>NC_045956.1:96934853-97254189 GCF_010909765.2 Amblyraja radiata | reverse complement strand
ACTAGCATTCAGGAGACAAGTATTTAAATGGGGACTTTATAATTTGCTTGTAAACCGGCAGCACTTAGGTGTTCGCAATTAATGTGAAGTATTCAAGGCCATACATAGTTAGTCATGCTGAACTTTCAGCAGAAAATGACATGAAATTCATCTGGGATAGCCCCAAGCTGTCTTGCAGCTGAAAATATGTTCACATTATGTCTCCCAATACTACTTTCAACTGATCTAAGTTAACAAATTGTTTGTAAATCACATTCAGCATTACTGATGGTAGTTCAAATCCCCAATGGAATGAACATTGAATTCGATAAAAAAAAATTAATAACACTCACCAGACCCACTTTCTTGTGCACCCCTCCCCACTCAATTTCTCTGACCATCTCCCACCTCTCACAGACACCCTACTTCTTTCCCCTCCATTGCAGACCCATCTCCCAATTCCCTAATTTCCCTTTTATCCTGCTGCTATCCTCCTTCCCATCTATGCCTCCCTCTTTACATTTAACTCCTCTTCTCTCTTTATTTTAGTTTAGAGATAGAGTGCAGAAACAGGTCCTTCAGCCCACCAAGTTCACACTGACCATCAATCCCCACAAATTAATACTATCTTACCTACAGACACCAGGAACAATTTACACTTGCCAATTACGCTACAAACCTGTACATCTTCGGAGTGCGGGAGGAAACCACAGATCTCAGAAAACTCACGCAGTCACGGGGAGAACGTACAGACTTTGTACAGACAGCACTCGTAGTCGAGATTGAACCCGGGTCTCCGGCACTGCAAGTGCTGTAAGGCAGCAACTCTATCGTTGCCCCACCGTGCCACCCTTTATCAGACACACTTTTGTTTCCTTTGTCAGAAAGGTGGAGTAAGTGACAATCCAACATATCTGAAGAAGGATCCAGACCCGAAATGTAACCTGTCCTTTTTCTCTAGAGTAACTCAAGCACTTGGTATAAACCAGCATCTGCAGTTCTTTGTTTATACATCCCTCACCCGTAGCTACCCATCACCTGCCAGGGTTTGTCCCAGTCCAACCTCTTTCTTGCCAGCTTTCTTCCCCCTACTACAATCAGTCAGAGGGACCCCAACCCGAAATAGGCTGTACATTCCATCCAGAGTTGCTTCCTAACACGCCAAGTTCCTCCAGCACTGTTTTCCTCAAGAAAACACTTGTGAACAACACATGCCGGCAGCCTGAAGTCGCAGCCTGAAGCCGCGGTCTGCAGAGCTCCAGCTGGTGCGGCGTCTACAGCCCGGGATCTCACGTTGGGGACCCGGGGGAAGAAGAAGCCATCACTGCCGGCCCGCAGCCGACTTCTACCGCGGGTCCGGCATGGACTTACCATCACCCCTGGAGGGGAGCTTCGACCGCCGGCCCTGCAGTCTACGGTGCTTCTGGCTGCGGCGGGGACTTTAAATCTTGACCGCCGGCCTGCGGCCTACAACAACTTAAAGCCGCGGTCTCCGGTGAGGAAGAGCCGATCCTGGACTGACTCTGGACTCTGGTCCTGACCACGGGGGGGAAATGGAGGAGGACTGGCCAAATTTTGTGCCTTCCACCACAGTGATGAATGCTGTGGTGGATGTTTGTGTTACAGTTTTATTGTGGTTGTGTGTTCTTTATTATTGTATCGCTGCAGACAACCCAAATTTCCACCAGCCTGGCTGTGTGGCAATAAATTATATCTAATCTAATCTAATCTAATGATGGCACCTTATAAGGGGGGTGTAGGTGGTTGGATTCCTTGATCTCTGTTGTAACTTCCGTGTGAAATAGCTAGAAGCCTCACAAAATAAAATTGACACAAGTGATCATGTCTCAGTTGCTGGTGGTGGATGAAGGTGGAGTGGCTTGGCATGCGAGGGTGACCAAGCTTCATTGTCTTTCCACTAAGGTTACACTAGATCAGAATTTCATTGGAATTGGAAGTCTATGATGTCATAAAATTCTTCCATTGCCAAATGAGAATGTTTGCATTTTGCTCAAGAAAGTATTAATAATTTAAATCACGAATCGTGTACTGTAGGTCATAAGGGATAGGAGCAGACTTAGGCCATTTGGCCCATCAAGTCTACTCCACCATTCAACCATAGCTAACCTATCTCTCCCTCCCAACCCCATTCTCCTGCCTTCTCCCCATAAACACTGACACCCATCTTGATGTCCTTGAACGGCTATTTCTTCCTTTGCAAGTGCTTACTTTCAGATCATCCTCACCACAGTTTTCCTCAACTAATGAGTCTATTCCCAATCTAATTTCTCCTTCTAATGTATGGCCAATGATTAGCACTTGCAACCCATTAACATTTATCTTCGGGAATTTTTTGAAATCAGGTTTTCATTATTGCAACATTGAAAATTGAAGAAATACCTGGATTTATCAGGCTGCTTTCATGACAAGACTTTCCAGAACACGTCATGCCCAGTTATATACTTTCAGAAGTACAAGCAATACAGCAACCAATGTGTATCGTAGGCTTCCAGAATTATAACCGGGGGGGCCTACTTTGGAGCTGATCCCTTTTGAGTTTCTTGTCCAGGAGTCACATCTGCTGCTTTCTTTATTCTATCTCAGTTGAAATGTTGGCCAAATCAAATTTGTTGCATGGCTAGCATATTGGCTAATATTAAGAACTGTTCATCTTCCCAAACACTGTCCAATTCCTTTTTGGAATTGGACAGTGTAGTTGGCGATTGCCACCTATACGAGCCTGTATGGACGATATAACAACACTAACGACAATGGTGTGTTTCTGCACTTGCTGGGTTTGATCTTCATCCTTGCCTATGTGATGTTTTGATGAAGTTTTTCCAGAAGTCTCTGGGTGCAGGAGACAGTTGTCGTTAGTGTGGTTATATCGTCCATATACCAGACAATATAACAACACTAACGACAACTGTCCCCTGCACCAAGTGACTTCTGGAAAAACTTCATCAAAACATCACATGGGCAAGGATGAAGATCAAACCCAGCAAGTGCAGAAGCATCTCCATTGTCAAAGGTCAAGTCAAGGGTCAAAGATTTCATGTTGACGGAATACCTGTTCCAACTGTTTCAGAAAAGCCAGTGAAGAGCTTGGGCCGATGGTATGATGCAAAGCACAAGGACACCGAGCAGTTTGAACAACTCAAAAAGGATACCATCACGCACATAGCTCGCATCAACAAGACCTTGCTACAAGGAAAACTCAAGCTGTGGTGCTTCCAATTTGGCATACTACCAAGAATCACGTGGCCTTTAATTATGTATGAAATCCTCATCAAAGTGGAAATGCTGGAAAGAATGATCAGCACACATGTGAAGCAGTGGCTTGGACTTCCACGATGCTCAAGTGGTGTCAGACCGTATGGGAGTGGCAAATTGGAATTACCCATTGCAGCACTTGTGGAAGAGTTCAAATGCACTAAAGCAAGGTTGGTAATGACCTTCGCTGAACTTGAAGATATTGTTATTCAAACAGCAGCCCCCTGTATGGCAACGGGGAGGAAGTGGCCCCCACCTGAAGCCGTTCAGAGTGCTCTTCATTTCAGGAATATGGTTGGCCAAGTCTAACACGGGAGAGCCGGGCTTCGGCACGTACCAAAAGCTCCTCAATGGCACAAGACAACATCAGTGCAGAAGAGACGGCTTGTGGTAGAGGAGGCGAGAAGACGGGAGGAGGCAGAGCGACACACCAAGGCCGTCTCAATGGTCAAGCAGGGCCAATGGACTAACTGGGAGAGCCTGGAAAAGAGGAAACTCAGCTGGCATGACATCTGGCAAATGGAGGGATCTAGGCTAAGTTTTGTCATCAGAGCCATGATGTGCTACCATCACCTCAGAACCTGATGCAGTGGTTTGGAGAAGATCCCGGTTGCTCCCTTTGTCAAGCACCTGCATCACTAAGGCACATTTTAACAGGATGCACTACGAGCCTCGCCCAAGGGCGTTACACTTGGCAGCATAACCAAGTTCTCAGACAATCCTGGAACAGAGGCGAATGATCACAAATACTTCCCCACAAGCATCGGCAGGAAATGTCCACTTCACAACATATGTACCAGCAGGCCAATCTCCAGAGCACCAGATAACATCAAAGGATGCAAGCATTCTGCAGCCTGCTCGGGATTGGAAAATGGAAGTGGACTTGGAAAAAAAGCTTGTGTTTCCCCCAGACATTGTGGCTACAACACTCCGGCCAGACATGGTCCTGTGGTCCGCAACAGCCAAGTTGGTATAAGTTGTCGAATTGACAGTTCCATGGGAAGATGGTGTTGAAGAAGCTTATGAGAGGAAAAAGACAAAGTACTCTAAACTGGCAACTGAAGTTGCCCAGATTGGCTGGAAGACCAAGATTTTCCCTGTAGAAGTGGGATGCAGGGGATTTGTTGCTACATCTACGACCAGTCTATTAAAGAAAATTGGGGTGAGGGGTTGCTTCCTCCAACAAGCAATCAAGTAATTATCAAATTCTGCAGAAAAAAGCAGCAATTGGCTTTGGATCAAAAGGAAAGATAACAATTGGGCTGCAGGATGAAGACGGGAGGGTATGGAATTGAGGGGGGTGCACCTGGGACGTTAGGTATCACCGTTGAACCCTCTGGAGACATTATGGGCTTATCAATGAAACGTCAAAGAAGGAGGGTGCCCACCCGATGACCCCGATGGCGTACCTACCCTACCTTTCGCCACTCCAAATATCAAGAGTGCTGACTTACTACAGGGATTGAAACATCAAGTCCTATTAGCTCTACTACATCAATACTTTCCTCTTTTTAAAATATGCTTGTTTATTTCTGCCCCAGCAAACTATTGTTGCATTTTCAAACTTCCCATTCTCCTCAAGATTCTTCAACAGACTAACCTCCCAATTCCAGTAACTTTATTCTGCCATACATTTCCAATCAGCTGTTCATCTATATTACAAGACTGAAATGTCTTGAACCAGTCATAGCTTACACGCTCTACAACTGTAAAAAATAAAACCCATCTCAAACCTCCATTTCACACGTAAGTTTGTCACACTTCTTCCAAAACAACCTCTTGTTAATTCAGCAGTTTGGGATTGCATTTATCTTTTGCCACTTATGCAGTGGCTTTTCTTTCACCCTCATGTTATTTTGTTCAGAATCCTCCAAACTAATATCATACTTTTATAATAATATATTAAATAGAGAATTACCCTCAACAGAAGCACCATGAAAAGATTGGGAACATGAGCTAATGATAAAGATCTCGAAGGATAGATGGGAAAAGTATCTGATGAACACACATAATTGTTCTATTAATGCAAGACATAATTTAATTCAATTCAAATTATTACATAGACTATATTATTCAAAAGCGAGGTTGAATAAATTTTATCCAAACGTCTCTCCCAGATGTGATAAATGTTTGTTTCAAAACGCTAATATAACACATTCATTTGTAGGATATACAAAGTTGAATACATTTTGGAGTGATATATTTGATATATTTACAAAGCTTTTCAAGTCCACAATAGAACCTAAAATGGAATGGATTATATTTGGAATAATAGTAGAAGATATCAATTTAAATAAAGACCAAAACGTTTTTTTAAATTATGGGTTAATAATTGGAAAGAAATTGATACTTAAATTTTGGAAAAATACAACCATACCAACTGTTAAAATGAGGATTATAAATATGATGGACATAGCATGCCTTGAAGAAATGAGACTCCGACTAATAGATAAATATGGCCAATTCTTAAGGAGTTGGTTTCCTTTCATCGACTTTTTGGAATCATGTGATGCAGCGGTACTGTAAAGATTGCTGATTTCAGTTCATGACGTGGATAGATCTACATCTCCGAATAAAGATTTGAAAATTTCTCTTTTAAGGGGCCTTGTCTCCTATTTTTTTTTATATACACACTTCACATTTTTCTATTCTCTACCATCTATTTTTCCTCTTTTTCCCCTTTCTATTGTTTTCTTTTTCTTGTCTTGCTTACTTCCTTCTCAAAACATAAAAGTAGAGGTTGTACATATAATGGATTAAGGTATGACATAGTTGGCATAGGTTCCACTGTACTGTTTTGTACTGTATTAACTTCTAATAAAATAAACAAAACAAAAAAAAGAGGGAAAAAAAAGCCAAAAACACATCCTTAGTCCCTCCTATTAGCTTTTATTATATCATATCATGTAAAACAAGATCTGGTATTTTATTCAGACATGCTGAAAACAAAAAACTCTGTGGTTAACCTTGAACAGAACAATTTCAGAAGCATTTCAGAACAGAAACATTTGTTTTATGCTTCAAACCCATCAAGACATTTGTTTTGTTTGAGGATTTTTGTTCTGCTTATACTCTTCTGCTTTAACCAATACAAAATTTGACTGTTTTTGATTTTTACCCCCAATGGTTTGAATAAATGCATTTCCAATTTACTCAAAGAAAAACTATTTTGTGTGCATTTCTGGTTGCTGCATTACAGGACAGATGTAGAGGCTTCAGAGAGGGTGCACATGTTTACCTGTCCGAGAGCATTAGCTACAAGTACAGAATTTGGAGCAGAGGCCAAGGAGAAACCCAAAATAAATATATATAATTATAACAACCATAGATAGGGGAGAATGTCAGTCTTTTTTGCCAGGAAAGAAGGGTCAAATATTAGAAGGTATAGATTTAAAGTGAAATGTGAAATGTTTAAAGGAGATTTGCATAGCATGTTTTTACACAGAGTGGCAAGTGCCTGGATAGCACTGCCAGAGATGGTAGAAACAGATACAAGGGCAATATTTCAGAGGCATTTAGACATCCTTGCCCTCCAAGGGATATAGTCTTATCCTACCAATCCTCTCCTTATTACTCAACACATCCACAACTTCCCCAAACATACTCTGCACTATTTCCAGTTTATTAACATCCTTTCAATAGCAGTGTGGCCAAAACTAACACAATACTCCAAATGTGGCCTCACCAACATCTTATATGCCAACATAACATTCAACCTCTATACTCAATTTTCCGAGAGACAAAGGCCAATCTACCAAGGCTTGGTTTGACTTCCCAAAATACAGCACACAATTTTCAGCATTAAACTTAATTGACCATTCCTTAGCCCACTTGCAATTACACTAATCAAGAGCTTTGATAACCATCTTTACTACCAACAGTACCACCTACTTTGATGTCATCTGCATACTTGTAAACAAATAACTGTCCTTAAAGGCCTGGTATCCTCGACCCACTGTACCGCTAACAATATTGCAATCATTTCACCTGTGTATACTGAGACCTCATTATTGATCCTCTTCCCTACTTTGATGTGAAATTCTGGTACAATAAATGCTACTCCTACTTTATCTACTGAATCTTTTGATGCATCTGTATAAATTTGGACAAAGCTGTAGTATCTGTCAATGTATTCCTGTATGATGAATGAATTATACATACGTTGTTTATCCTTGTTTTTCTGTTCTAATATTGTAAAGTCTACTGTTGCATCTGGAAGTATCCAAGGTGGAATTGAAGGTAATGGAACCGTTGGAACCACATTTAATTGTGCTATGCTGATTTGTAATGCTCTCTGGTCACTGTCCATCCAAAACGTTTGTTTCCCTTCTCTCCTTTTCCCAGCATGGTTTGACAGTAACTTGTGCTGGGTGTTCTTGACTGTGCCCTGTAGGTTAATCCAGTAATTCAATGAAAGCTGTATCCTTCTCATCTCTAGAGGCATCTCCCCCATTTCAACCTGTAATGCTGCTGTTGGAGTTGTTTTTATGCACCTGTACATATTCTCAATGCCTAATATTGAATGTTGTCTATTTTCTTAAGAGAAGTACTTGATGCGGACCCATACACCACACAACCATAATCTAACACAGATCTAATTAACCCAGTGTATATAGCCTTCAAAGCTGTTCTATCTGCCCCCCAATCACATCCAACTAAACATCTCATTATATTAAGTATCTTCTTACATTTGTCCACTACTTTCTGCATATGAACCATCCATGTAATCCTCTCATCAAACCATAAACCTAAAAATTTATAGTATTTTACTCTCTCCAATTCCTGGTTATATAATTTTAGTTTTGCCTCACTACCAATTTTCTTCCTAGTAAAAAAACATTATCTTTGTTTTTTCCACAGAAAATTTGAATCCCCATTTATATGACCACTCTTGTACCTTTATTATAGCCCTCTGTAGTTTCTGCACAATAAACTTCACATTTCTCCCCCTTTTCCCGATTGCCCCATCATTACACCCTTCCCCTCTTTACCAGATGGTTTATAAGGGCAGGTTTGTAGGATCAGGTTAATTGGTCCAATGACCCTTAATTGGACTTAGCTGTGGCCAGGTGCGGACCGGACCTTAAAGGGGACATATTGTCATAATACTGGTCGGTAGTTATTTAGGTATGTCACCTTGCTCTTTTTGGGCATCAGTAGTATGGATGTCCTTTTAAAGCAGACTGTCATGCTGTGAGCTTGAAGATGTCTGCAAAATCCCCCAGCTAATGTTGTGTTGGTTTTAAGAGCCATGGCAAGGTGCACCATTAGGGTTGGACACTTTCTAAGAGTTTAATTCCACTCCACTGCTTTCATTGCACCATTCATTCATTCAGTAGTGACACTCCCATGTAGCTAGAAATATATAATTGCACAGTGGAATATCCCCACAATAAATGTCTGCATCTATCTCATCTGCTGTATTATATCATTACAGCTGCAGGACCAAGAATTTGCCAGCAAATAATATCTGGCAAGAAATTAATAGTCAGTTCAGGGCATTTTTCCAAAGGAAATCCACCAATCTGTTTTTGAACATCACAATTAATGTGCTCGCTCTTTGTGTGATTTTTACAGGTTGCATTAGAAAGATTCATAACACTTTTGATACCAAAATGAGAATAAATATTTCGGCTCAGTATATCCACCATTGAATTCTTCATCCTGAATATTTTTACATCCAGACTTACACATTCCAACACTCTTGCATGCATTAATCCCTTTAATTTGCTCATTTAAAACCCTCGTAAACAAACCCATATTGTCGTATTTACCCATCAATTTTCTCTCACCTACATTGACCCCTGCACACTGTCGCCACAATTTTGAAATCCTCACCCACATATGAAATTCCCTCCATATCTTTGTCCCTTACCACACCTGTGCCCTTCAAGAAGCTTGTACCACCAGAAATAGTATGTGTTCACTATCCTACTATCACAAGTTCACAAGTTATAGGAGTAGAATTTGGCCATTCGGCCCATCTCCACCATTCAATCATGACTGATCTCTGCCTAATCCCATTTTCCTGCCTTCTCCCAAGAACCCTTGACATCCGTTCTAATCAAGAATCTGTCTATCTTTGTCTTAAATACAAAAGACAGAATAGACTAAAATACAAAATATAATACTTTCCCCATAGCTGCAGAACATTTCTTCAGCCCTCTTCGTCCAAAACTCTAGAATTATTTTTTAAAATGTCTCTTCTTTATCCTGTAAGATTCCCACAATCCAGGCTGTTTAATTAAGGATTTAAGCAATAATTGTCATGTGGACATCCTCATGTCATTTTTTTTGCCTGATAACAGTCTTGTGAACTATCTTGGGAGACTTTTTAAAAATCTTATTGTGGATGTTGTGATGCTTCTCTGTTATCCTATGTTTCTGTTAATGCTTTTTCTTTGATAGATGCTCTGCAGCATAAATTAAGCCTTATAAGTAGATTAAAGTATAAAGTCAATTAATCACCTCTTACCATTTTGTCATTCTCGCAATTATTGGATTAGTTCGAAGTGGGGATTTCAATTTTGGCTGCTCAATCTTATTACCAAACAAAATTAGAAATTTAACTAATAAATCAACTTTGACTGTTTTCTCTGTCATCACATATTTGCACTTGTCACATGATGATGATGATCCTTGTCAAATAATTTTGAAGAGCTTAAGAACAAGTGGAATTAATAAAGACACTAAATCAGAAATATATTCCACCTCTTGTTTTATATGCAAAATGCCGGAAAAGCACGACAGGTTTGTTAACAAGTTTTATTTTATTCTGGTCGGTATTGTCGCATTTTACAGCACAATGGATTTTGATTATAGAGACACTTGCGAATATGGACACAGAACTTGTGTTAACATATTCTCCATTCAATAACTCAAATGAATAGATATTTAAATAAGCTTCCATATGGATATATTTTCCCTCCCCAACTGATTTTCTTAGATTCACTTTGCATTGGCAGCAAGATCATAGAACAGCATGGCATAGAAACAGATCATTCACTCCACAATGTCTGTGCCAAAAATGATGGAAAAGTAAACTAATCCCTTCTGCATGCACGTGATCCACATCCTTTTGTTACCTTCATCTACATGTGCCAATTCAAAAGTCTCTTGAGCATCACTATCCTATCTGCCACGACCAGCACTCACAGTAATGTGTTTTGGGAACCTTATGCTCCTGACAGTGGCTCTATGCTGACTACATTAGCTGTGTTTCTCATGGCCTGCAGCTTGCAGACAGAGTCATAGAGTCATACATCACGGAAACAGGCCCTTTGGTCCAACTCATTCATGCCAATCAAGATGCCCCATTTAAGATAATCCCATTTGCCTGTGTTTGCCAATACCCCTCTAAACCTTTCCTATCCATTTACCTGTCCAAGTGTCTTTTAAATGTTGTTATAATACCTGCCTTGACTAGCTTACCTGGCAGTTCATTCCATATATCATATGTGAAAAAATTACCCCTCAGTTTCCTTATGTAAAATATAAAGTTGCACCTTAGGTTTATATTAAATTTTACCCCTCTCACCTTAAACCTATAGTTCTCGATTTCCCTAATCATGGGTAAAAGATCTTCATCATTATCTATTATTTACTCTCTATTCCCCCTCATGGTTTTGTATATCTCTATCAGATCACCCCTCAGCCTCATGTGCTCCAAGAAATAAATTCCTAGCCATCTCAATCTTTCCCTGCAGCTAAGGCCTTTGAGTCTTGGCAACATCCTCGTAAATCTTCTCTGCATCCTTCTCAGCTTAATGACATCCTTCTTCTAGCCGAATGATCAAAATTGGACACAATAGACCAAATGTGGCCTCATCAACATCTTGTACAACTCGGACATAACGTCACAACCTCTCTACCCAATAGCCTTCCAAAAGCTTGGTGACCAAGGAATGTTTTTGGTGACCTAGAAAGAAAAGGACTTCGACCAACGAAGTGATGCATTGTGATGCATTATATATCACAAAGCATGAAGGGATTTGGAGCCACAATTTTTCAGCTGATTCCTCCAATATGTTACAAATTGCATTATGCCAGCTGGAAGAGCACTCCAGCTCAGTTAATGTGGGCACAATCATCCTCTTGCTGCAGGCATTGTTGCGATAGTAAAACTGTTTCTGTGATAAATGGCATTATTTACAATATACCTCCTCATGGAAATCATTGTCAATTAATGACAAAAACCAAATTCAAAACTTGAAAGGCACTAATTCTGATCTTTACAAATTTGCAGGGAAGATAATACCTATACCTTAGTGCCTTGGAAGTGACTGTGACCAAGCAAGTGATGCATTATTTATCACAAAGCTGTCCATGCCTGTTATTAGCTGAGTGTAATGTGCAGAAAGTATTTTGAACTGACAGCAACTGTAAAAAGTCGACATCAATATATCTTGATGCTGTTGGGAACAGTAGCACAATGGTTGAGTTACTGGACGAAGGTTCAAAGGTTTGGATTACCGTTGTACTCCCACAACAGCAGCTGGGAAATTTACCCTGAAACAAAAGGCCAAGATCAATAATGGTAACTGTGAAACAACCTACCATGTGGACACGTGTCCTGACCTTCCAGTTTACTGATAGCTGTCTGCAATTGTTAGAGAACTCCTTCTGTGAGAGAGAGGGAAGTGTGTCAGTATGGTGTCAGTGTGTGTACCTTTTACCTTCCTGTGCTGAATAACCGAAAGCATGGTAAAATGTGAGATTAGCACGTGCCTCTTGAAGTGTATGGGTATAGGTTGATGGGCCTGTCCCACTTAGGCAATTTTTTAGGCAACTTCAGGAGACTGCCGCAAAATTTTCAACATGTTGAAACATTTTCGGCGACAGTGGCGATGATTTTTGCTGTCGTAGGTTGTTGTAGGTTGTCGTAGGTTGTCGTAGGTGCTGTTGTAGGTTGTCGCCAGATGTCGTCGGTGAGTTCCATTAAAACTAGTCCCTGGCATTCACCTAAAGAGTCGCCTAAGTGGGACTGGCCCTTTAGTGTCTGGGTTTTGAAGTGATGAGAAGTATATGGATGTGAGATTTGCACCTGGTTGATGAAGAGCTGGGATATGTATCAGTGTAGTAGTGCTTGTGCTGGCAGAAAATACTGAGCCATTGAAACAGCAACCCTGGTCCTGATTCCTTGAAGAATGATTAAACTTTGAAACAGTAGCACTGGACTTGGTTCCAGTCTGAAGAAGGGTCTTGATGCAAAACATTACCAACCCTTGTTCTGTTGAGATGCTGCCTGATCTGCTAAATTACTCCAGCACTTTGTGACCTGGAACATCACTGTGTGACACGAGGGAATCTAGATGCTGGAACCGTGCGTGAAACACAAAGTCCTGGAGTAAGTGAGTGGCACGATGGCGCAGCGGTAGAGTTGCTGTCTTACAGTGCCAGAGATCCAGGTTCGATCCTAACAATGTGTGCAGGTCTGTACGGAGTTTGTATCTTCTCCCCGTGACCTGCGTGGGTTTTCTCTGCAAACTCCAGTTTCCTCCCACACTCAAAGATGTACAGGTTTGTAGGCTAATTGACTTGGTATAATTGTAAATTGTCCCCAGTGTGTGTAGGCTAGCGTTAATGTGCAGGGCTCGCTGGCTGGCATGGACCCTGGTGGGCCGAAGGGCCTGTTTCTGCGCTGTATCTCTAAACCAAACTAAACTCAGCGGGTTAGGCAGCATCTGTGGAGGGTATGTCCATTCAGGCACAGATGCAGCCTGACCCGCTGAGTCACTCCAGCACTTTGTGTTTCACATCACTGTGAGTGTTTTTTTGCTGTGGTCAGTTCCACCACTGGATCTTGGTGGTTCATTTTATGTTCAGGGTTTCCCTTGTATTGGTAACTCTTCCACCAAAATATCAAGATGAAGGTCAGTGAAACAGGAAACTCTCTCCTGTGCCTCTTCAAGCTGTATAATAACTTCAAGCTCCACAAATCAAAACAAACAACCACTCTTGTGGAAATCTGAAATAAACTAAACAGACCGTGCCAGGTGATTCCAGTATATTCTGTTTTTATGCCAAACTTTGTGTTGTGGTTGGATGCTCCCATGAGTTTCCCTTTGGAAATGTTGGTAAGGCAAGAATTAGTACAGTCTGTCTCAGTAGGTGTACAAGACATTTAAAATTATACATTCTCATGCTCATCTAAGTTTTGCGCACCTCTGATAAGTCTGAAGAAAGGTCCTGACATAAAACGTCACCTACCTATGTCCCCCAAATATGCTGCCTGACCTGCTGAATTCCTCCAGCACTTTGCGTTTTTTGTTCAAGATTCTCGTATTCGCATTTGTGTCTACTGTCATAACTTATTCATTTTGATCCAAGCTTGTTCAGATTCCTAACCAAGGCACCTACGAGAGATGGAAATTGATTGCCGAAATTCACCAGAATCCTTATAATTAATTGTTTGTGTGCCTTTACTCTCAACTCAAATAACTGTGGAGATGAATGATGTAAGCAGGAAGTTGCTATATTTAAGAGGGAGTTAGATGTGGCCCGTGTGGCTAAAGGGATCAGGGGGTATGGAGAGAAGGCAGGTACAGGATACTGAGTTGGATGATCAGCCATGATCATATTGAATGGCGGTGCAGGCTCAAAGGGCCAAATGTTCTACTCCTGCACCTATTTTCTATGTTTCTATGTTTCTAAGTGCTAAAAACACTCAGTTGAGACAGCATCATAGAATAAAATATAGTTAATGATTTGGGTCAGTGACCCATCATCAGGATTGAGAATCAATGATGGGCCATCAACAATGGGCTAAGGTATTTCCAAGAACGTATCCTGGAGTTTGGTTCAGTGTGCAACCAGTGAGGTTGGGGAACAAAGTTTAACACAACTTAGTCTTAATGGGTGGCTGCTGAGGATAGTAAAAAATCCTGAGTTAGGCTGTCCCAATTACCGTCTCTGGCATCCATCACTAAATTCAACTGACTAAGCAAATGTTCCCGAGTCCGACAGAAATGTCTCCTTAAATTTAGTAGGCAAACCAATGCCAGGAAGATTGATGCAGTTCTTTTCCGTTGCTAAATTGGTGCAAGACTCCATTTTACGCATGAAAAATGGGTGCAGAGTGCACCAATACTCACTAATGGAGCAATAAATTAAAACTTCCATATAAAGTACACATAACTTTAAACCCTTTGTAAATGATGTGACTGGAAGAAGAAATATATGAACGTTAAGACCCATTATTCTGGATATTTCAAAGTGGCTACATTTCCTTCTACAACGGGGAATTTTTAGCTACTAATTTCACAAAAATCCTTATAAACAAAGGAATCTGGGGAACTGGACTGCTGCTAAGACATGCTGATGAAAATTAAAGTTCTAACTAAATTATTAGGGTGTTTGGCATTGCCAGAAACTGTGTGATAAATTTCAATTGTGATATGTAAGAATTTTTTTTGCAAAGATGAAATGGGCTGAATGGTCTCTATTGTTTCTATATCATCTCTACTTCTTATTTTCTTATTTTACGAGGCACCTTCGTGTCTCATGCTCAGACCTTTGAGCATTGCCTGAAGCCATAATCCTCAACCTTCAAAATTTTTGTTTCTGCTGAATGTGAGTTGTCAGATCTGTGAGTAAACAGCTCACTACCTCCTTCTTATTTATGTCTATCGCATTGTACTTCTGCCAATTAATTTGGATGGAGCTGCTTACCAGTGCAATAGGATTAGATGTTGGAAGCCAGTCAAGGGTGATCAGAGATTTCCTTTTCACATGCGTGGCAGTACTACCTTTTCACAATGCATTCTGAGTCATTTCAAGGCCTTTAACAAGTACTGCAAATGCAAAGCAGGGAATTTGACACAACATTAAGTTTAGTGGTTTGGCATATTGTAGAGGTTTTCCCAGTTAAATTTAATTAAGAAGTTTCAAGTCGCTGACGTGGCTTTCAGTGAGCATTTGGGGTAATTGGTTCAGAAAATAATTGTTTTCTATTATGAGCAGAATTTGGAACGCCAACGCAGATTCTAAATTGTCGAGACCCAGGCTAATGCATTATACCTACAGAAAAGTTTTCTCTGGATGGGATTATTCTGAGAGTGTTTTACCTACTAACTTCCTTTTCAGCACGATCCACCAGTGAAGCGGTTTTACTGATTTCACAATTGGTACAGAAAGACAGATAAGTGACAGATTAATATGACTTGCTGATAAGCTTAAGAGCATTGCCTTTTAGTGGACATGTAATTGTCATTCACTTTGCTAATTTTCTGGCTCCAAAACAGGTGAAGATGGCCAAATGTGTAGATGTAATGACTGTGGAGCTGTCAGTATTTGCCTGCATTAGTACATGAAACTAATAGCAACTTCTGGCATCAGCACAGATGCACTTAAACTTGCAAGACCAAAAATTGCTGACTTTTATGTTCTACCACACAATCAGGCGTATTAAAGTGTTTTTTTAAAGTGGATAGACACTTCACCATTTTGTGCATTATTCAGAGCAAAATGACATTTAATGTGTTAGTTCTTCATGAAAGGGATATGACTTAGCCTTTAAATGACATAATGTCATAATCACTGTGGAATTACCTCTGTGGTCCTTAAGTTTACATTGGTATGGGACATTCTGTGTTCACAATCTACTCTGTGCAATGGAGAAATCACATCCAGATTCAGAGGTAATTTTGTTTAATTTAGTTTAGAGAGAATGTTGGGACTGTTGGCAGATAAATCCCCAGGGCCTGATGGTCTGCATTCCAGAGTACTCAAAGAGGTGGCTCTAGAAATCGTGGATGCATTGGTGATCATTTTCCAATGTTCTCTCGACTCTGGATCAGTTCCTGTGGACTGGAGAGTAGCCAATGTAACCTCACTTTTTAAGACAGTAACACAACTGCACAGAGGCTTTTACAGCAGTGCCTGCCTTCAAGTTCAGTTCCATTGACATTAATTGAATGAATTTTGGAGGTAGAGTGCAGTACAATAATTCACCAGTAAATGCATTCAGTACCATTGACGGGGAATGGATTTCAGGCAATACGTAACCCCGCCTCCCCCCACCCTCTATCAGTCTGAAGAAGGATTTCTGCCCGAAACTTTGCCTATTTCCTTCGTTCCATAGATGCTGCTGCACCCGCTGAGTTTCTCCAGCATTTTTGTCTACCTTTGATTTTCCAGCATCTGCAGTTCCTTCTTAAACACTATATCCAGAAGATTGTTTGTGTCCTCCTTAGTGAAGACAGATCCAAAGTACCTGTTCAACTCATCTGCCATTTCCTTGTTCCCCAAAATAAATTCACCTTTTCCGGTCTTCAAGGGTCCAACTTTGGTCTTAACTAATTTTTTCCTCTTCACATACCTAAAGAAACTTTTACTATCCTGCTTTATATTCTTGGCTAGCTTACCTTTGTACCTCATCTTTTCTTCCCGTATTGTCTTTTTGGTTATCTTCTGTTGTTCTTTAAACTTTACCCAATCCTCTTGCTTCCCACTCATCTTTGCCACGTTGTACTTCTTCGCTTTAATTTTTATACTCTCCCTGGAGTCCCTTGTCAGCCATGGTCGTCCCTTTCTCCCCTTGGAATCTTTCATCCTCCTAGGAATGAACTGATCCTGCACCTTCTGTATTATTCCTAGAAACACCTGCCATTGTTGTTCCACTCTCAGCCCTGATAGTGTATCTTTCCAGTCAACTTTGACCAGCTCCTCCCTCATGGCCCCATAGTCCCCTTGATTCAACTGCAACACTGACGCCTCCGATCTACTCTTCTCCCTCTCCAATTGTAGATTAAACCTAACCATGTTATGGTCACTGCCTCCTAATGGCTCATTAACCTCGAGGTCCTTTATCAAATCTGGTTCATTACAAAACACTAAATCCAGAATTGCCTTCTCCCTGGTAGGCTCCAATACAAGCTGTTCTAAAAATCCATCACAAAGGCACTCCATAAAGACCCTTTCTTGGGGTCCAGTACCAACCTGATTTTCCCAGTCTACCTGCATGTTGAAATCTCCCATAACAATCACTGCATTACTTTTGCTACATGCCAATTTTAACTCCTGATTCAACTTGCGCCCTATGCCCAGGCTACTGTTTGGGGGCCTGTAGATTAGTCCCATTAGGGTTTTTTTACCCTTACATTTCCTTAGTTCTATCCATACTGACTCCACATCTCCTGTTTCAATGTCACCCCTTGCAAGGGACTGAATTTCATTCCACACCAACAGGGCAACCCCACCCCCTCTGCCCACCCATCTGTCTTTTCGATAGGAGGTTTACCCTTGAATATTCAGTTCCCAGCCCTGGCCCTCTTGCAGTCATGTCTCAGTAATTCCCGCAACATCACACTTGCCAATTTCTAACTGAGCTTCAAGCTCGTCCACTTTATTCCTTATACTTCGTGCATTCACATACAGAACTTTGACCTCCGTATTCACTTCCCCCCTCACACCGCTCGCAATTGGCCCTGACCTTACTCTGATGTCCCTTCTCGAGCTTTCCTTCCAATTAAATCTGGAATCTTTTGTAATTTTTCCTGTAGTCACTTCCCCTTCAACTCCATCTTTATACTCCCAATTTGCCAATCCCTCCCCCCCACTATTTAATTTTAACCCACGCGTGTAGCCCAAGCAAACCTGCCTGCCAGAATATCGGTCCCCATCCAGTTAAGGTGTAACCCGTCCCTTTTGTACAGGTCACCCCTACCCCAGAAGAGATCCCAGTGGTCTATAAATCTAAATTCTTGCTCCCTGCTCCAGCCCCTCAGCCACACATTCAGATCCCCTATCTCCCTGTTCCTGTCCTCACTAGCACGAAGTACTGGAAGCAATCCAGAGATAACTACCCTAGAAGTCCGGCATTTCAGTCTTCTTCCCAACTCTCTGAACTCATGTTGGAGAACCTCCTTCCTCTTCTCCCCGATGTCGCTTGTGCCTACGTGCACAACTACTGCCGGCTGTTCACCTTCTCTCTCGAGGATGTTCTGAATTCGGCTCGTGACATCCTGAACCCTGGCACCAGGGAGGCAACAGACCATCCTCGCATTTCGTCTGCTGCCACAGAATCTCCTGTCCGCTCCTCGGGCAATGGAGTCACCCACCACTAGGGCTCTGCCCGAAGTTGGTCTCGCCCGTCGAGTCCCATCTCTATGATTGGAGCCACCGATGTGTCCGCCGCTCGGACTGGAAACATCGTCTCCCCGGACAGTCCCCAAGAGGGCGTACCTATTTTCATTAGGCACAGCTACCTAGGTCTTCTGCACTCCACTTAAAATCTCTTTTAATATTCCAGTATCTCAGTGTCTTCATAATGTTGTGCACTAACTCCCTTGTGTTATGTATCTGACAATGTAAACTATTGGAATTAGTAATAAACTGCTGGGATAACTCTGCCGGGATACTCCAACACTTTGTATCTTTTTTTGTAAGTCAGCATCTGCAGTTTCTTGTTTCTCTATAAGAATTAGTGTTCCCTGCACTGACTATAGCATAATAGGAACATGCATTAAGATGTAAAGGTCCCATTTTAATGAATACAACACCCTGTGTAACTCATATACACTCTGATTAAAATTCTGAATATCGTGTCCCATTGCATCAAATTTCATAAATGGACTGTAAATTCATAAAATCTACAGTAGACTACGTGTGCTGTTTGTACAGAGTTTGTACGTTCTCCCCGTGACCTGTGTGGGTTTTCTCTTAGATAGAAACATAGAAAATAGGTGCAGGAGTAGGCCATTCGGCCCTTCGAGCCTGCACCGCCATTCAATATGATCATGGCTGATCATCCAACTCAGTATCCCGTACCTGCCTTCTCTCCATAGATCTTTGGTTTCCTCTCACACTCCAAAGACGTACAGGTTTGTAGGTTAATTGGCTTGGTAAATGTAAAAATTGTCCTTAGTGAGTGTAGAATAGTGTTAATGTGCAAGGATCGCTGGTCAGCGCAGACATGGTGGGCCGAAGGGCCTGCTTCCGTGGTGTGTCTCCAAACCAAACTAAACTAAAAGTAGCATAAAGTTAGCGTGATATTTAATTAATTGATGCATTACATAAGACATTACTGTAACAATATAACCTCACAACATGAGGTAGGAATTGTGACCTGAATTAGAGGGTGTTCCGTCTTTCACAGAGTTATTAGTTTCCAGCCTGGATGCAGCACAATCCCAAAATTGTCTCTAATGTCAAATTAATTGGTACTCTCAATCAAAATGACCACAGGGAGCCTGCTATGAAATATCATCATGTCAATACCATTCAGGCTGTTTTTTGACAATTTGGTAGAGATTTTCACTTGCCTATTAAATAATATGGTAACTTCACCCTATTATTTTGGAAATGTGGCAGTCAAATTTTTTTTAAATCATGAAAGAAATCTTTGCAGCAAAGACATTGTAATTTTCAAGTTAGATGGTCATAGTCAAAACATCATTAAAAAAAATTGAACTTAGGCCTTAAAATGCATTTAAGTGTAGATGAGCATTGAGCAACTGCACCAGAGAGAGAGTCATAGTCATAGAGTGCTACAGTGTGGAAACAGGCCCTTCGGCCCAACGTGCCCACAAATCATGTACAGTTCGGCTGTATATACAAATACAGTGACGGTTCCATACAACTGTTTCCATTTATCTAACTCTTCCAACTCCTGTTTTTGCTATCATTCTTTGACAGTGAGTTATAGTCTATCTTGTTGCATGAATGACATTTCTGAGCACTGCTCAAAACTATCTTCACAGTAGTCACAATGTTGCCTCCAAATTCAGATGGGAGTTTCAGTGTTAAATAAATGTGAGTGAATTTGTTCATCAATAAAACCACATACAAACGGCACCTCAAACAAACCTCCAACAAAATGACTTTGACACAGAAATAGCTCATCAATAAGATTATATATTTCATGATTGTCTTCTAGACCTATGTTTTGTAATCTCAAATTTGTTGAGCTGCATTGTTTCTTGAGGTTTAAGGTTGAAATATGCTTGTACCTTTTGCACTACTTCCTGAAACCAAATATCTTTTGCTTTCATTTAAAATTTCAGTCAGATGAACAAAATTCTTGCTGTTCTGTGTATTATTGTTTTATGTGGTTATAATACAGCATCAACATCAATTTCCACCATGTTATTTGCCATAAAGAAACAGTTCCATTTGTTCTCAATAAAGACATAAATACCCAGTAGAAAGCACTGTCTTCCACTATCTATACAGTCACTTTGTTCCATTCCTGTTATTCCAAAAATAGGAACTGTTAAGAGGAATATCGGGTAGACTTGGGCAAATAGGAGTACCTCAGGTAGACACCTTGGTCAGCCTGGACAAATTGTGCTGAGGGGCTTGTGCTTGTTCTGTATAACCCAACAACTCTACCACTCTAGCCCTCTGCATTCAAAAGATCATCCTTTGCAATTTCCTCCAACAAAATTTCACCACCAGAAACATATTCCAGTCTCTCCCTTTTCAACATTACAAAAGGATCATCCCTTAATGATTTCCTGGTCCATTCTTCCAGCCCCACTAATCACTCTCCATCTTAGGGCACTTTCCCATGCTCCCATAGGAAATACAACACCCATCCTTGTGGACTCCACTACATTGAACAAATAGAAATCAGATGATCGCTTGCAGATTTAATGAGCTCAGTATGCAAGAGTGACTCGAAGATGTGGGTTGCCTGCTGTTTTAATTCACCATTCCAATCCCATTCTGACCTATCTGTCTTTGACTCCTGCAATATTGTAGTAAGGCCAAGAGTAACCTTGAGGCATAGCACCACCGGGACTCGATATATTTAATTTATCCAACATGAAATAGATAAGGAGGGTCTCGACCCGAAACATCACCCATTCTTTCTCTCCAGAGATGTTGCCTGATCCGCTGAGTTTATCCAACATTTTGTGACTACCTTAAATAGATAACTCGTATTTTCTTTTGCTGCAGATGCCAGTTTATACTGAAGATAGATATAAAGTGCTGGAGTAACTCAACGGGTCAGGCAGCATCTCCGGAGAAAACGGATGGATGCATTTTAGGTCGGAACCCTTCTTCCGACTGGGAAAAAGGTTCCCATCCAAAATGTCACCCATCTGTTTTCTCCAGAGATGCTGCCTCACCCACTGAGTTACTCCAGCACTTTGTGTCTTTCATCACTTTTTCTTCTTTTGACCTATATCAAAACTAGCCATTCCTACCAGTCATCCATCATTGAATTTGGCTCAGTTTTTTTTCTCTTTCCATTCGTATGGTCAAGCCTGCTGTGTATGTCTCACAGGCTTGCTATCAGTAACACATGTGATAAATATCACATTAACATGTGATAAAATCATACTGGCCTTCTGAATGCTGCATTAATCCATTTAGTCTCACATGATCAGAGGTCTGCCCTGTGTTCTACCCAACAATTTCTCTGCTTCCTATCTAACTAGCTTTCTGTATTTTCCTGCTCCTATCAAGAGTTCCCTATTTCCCTTCCCTGTTTCCATTCCCTGCTTCCCCTCCCACAGGTAATGCATAACTTACTGCATATTTTCAAATCAATGAATTATGTTGGCTGTTTCCAAATGTTTCTGGTCAACAGAGAATTACTTGAATCTGCAGATGCTGGAATCTTGAGCAAAAAACAATCTGTTGGAGGAACTCAGTGCATCAGGCAATATCTGTAGTGGAAATGGACCAGACAATGTTTTGGGATGGAGATCCTTCTTCGACTGATGGATTATTCAATCCATTAAATCAGACAGATCATCAGTCTCACAAAGGGTCATGACCTGAAACGTCATAAGGCTATTCCCCCACGGATGCTGCCTGACCCGCCGAGTTCTTCAAAGAGTTTTAGAATCTGTACAAAAGTGTTCTGACCACATTGATCAGTTCGATGACATTTGGCAACCGCTCATTGTGCTGGGCTTTCGTTTCCACTGTCCTCGGTAAAGATGATGTTTTTCAACTAAATACCTCTTATGGAAGAATTACCTGCTGCAATCTTAGCAGAGTGATGGAAGTCAGGATCGATGTGATCAGCCCATGATTTATTTCATTGAAGGCTGCAAATTGTATATTAAAATGACTCACTATATGAGTAATGTGTTCTGAAGTGCACCATTCTCTTTTTTTTTATTGCATTTTGAACATAAGGGATTTCATACAAATATGAATTCTAATGTTTGGTCTGCATCCTGGTATAATGCAAGCATGTCGAGAAATTTAGTAATTTCTTTTTGAGTATTGAGGTGGCCCTGACAGACATTTCTATATATATGAAGAATGTTCAAATATCAAAAAGAGAGAGTAAAATACTGGAAAGTATTGAAGTACTGTAAATAGCGGTGACTTTTCAGGGTTTGATTATTCTGTCCAGGTTACCACCCATTATGTGTCATAGAGTCAATAGACAATAGACAATAGACAAAAAGGTGCAGGAGTTTGGCCCATTTGGCCCTTCGAGCCAGCACCGCCATTCAATGTGATCATGGCTGATCATCCCCAATCAGTACGCCGTTCCTGCCTTCCCTGTGAGGAAAGAGTTAACAGCCTGGTTGATTTTAGCTAGGGATAGAAATATACTTAGAAAGAAATAAGTGTCAGCAGAAGCCAGACTGCTGGTAGAATAGAAAGTAACAATATAAAGAACAGAGAGAAATTCTAGATAAAGAGTAGCAATAGAAAGACCTTCAGCGGGAGATAGAGAGATTTAGAACAAAGGGAGAGGGACACGAAGTCACGCTCAACTACGCATGCTTGATGAGATTCCATGAATATGTACTCACACCCACTTGACAAGATGCCTAATTAAATGCACATGCGATGCATGATAGGGGAGGTGCCTTTGACGTTTGGGTGGGCGTTCCACGACGTTCGCGTGGGAATCTGGGCTTTATGTTATGATTGGAAGAAGCTCAATGGGGAGAGATGAGAATGTGATAATAATGAAAAGAAATGTATAAAGATAGAAGACATCCCGATCCTCGGTGTGCCTCTAGGGGACATCAGTGGAGGGGCACCTATTCTGCAGAATATGAAATTAATAAAAACACTTCTTTGTCTGAATTTGTCTCAAGAGCATTTGTGAATTTTGAATCTCACATCCCCATATCCCCTGACTCCGCTATTTTTAAGAGCCCTATCTAGCTCTTGAAAGCATCCAGAGAACCTGCCTCTACCGCCCTCCGAGGCAGAGAATTCCACAGACTCACCACTCTCTGTGAGAAAAAGTGTTTCCTCGTCTCCGTTCTAAATGACTGAATCCTTATTCTTAAACTGTGGCCCCTGGTTCTGGACTCCCCCAACATCGGGAACATGTTTCCTGCCTCACCCGTGTCCAAACCCTTAACAATCTTATATGTTTCAATGAGAAACCCTCTCATCCTTCTAAACTCCAGAATGTACAAGCCCAGCTGCTCCATTCTCTCTTCATATGACAGTCCCGCCATCCCGGGAATTAACCTTGTAAACCTACGCTGCACTCAATAGCAAGAATGTCCTTCCTCAAATTATGGGACCAAAACTCCACGTGTGGTCTCACTACGGCTCTGTACAACTGCAAAAGGATCTCTTTGCTCCTATATTAGCATGTATGTTAGCATTCATAGCAAAAGGATTTCAGTATAGGAGCAGAGAGGTCCTACTGCAGTTGTACAGGGTCTTGGTGAGACCACACCTGGAGTATTGCGTACAGTTTTGGTCTCCTAATCTGAGGAAAGACATTCTTGCCGTAGAGGGAGTACAGAGAAGACTGATTCACCAGACTGATTCCTGGGATGTCAGGACTTTCATATGAAGAAAGACTGGATAGACTCGGCTTGTACTCGCTAGAATTTAGAAGATTAGGGGGATCTTATAGAAACTTACAAAATTCTTAAGGGGTTGGACAGGCTAGATGCAGGAAGATTGTTCCCAATGTTGGGGAAGTCCAGCACAAGGGGTCCAGTTTAAGGATAAGGGGGAAATCTTTTAGGACCAAGATGAGAAAAACATTTTTCACACAGAGAGTGGTGAATCTCTGGATTCTCTGCCACAGAAGGTAGTTGAGGTCAGTTTGTTTTGCTATATTTAAGAGGGAGTTAGATGTGGCCCTGTGGCTAAGGGATTAGGGGGTATGGAGAGAAGGCAGGTACAGGATACTGAGTTGGATGATCAGCCATGATCATATTTAATGGCGGTGCAGGCTCGAAGGCCCAAATGGCCTATTCCTGCACCTATTTTCTATCTCTATCAATGTAATATTCGATTCCTCTTATTATAAAGGCCAACACGCCATTCGCTTTCTTCACTGCCTGCTGTACCTGCATGCTTACTTTCATAGACTGATGTACAAGGACCCCCAGATCCCGTTGTTCTTCTCCTTCTCCCCAACTTGATGTCATTTAGACAGTAATCTGCCTTCTTGCTTTGCTACCGAAGTGTGATAACCTCACATTATCCGCATTAAACTTCATCTGCACAGCATCTGCCCACTCCCCCAACCTGTCCAAGTCACCCTGCATTCTCATAGCATCCTCCTCACAGTTCACACTGCCACGCAGCTTTGTGTCATCTGCAAATTTGCTAATGTTACTTTGAATCTCTTCATCCATATCGTTGATGTATATTGTAATTAGCTGCGGTCCCAGCACCGAGCCTTGCGGTACCCCACTAGTCACTGCCTGCCATTCTGAATGGGACCCGTTAATCCCTACTTTTTGTTTCCTGTCGGCACCAATTTTCTATGCATGTCAGCACTCTACTCCCAATACCATGTGTCCTAATTTTGCCCACTAATCGCCTTTGTGAGAACTTATCAAATGCTTTCTGAAAGTTCAGGTACACTACATCCACTGCCTCGCCCTTGTCCATTTTCCTAGTTACATTTTCAAAAAATTCCATAAGATTAGTCAAGCATGATTTCCCCTTTATAAATCCATGCTGACTCAGACCGATCCTGTTACTGCTATCCAAAAGTTCGGCTATCTCATCATTTATAATTGACTCCAGCAACTTCCCCACCACCGATGTCAGGCTAACTGGTCTATAATTCCCTGTTTCCTCTCTCACGCCTTTCTTAAAAAGTGGGATAACATTATCTACCTTCCAATCCACAGGAACTGATCCTGATTCTATAGAACATTGGAAAATTATCACCAATGCATCCACGATTTCTAGAGCCACTTCCTTAAGTACCCAGGGATGCAGAACATCAGGCCCTGGGGATTTATCAGCCTTCAGTCCCATCAGTCTTATCCACAACCATTTCCTGCCTAATGTGGATTTCCTTCAGTTCCTCCGTCACCCCAGATCCTCTTGGCCACTATATATCAGGAAGATTGTTTGTGTCTCCTTAGTGAAGACAGATCCAAAGTACCTGTTCAACTCACTCTTCCATGTCTTGTTCCCCATAATAAATTCACCTTTTCCGGTCTTCAAGGGTCCAACTTTGGTCTTAACTAATTTTTTCCTCTTCACATACCTAAAGAAGCTTTTACTATCCTGCTTTATATTCTTGGCTAGCTTACCTTTGTACTCATCTTTCTTCCCGTATTGTCTTTTTGGTTATCTTCTGTGTTCTTTAAACGTTACCCAATCCTCTGCTTCCCGCTCATCTTTGCTACGTTGTACTTCTTCGCTTTAAGTTTTATACTCGCCCTGGAGTCCATTGTCAGCCATGGTGTCCATTTCTCCCCTTGGAATCTTTCATCCTCCTAGGATGAACGGATCCTGCACCTTCTGTATATTCCTAGAAACACCTGCCATTGTTGTTCCACTCACATCTCTGATAGTGTATCTTCCAGTCAACTTTGACCAGCTCCTCCCTCATGGCCCATAGTCCCCTTGATTCAACTGCAACACTGACACCTCCGATCTACTCTTCTTCCCTCCAAGTGTAGATTAAACCTGACCATGTTATGGTCACTGTCTCCAAATGGCTCCATTAACCTCGAGGTCCTTTATCAAATCCGGTTCATTACATAACACTAAATCCAAAATTGCCTTCTCCCTGTAGGCTCCGATACAAGCTGTTCTAAGAATCCATCACGAAGGAACTCTACAAAGTCCCTTTCTTGGGGTACAGTACCAACCTGATTTTCCCAGTCTACCTTTGAATCCCCCACAACAACCACTGCATTACTTTTGCTACATGCCAATTTAACTCCTGATTCAACTTGCACCCTATGTCCAGGCTACTGTATGGGGGCCTGTAGAATAGTCCCATTAGGGTCTTTTACCTTACAATTCCTTAGTTCTAATCCATACTGACTCCACATCTCCTGTTCAATGTCACCTCTTACAAGGGACTGAATTTCCTTCCTCACTAACAGGGCAACCCCACCCCCGCTGCCACCTGTCTGTCTTTCGATAGGAGGTATACCCTTAATATTCAGTTCCCAACCCTGGCCCTCTTGCAGCATGTCTCAGTAATTCCCACAACATCATACTTGCCTGTTTCTAACTGAGCCTTCAAGCTTGTTCACTTTATTCCTTATACTTGCGCATTCATATACAGCACTTTGACCTCCGTATTCACTTCCCCATCGCAATTGGCCCTGACCTACTTCTGTTGTCCATTCTCAAGCTTTCTTCCCTCTTTAATTCGAGAATCTTTTGTAAATTTTTACTGTAGTCACTTTCCCTCAACTACATCTTTATACTCCCAATTTGTCAATCCCTCCCCCCCACTTTTAGTTTAAACCGACACGTGTAGCCCTAGCAAACCCTGCCCTGCCAGAATGTCGGACCCCTCCAGTTAATGTGTAATCTGTCCCTTTTGTACAGGTCACCCCTACCCCAGAAGAGATCCCAGTGGTCTATAAATCTAAATCCTTGCTCCCTGCTCCAGCTCCTCAGCCACACATTCAGATCCCCTATCTCCCTTTTCCTGTCCTTACTAGCACGAGGTACTGGAAGCAATCCAGAGATAACCACCCTAGATGTCCGGCATTTCAGTCTTCTTCCCAACTCTCTGAAGTCATGTTGGAGAACCTCCCTTCCTCCTTCATAGAGTTATAGTGTGGAAACAGGCCCTTTGACTCAACTTGCCCACACGGCCAACATGTCCCATCTACATTAGTCCCACCTGCCTGCATTTGGCCCATATCCCTCGAAACCTCTCCTATCAAGTACCCATCCAAATGTTTCTTAAACAATTGCAATACTACCTGCCTCAACTACCTCCTCCAGCAGCTCTTTCCATACACCCACCATCCCTTAAATGGAAAGGTTACCACTCAGGTTCCTATTAAATCTTTCCCATCCTCACCATAAACCTATGTCCCCTGGTTCTTGCTTCCTCTACACCGGGCAGAGACTCTTTGTGCGTCTACCCAATCTATTCCTCTCATGATTTTGTACATCAACTTGTGTCATTGGGTGTTTTAAAATTATTAAACATACCCTTAAATCGTGATGTTCAATCAGAGACACAATATTGACAGTGTGCTGCTGTAGAATTGTCGGGATAATTGCAACTCAGTGGAAACATCTACACCTTAGGGGTAACTTCATACATCGTGCAACAATATTATGTGGGACCTCCTTGGCATTGAGAACACACCACGTTGGGACAGAGCTGTCCTCAGGTGATCTACAGTAAAAATCACAACCGTTTTCCTGAAAATCAAATAAAAACAGCTTGAGCATTCAGTAGATCATTCAACACTCGTGGAAAGACAAATCAAATTAACGTTTCAAATTGAAGATCATTAATCAGAATTGGGCAAGACTTTTGTCTTTTCACAGACGCTGACCTGAATGTTTCTAGCATTATCTGTTTTTATGTCAAAATATTTTTCTGGCTTTTCGCTTAATACATTGGCTGAATATAAAGTATTTTGTAATTGAATGTCTGCTTCATAGTTGTCTGCCTATTTGTTATTATCTGCTGTATGAATATTATTTCTTTTCAGCTGCATATTTTTTACATTTGCTATTTTTTTCCCCCTTGCTCCTTGTTCTTAAACATACCCAATGTGACCTGTAATTAGATCAGTAATTGAAAAACAAAATAAAAGCTAGTGCAGATACTGGAAATACTCAACAGGATAGATCGCATCTTTAGTGAAATTAACAATACAGTTTGAAGATGCTTTGTCATAACTGGGTAAGTGAAAAAAATCGAGGAAGAGGTGGATAGGACAAAGGAAATAACTTTGAAAGGGGGAGGTCATAAGAATGAAGTGAAATTAAAAATAAAATGCAGGACCACATAGCAGTCAAGAGAGCATCTGTGGACGAAGAAACAAATGTTATGTTTTATGTCTGACAACCTTTGTAAGAACCATCTGAGATGATCTTACATTTACAGAGCTGGCTAAATAATGGTAATGACTAAAGGACAAAGAAAGAAAGCAAACAATGGATCATTAAAAAAAAAACCTGTGACGTGAAGTACAGAGCTGTTGCTAAAACATTATTTTAAACAGACTAAGTGGGACCCGTTGGGTCCAATGTTCAAATGGGAGGGCTGGTCCCCCGACTCAATATTCCACCTCTCCACCAATTCCAATATTGGTGGCCAGTGGGGGTGGGGGGGGGGGGGATTCTGGAGTGCTAGTATGGATGTTGTGGGCTGAAGGGAATGGTTTCCAGAGGGCTAATATGGACATTGTGAGCGGAATGGATTCTTGGGCTGGCAGCTCAATTACTCAGGTCTAGTGGGCTGGCAGTTCAGTCACTCAGGCCTTGTGGGCTGGCAGCTCAGGCATGACCTCAGGCAGGGCATTGCCTGGTAGGTCCAATGCTGACGAGGACATTTTTGCAAGGGACACTTAAAACCCAGTGTTATGAACATTGAATTCTCTAATTTTCATCCTATACTTCCCTTTCCTCACTCCTCTTGCCCCTTCCTCCTCCCTAGTCATTTTACCAGTTCCACAGTTTTCCATTGTTTCTCTTGAGATCTCATCTTCCCTAGCCAAACGTGGATCTATCAGACAACCTCACCTAGAGCACTTCAACTCACCCCTCTCCACTGCAAATAAGTTAGGCAGTCCTGAAATGAATTAACAAAAAGGTAAACATGTTTTTAACTTCTATTTAACACTCTGTCTATGCCTCAAGAATAAATTTAGCCCCCCAACGTGAAATGTAAGACTTCTTTCCATTAAACTGAATACCATGAAGGCTGCTAAGCTTCAATGGCATTATCATTACCTTGTTAATAGGCTCTGCAACCGTAAATTGGACTGCAATGCAAATAACTGATAATTCTGTACCAATTAGTTAGTTCCCAGTGACTAACTTACGTTAAATATTCCAACAAGCTCATTATTGTACTGATGGGATTAGAGAATACCATTATAGGTGACACTTAATAAGTCTTGAATTGAAATTATAAGGATGTATTTTACCGAAGCATAACTCAAGTGATATTATATTTGAAGGATTAATGGGTTTTCTTTCAATCACATAGAGGCATCAAGCCTTTCCAATGTTAAACTTGTAAACTCATCGGCTATAAAATATATATTTTACATAAGCAATTGTATTTTAGGGATGTCAATTAAAGACTGTGTTACTTAGCTTAGATACTAAATTTATACTTAAGATATAACATAATCAA
Organism: Amblyraja radiata; assembly: GCF_010909765.2. Classification (NCBI taxonomy): domain Eukaryota; kingdom Metazoa; phylum Chordata; class Chondrichthyes; order Rajiformes; family Rajidae; genus Amblyraja; species Amblyraja radiata. Next base: position 97,224,446 of record NC_045956.1, on the reverse strand, counting down.
TTTATTTTATACATAATATTAATTACCACCCATGTTGAATTAAATCATTAATAAAATTAAAATATCATGGATATTTAAATAAATGTTTGAGAAATAATTAAGAAGCTGTGGATTATTTCAACTTTTTCATTCAACAGAAAGAATAAATATATTATAAAATCAGAGCTTATTAAATTTAGACTAGATCACCACTTTTCCCAAGTGATAATCACATATATAATTCTATATAGCATGGGATTCTACATCAAGTTAAAGAAAAATCCTTCACATTGGGTCATAGCAATACAATATCTTCCATTACTTGGTACTGAAATAGATCTGATATCATCTTGGTATATTTATTTCTTCATTCATACTAGTTATCCTATGGAGAGAAAGTAGAGATGGTAAGACAATCAATTACAAGGAATAAATTATCATAAGTAATAAACCACCACCCCATTATTTAAATCATTTCCTGCATTTAATCAGAATAGGGAACTAAAGAAACCAAAATGTATTCCAGTCATGAGAATAGCCTTGAGCTAAACATAATGAATCTCTAAATGCGTTTATGAAAAAAAGTTTATGATTTCAATATTCAAGCTGAACATGCACGATCTTCCCCTAGGATTGATAGACACACACAGATTCAATGTCAAACAGAAAATGACCATAAATTGGGACAACTCAGGTCAAGCTTCATCTTGCTTCATTACATATTTTGCTGTTAATTTGACAAATAGTTACACATTAAATAGATATAATAATTACTCCGTTATTTTATGGACATTTACTGTTTAACATTCAATTTGCACAATACCCCATTTTTCACATGCCCCAATAATATTCTGTTCCTTGTTTCAATGCAAACAACATTATCAGTCACCCATGATTTCTCATTACCATCAAATGATGCAAGTTGTACAAGGAGTCGGTTATAATATGTGTGGCTCTATACTAGCAAACTCTGAATAATAATAATATCTTTTATTGTCATTGCACGTCAGTGCAACGAGATTTAGTATGCTGCTTCCAACCGATGTAAAAGAAGAGTAAAATAAATAAATAAGCTGTGTGACATGACCATCCGAGGGAAACAGTCAAAGGGGGATGGGAGGCACTCAGCAGGGCCAGTTCAGAGCCACTATAGCTCTGGGAATAAAGCTGTTTCTGAGTCTGGAGGTTCGGGCGTAGAAGGCCTTATAAGATCTGCCGGAGGGAAGTAGTTCGAACAGTCCGTTACAAGGGTGTGAGGAGTCTTGATGGATGCTGACGGTCTTCCTGAGGCACCGTGTGTGGTAGATGCTCTCCAAGGCTGGTAGCTGTGTCCCGATGATCCTCTGATACATTTATAGTCGAATATAGTCCAACGCCAATGGTCTCACTCTCTAATCTTACATCTCTCTCTCAAACTTATAAATTATTTCCAATGACAAATCATTCCTTATTCTACCAACTTTCCGAGTGTCTACCTGCTCTTCCATTGAAGGAAAAACAAGCTCATGATACAGTGATCCAGAGGAGAGGGAGCAAGGAGTGCTCCACATAGGTAAATTGTGGACTCCTTGGGATCAATGACATGCTAATGATCCAGTATTGGAAATGTGGGTATCAAGTGTTGCTGCTTCCCGTCATAACAGAATTAAATTGGACATCCTATCTTATATTTCGTGAGTTCAGAAAATGCACAGAATTAATTACGTTAATCGGAGGTTCTGGTAGTGAATTGTTGTTATATGTTCCTTCTCTCCTACCGACATTGATGTATTTAACACAGTCCAAGAACAGTTTCTGTGACATTCTCAGAGGAGCTGATCCAGATTCATGTCGTACTTTAGTTAGTGCAGATAGATGTCCATTTGGAGAGTGAAGTGTGGTATTTCTCCAAATGGATAAATGGTCACATTTAAGCATAAGTCTATCATGATTGCAGGTACAGCCATTGCGTTCAGGGTTTATTTTTTGAGAGAGGTGTTCACCAAGCTCAGTTCAGCTCAGCTGGACTCAGAGGCTGAATCCTGGAGGCAATCAATAAAAATAATAATAATAATAATAATAATAATAATAATAATAATAATAATAAAGGGAGAAAGCAAATCTATGAGGTGCCCATTATGGTTGCGAAAAGGATGTAGTTTCATTCTAACCAGAATTGGGATCATTAAACATATGGGGTTGGGGGAAGGGTGGAGGGAGTGTGGGTAAACAAACTTGTGTATAATTTTTTTTTAAAAGAGCTGCAGGTGCTGGATATCTGCACAAAAATAACAAATGTTAGAAACTCCCAGCAGATCGGGCATCCGTAGAAAGATGAATAGACTTAAAGCCCTGTCCCACGGTACGAGTTCATTCCAAGAGCTCTCCCGAATTTGCCCTGATTGGAACTCGGAGATTTACGGTAATGGCCACTCGTCGGTACTCGGGGCTCTCGTGGACATTTTTCAGCATGTTGAAAAATCTTCACGAGTCTTTCCGTACTTACATGCCATTAGCGAGTCTTCCCAAGTACCTTCCATAAGAGACGTCCCGAGTACCTTCCATAAGACTCGTCATTAAAACAAGTTGGAGGAGAGAGTGTCAATTAATTTGATAGGTGCTTGCACAAGTTGCAATGTTAATATGTAAAAACAAGGAACATGGAAGACCAGGAGAGACAGAATGAGAAACAATGCAAATTACCTGTGGTCATTGAAAATACAAAGTGAATAAAAGTAGATCAAGTGTGAAAGGGTGTGCTGAATAAGGTTGGTGAGCTGCAGATGCAAATAGACAAATATGAACGTGATGGTTTGTGTAAAATTGAATACTTTGTAACTTTATCGGCACCCTTTACGTAGCAACTCTTTGCATACCTTGGGTATGCAAAACAAAGAATATTACTGTGACATGTCATACATGACAATAATGCTTCATTCATAATGCTTTCCTCAATAACCATGACCTGAGAGTTGAACGGTTTAAACAACATCACAGAGAAAGCTGAGGTTCTGCAAAGAGGCCACTGCCTCTGAGAGAGTAATCTTGCCTTTGCATTAGTTGCAGCAGTGTAGAAGTGAAACAATGTAATTACAAATTATTGGCCACAAGTGACTAAGCTATGCATGATATTTTACAGCACACAATGCTTTACATTTCAATCCTTCACAATAATATTTCAGCATAATTCTTGTGTGTGTTCCATATTCTGTAATGGCTGCATGTGATAGCACAATGGTACATTTGGCACCAGGCATTGCAACATGTATGAAGCAATTTTCTTTGTATAAAGCTGAAGTATAAATTGACAACTTTCCAAATCATTTTTGTTTTACTCAGAAGTGGCATAAATAACAGTATTCCATAATAGTGGTGGCCATTTTCAGGATTTCTGCTGCTCTATATGGCTAGTAGCTATTGCATTTCAGTTGGAAGAACTGCATCCCTCAGGATCTACCAGAAATCACATCAGTTTTGTAGCATTTTTTAATGTGCTGGTTTGCAGAAATTTGTATTTTAATATGCAAATGCGTTATGACTTGATTGAGGGCTAAAATAAAAATTTGAATGTCATGTTACAATGAATTTGCACTACTAGCAATACTGCAGGTATTATCTTCACTCCCCAAGAATTAGTTCAGATCTCAGTATTCCACTGTACTGGGAGCCCTCTATTCCAGCTCTGGATTAATTTCACTGACGATATTGTGCATTATTGCTTGAAATATTTTACTGCTGCATTTTCCATGACTATTCATCCAATATTGTGCCATGGACCCCACCCGTAGACAACTGGGAAGCTGCATGAGTTTGAAGGAAGATAGACACTAAAAGCTGGAGATACAAATATACACAAAAAGCTGCTCCAGAGATGCTGCCTGTCCTACTGAGTTAGGGGCCTGTTCCACTTACGCGACCTTTACAGGCGACTGCCGGCACCCGTGATAGGTTGCCGAAACTTTCAACATGAAAGATGCTACGACTCTTTGGAGACCTCTCACGACCATAGGAGATCTCTCACGACCATACAGGCTGTATGGTCGTGAGAGGTATCCTATGGTTGTGAGAGGTCACCGCGACGTCGCCAGGGGTCACCTGTATGGTCGTGAGAGGTCTCCTATGGTCGTGAGAGGTCTCCAAAGAGTCGTAGCGTCTTTCTGGTCGCCGCTGAATTTTCAACATGTGAAATTTTGGCGACTTATCACGGGTGCCAGCAGTCGCCTGTAAAGGTTGCATAAGTGGGACAGGCCCTTTACTCCAGCTTTTTGTGTCTATCTTTGGTTTAAACCAGCATCTGCAGTTCCTTCGTACACATTGAGTTTGAAGGAAGGTATTTTGAATAGGACAACCATAAGTCAGTCTCCCCAAACAGCAAAATTAAATATAAGTTTCAATTTTCTCGATAAGAAATGTAAGGCACCTGCATCCTCCTGTGGACTTCATGAGGAACCTGAGACAGACAATGTCCAAGAATTTGGTCATTACACTGCTCAACATCTACAACTGTGGCCTTGTTATATATTTTCTAAAGCCTGGATACTGTCCAAATTATCCAATATTATGGTTGCTTGGAGTGGATACGATGGCATAGGATCATTGTTTTGATTCTGATGATCACTATCCCCATGCTGTTGATGTTCATCCCATAAAACACATACCGTTTCCTATTGGAACTATTGAGCAACTGTCTAGATTGCCCACTAGATGGTGATGGATGCACTGCAGTGAGACAACATCCACAGTAAATAGCTCACTTATTTATTTGTTAGTCACAGGGTTCAAATTGTGGAGGAAAATGAAACGTTAAATCCAACAGTGGCAACATGCAATAACCCTTTCGGATGCCAACCAGCTTTCATCCGTTTGCCAGTTTTCCTTGCCATTGAGGTCAGGGTTGAGGATAGAGATGTAGGTTTCAAAGCCCGCCGATCTCTTTACCTTCTGAACTTTCTGAATTTTGTAGTCGGTAGGGCAGCACGCTGCATATCGCCAACTTGGACAATTTTACATTTTTATCAAGCCAACTAATCAAGCCAATTAACCTACAAACCTGTACGTCTTTGGAGTGTGGGGGGAAACCGAAGATCTCGGAGAAAACCCACGCAGATGGGTTTTCACAACCATTCACATCCGGAAGTGGCGGCGTTGTGAAATGGCTGCGGCTCACCTGCAGTCTGTCTGTTTTTACTTTTTTGTGTTGTTTTTTTTGTCTTGTTCAGTTAAACTTTTGGTTATTAGGTTGTGTTATGTGTGTGTGTGTGGTGGCGGGGGGGGGGGGTGAAACAGGGCTTTCTGTCTCTCCTTCAGGGGAATGCGACTTTCTTGTCGTATCCCCCTTCTCTTCCCCCCGTCTGAGCTGAGGCCTAATGGCGGAGCTGGCGGCCGCCAACCTGCGACCGACCTCGAGGCTCCAGAGGTAGAGCCAGCCAGGACTTACCAACGCGAGGCTGGCTGTCCTCGAGCTGTGGCGGCGTTCGGGCAGCAGCATGACTCGGCGCTCCAGTGAGGGTGGACGGCACGGGGCTGAGACACTCCTGTGAGGGCGGCCCGGCTCCCGGCTGGAAGGCGCTCCCGTGGGGTAGGCCCGGGGCGAGGCTGAGACGCGTGAATGACAAATAAAGGATTCAATTCAATTCAATTCAGTTCACGGGGAGAACATACAAACTCCATACAGACAGCACCCATAGTCAGGACCGAACCCGGGTTTCTGGCGCTGCATTTTGCTGTAAGGCAACAACTCTGCTGCTGTGCCACCGTGACTGCCTGACACATGGGAATGAAGGTGAGGTGAATTTAACTTGCTGAGCCTAAGGGGTTGATTATTAATGTCTGAATCAATAGCAATGTTTAAAAGGCATTCAGACAGGCACATGAACAGGCAAAGCATGGAGATATATCGAGCATGAGCTGGCAGATGGGATTAGTTTCATTTGGCGTCATGGTCCGCTGAAGTTGAAGGGTCCATTCTTGTGTTGGATTGTTCTACAACCAATTGTCTGAAGAAGGGTCTCAACCCGAGGCATCACCCATTCCTTCTCTCCAGAGATGCTACCTGACCCGCTGAGTTACTCCAGCATTTTGTGTCTATCTTCGGTGTAAACCAGCAACTGCAGTTCCTTCCTAAATATAAACTCAGAACAGATTTTATAGGCAGCATTTGATTTGTGTGAGCTGATTGTTGGTGGGGCTGGGGTAGGAGAGGGATGGTGCAATGGGTGAGACACATTTTAAGTGGCATTTCCATTACTACCCCCACATTTGAACATCATCTATATATCATGGCGACTCATATTTTACAGCCATCATTTGTTGCGGGTCAGAGCTCATAGATGAGCAGATTACGGAGGCGCTGTAAGACCAAGGCAAAGGAATATACTGCCCATTTCTTGGCATCAAACATGTAAGCTTGTCAAGGACTTTTCATTGCTCCAATTGATGTCCATGGAGATAGTCACTCTTTCCATGGAATAATATATCCCTGTAACCTACAGCATTATTAGCCTCCTCCTGATGAAGTTGACTCCACTACTCTCTCTACATTGGTGGCCAGTTTATAAGGACATTCTGTCCTTATATTGCAGATGGTCTGCTATCCCTTAATGGACTGAATTGTGATGTTGTCTCGCGGTAGTTCAGTAAGAAATCATAGACCAACTGCAGTGCGCACACCAACACCTTGTGAACGTCTTAATTTATGCACCTATTCACCCATGGATTCATACTGAAACCACAGAGGATCACCTTCTGTTCTCTCCCTCTCAATAAAACATAGTGCTCTCTGTTTCTGCAATGCAAAAGACTTGCAAATTAGAATATTGTGCAAATACATCAATTATGCCAAGCATGATGAGGCAAAGGGAAAGAAGAAGAAACGGTGAGTTCTGAATCCATTAGAACACTTGGTTCACTACAACTCCTGGCTCCTCCAATTGTTTTCCAGCAATAATCACTTTAAATCTCTATTTTAGATTATGCCATTTAGCTCTTCAGCATGTCCATTTCTGTGTCTACAGCACAAAATCCAGAGGTAATATTCTAATGAACAATCCCCTCTTATTCAAACCTCTCCTTCAAGATTAGTATAGACTGATTTTTGCACTAAAAATTAAATCCTTTCAATCAGCTTCCCTTCACTAACCCGGCTCCAAACATGATCAGATTGTTTCCTTAGTTACAGGTAAAATGTATGGCACCATAGTATTATCTTGTGCAGAGAACAGTGGTTTGAAAATATACACAAAATACTTTCAGAATGTGTTTTTTTTAACAGAGGTTTTTTTCTTACGTGTTTCTTCCCTGGTTTCACTGAAGCATCGTCAATCAAGCTTGCAATTGTTCATATGTTTGGTTGCTGTGGAGACTTATTGCCTTGTTGCTTTCTGCAACATCTATAAAGAAACAATGATATGCACTTGAAGGAAAGATGTTTTTGTTGTCTTTGTGAAAAGTTGGTGATTCATTTAGAGGTAATAAAAAGAATCAATATCAATTGGTCAATGGCCCAGAATATATACTTTTTCAGACCATCACTTCAGTTAGGTGAGTATAACATTTGTTTTAAACAAAAGGTTAACTCAAAGATTTATGCAAAGCATTGCAGCGTATCATCAGAGAGAGACTGACTGCATTTTAACCTGATCTTGGGAATGGAAGGTGCCGCTGAGTGACGCGGATGTTAAGTGAGCATCTGTTAAGTATTAAGTGAGGATGTTAAGGGAGCATCAGTAGAGCTATCTCCATCATAAAGGACCCCTACCACCCATCACACCACATCTTCTCCATTCTTCCATCTGGAAAGAGGTACAGGAGCATCAGCTGCAAAACCAGCAGGATGCTCCACAGCTTCTTTCCACAGGCAATAAGACTGATTAACAGACTGTGTCCCCTCCCCAAATATCGTTCACCAACACATTCAACCTCGTCCATACTTTGACAGTTAGGCACCTGTCAAAGTAAAGCCACTGTCGGTCGGAATGTCTGTTTTTATTCTATTGTAAATTTTAGGCCTACTTTCTGTTTTTAGACATGGTAATTTTAATTTGTTTTTAAAGCTCTATGTATTTATCCTTTTTTATTAACTACACTGAATGGAAACTGATCGAACAACGTTTTTTCGTTTCCTCTGTGTATGCGACTAGTCAGTGAAAATGATATTAAAGAAATACTGAATACTGAATACTGAACTGAAAGTGAAAGACAACATCTGAGATTGGTTGGGTAGGGAAGGGGAGGGGGGGGGGGCACTGAGCCTTCCTTTGGAGATGGTCAATAGATTCTAGTTAATAAAAAGACACAAGGTGCTGGAGACTCAGCGGATCAGGCAGCGTCTCTGGAGAACATGGTGATGTTTCTGGTTCAGGTTCAATTCATTTTAGATTTAGTTCAGGGTTAGGACCTTTCTTCAGGCTGATTGTGATGGGGATAGAGAAAAAAAACTGGAAGAGAAGTGGGACAGGATACCATTTGGCAGGTAATGGGTGGGTACAGATGAGGGGATTTTTTGAGGATTGAAGTGTTGCTCATTATTTTGTCTCACATCTGTCTTTTAATCTCTGGACTTTGTCCAACTGTCTGCCTATCAAAATCCCCCTCACTTGTATCCACCTATTGCTACCCAAGCTTTGTCATGCTCTCCTCTCTTCTAGCTTTCTCCCCCCACCCCATCAGTCATAAGAGCGGCAAGGTGGCGCAGCAGTAATTACGGGTGGCAAGGTGATGCAACGATAGAGCAGCTGCTTTACAGCGTTTGCAGCACCAGAGACTTGTGTTTGATCCCGACTAAGGGTGCTGTCTGTACGGAGTTTGTACGTTCTCCCCTTGACCCGCATATGTTTCCTCCACAATCTTCGGTTTCCTCCCACACTCCAAATTTGTAGGTTTATCGGCTTGGTATAAGTGTAAATTGTCCCTAGTGTGTGTAGGATAGTGTTAATGTTTGGGGATCGCTGGTCGGCGTGAACTTGGTTGGCCAAAGGGCCTGTTTCCGTGCTGTTGTTCTAAACTAAACTAAAACAAAAGTAGAGTCCCGAAACGTCACCTATCCATGTTTTCCTGGGATGCTGTCTGACCCGCTGAGTTACTCCAGCACTTTGTGTTTTTGTTTGCAGTTCCTTGTTTCTAAAGATTCTGGTGCCTGACCTTTCTTATGCCTCACACAGTTTAATCCTGCCACTATCAATGCAAAAGAAAATTGTGGACTATAGCTTTAACAATGGACATACTAAATGAATTTAAAATGAATTGTTAAATAACAGTCATTTCTAAGATATGTGTATTTTCAAAACTAATAACCTTCACGGTGAAGCAGTTTCATGGAAATTGTATTGTATTGTATTGTATTGTATTGTATTGTATTCAATTTATTGTCATTGTCTCAATTAGAGACAACGAAATGAATTTCCCTTACAGGCAGTATCATACAAATAAATAAATAATAAATAATAAAACATATTAAAAATAAAATAGAATTTAAAGAAAAAAAAAACAAAAAACAAAAGCACAAACACAGAAAGTCCACGACACAACATAACACAATGGCACCAAGGTGAGGAAGGTACCATAGTCCAGCCAGCCGCCCCTCCGATCTTCCCAGATGTTCACCCGTGGTCGGGGCCTTCCGAGCACCCGCAGTCGCCGCCCCGGGCGGCCCGATGCTCAGGTCCTCACGCCGGGCTGATGGAACGCCGACGCCGAACCCCGACGGTGAACATCCTCCTCAGTGGCCCGGACCTCCCGATCAGCCGCTTCCCACCGGAGTCCGCAGCTCCCGAGTCCGCAGGCCGAGCCGGGCAGAGTCGCAGGACCCCACGATGTTTATCAGCGCCGCCCGCGTTGGGAGCTCCGCGAACCATAGCTCCACAATGTCGGTGCCGCAGGCCCAGCACTCCGGGCTCCAGACGGCGATCCCCGGTAAGGCATCGCCAGCCCCGCGATGTATCAGCGCTGTCCCACTGCTGCTGGAGCTCTGGTCGGTCCCGGCAGGAAAGGCCGCGCCAATCCAGTAGGTAGGCCGCTGGGGAGGGGGTGGGGGCGAGGACGCGACTCGAATAATAGTCGCATCCTCTCAAGGAAGTGACTGAAGGACGGTATCCCCCTTACCGTGCCCTCTTCCCCCACATTAAAACATTAAAAAAAACACACTTCAACATAACAAAAAAAACGAAAAAACAAAAAGATACCGGGCTGAAGGTGGAGGCAGCTGGCACCAGCGCCACCGGAAGTACAATACAATATTATCTCCTCCAAGTAACAGTGCAGGTTACCTACTATTCAGACTTTGAAATATGCTGTTATTTCTCCATCATCGCTGTCGACTCAAACTTTCTGCCCATCAGCACAAGTTCCTCATGTTGATATATTATATATGTATGTATGTAATTTTTGCATTATACTCCAAATGCTAATAAAACCTTGTTGCAACAATATTTTGAATCTTTTGAATTTAAGCATCAGTATGTTAGCTATTCACAATCCTTGGAACCTCCAGTGCAAAATAGCTTACTGTGGCTGTTATATTTTTAGCCACAGTCCATAGGTTTTATTCTCAATAAAAATAACTGAAACCATTAAACTTGGCAAATTGTAGCTTTCTTTCCAATCAAAAATCAATTGGCCTTGCAATTCCAAACCCAGGAGGGGCTTTTTTAGGCTTATTCAGCGATTAATGAAACACACTCAGCATTTCAAATGCTTTTCATTAATCTATTTTTTATTAGCAGTGTTGCAGCATTTAAAGAAATGAGTTAATGTAGATGAAAAAGTCCATACTTACTTATTTTCCAACTGAAAGGTTCTGGATAAGCAGCATATTAAATTATTGATTTTCACTGTAGCCTGTTAGCAAGAATAGACAGTTCTACCACCCATTGACCTGAATATCTGCCATTCTTAGGGAGTGAAATTTATCTTTTATAACAAAGCAAAATGGAAGAATGTCTTTTTTCTGCTCCACTAAATGACCCTACAGTGGAATCGCATATACTGGAATTACCTGGTCCCAAAATAATGATATTGCTATGATTTTGTGGACAAATATAGATAAAATATAAGAAAAAAATAAATAGAGAAAAAATATTTTTATTTCATTAATACGTTGCTTTGTAAACAATGGAAAAACATGGAAAACACTAAGCTGCGTACAATTAAATAATAATAATTAAATAAATTGTTTGAAGAAATTGGCTTTAAAATCCTTAACTGCTTCTATTTGATCCATAGGGGGCACTGTTAGCACATGCCAACCAGTTGTACTTCAGTGAAAAAATAAAGTGTTTAAGAAGGAACTGCAAATGTTGGAAAATCGAAGGTAGACAAAAATGCTGGGATAACTCAGCGGGTGAGGAAGCATTTGGTTGCAATGGAAAGTGCCAGGAAAGGGGGTGGCAATTCGTCCCTTCCCACCCAAACCACCCCCTCTCCTGGCACTTGTCGCTTTACCTCTCCCCTTGACTCCATTCAAGGACCCAAGCAGTCTTTCCAGGTGCGGCAGAGGTTCTACATCTGTCAGCTGCTCTACATCGGTGAGACCAAGCGTAGACTTGGCGATCGCTTCGCCCAACACCTCCGCTCGGTTCGCATTAACCTACCTGATCTCCCGGTGGCTCAGCACTTCAACTCCCCCTCCCATTCCGAATCCGACCTTTCTGTCCTGGGCCGCCTCCATGGCCAGAGTGAGGACCACCGTAATTGGAGGAGCAGCACATCATATTTTGCTTGGCAGTTTACACCCCAGTAGTATGAACATTTACTCTAATTTCAGGTAGTCCCTGCTTTCTCCTCCCCTTCTCAGCTCTCCCTCAGCCCACTGTCTCCGCCTCTTCCTTTCCTCTTCCTGCCCCCCCCCCCTCCACCCTCACATCAGTCTGAAGAAGGGTCTCGACCCGAAACGTTGCCTATTTCCTTTGCTCCATAGATGCTGCCTCACCCACTGAGTTTCCCCAGCATTTTTGTCTACCTTAAATAAAGTGGATAATTTTAGTTGAAGGGTTTCATGGTTTTTTTAATTTATTAAATATATGTATAAACTGCATTAGTGAAAAATTAGTTGTTTTAAAATCTTACATGCTGCGAACTAAAACTGCATTGATTGCAAAATAAACTATATTTATGCTCAGAACTTAAAAAGTATTAAAATAGGCCTAGAATGTTATAGATTGTTCTGAGATTCATTCTCACATTCAGGGTTCCCACTACATGTCAGCAACAGCCTTGAAATGAAACTAGCTAAATTAAAACATGTATGAATGTCATCAAATAAACTATCACATATGGTTTGCATATATCTTATATACTTCCAATAACTTCCTAACAAGTAACCTTAAAAAACCCCACCATTATTATTGTGGGCTACGTGATATTTGCATATAGCTGATTAAAGAAGGTTATTTAACTTTCATTAAGTACAAATTCAGAAGTTATTCATTTTGGGATAAAGTATCATAGCAAATAAAATTAAAAGTGAAGTTGGACTTTATAAAATACATAAATGCACAAATTCCCTTCAGCATGTGAGACATCGTAATGTCTTTTTTGCTATTAATATCCTACTGTTGAGGCTAAACGGCTACAGTTAATGTCTGGATGTGCTACTGCAAATGTAGGAACTCTGATTCCTGTCAGCATAATTACTCACTGCTTTTGATTAATATATGGCCACTTTCTGTGGCTGTCCATTTGAGGAATAATTTGCATGATGCAACAGGTGAACAGAAGGGCATTCATTTTTCAGTTTGTATTGAAGGGATGTCTGATAAGTTTGTTGAACACAACTGCACCTTTCATTACTTGTATTATGATGAAGAAATGGCCTGTTGGCTGTAGATGGAGAATCACAATATTTCAAATACTTTCCAAGGTTCCTTGAAAATTTAAGTAATAATGTGTTATTGTCCTTTGTGGGGCAGAAATGTGCTGGCAGTTCCATACCTGGATATCATTATAATTAATTAAACATTAGTTGAATATATGAACTGTATAATATGAGCAGCATTTTATTTTGCTGACCAATCTGCCCATTGCTCTCCAGGAATAGAGCTGTAATACGTAAGTTCCACAGTCTTTCACAATGCCTGAAGGAAACAGCTTAGAGCAAGAAGGCTTTTTGATTTTAAGTAGTACTCGATACCAGCTCCAATGTCACAGTCCTGCGGTTAATTTGAGGCTGTATGATTCAGAAACAAATAACACACTTTGCAGATTAAATGCTTTTGATTTGCCCATAACAAAGTGGCTGTGGTTGCATCTCCATTTGTCAATATAAATTAAGATTATTGCAGAAATGATTAACTTTCCCAGTCACTTCAATTAAACAGTCATTCGTAGATCAAATAAATTCTATGCACAGAAATAGAAAATAAATGATTATAATTCCAGCACTTTTTAAAATCTCTTTCCAGGCCAGAGGATCTGGGGTGACGGAGGAACTGAATGAAATCCAGATTAGGCAGGAATTGGTGTTAGGTAGACTGATGGGACGGAAGGCTGATAAATCCCCAGGGCCTGATGGTCTGCATCCCAGGGTACTTAAGGAAGTGGCTCTAGAAATTGTTGATGCATTGGTGATAATTTTCCAATGTTTAATAGATTCAGGATCAGTTTCTGTGGATTGGAGGGTAGCTAATGTCATCCCACTTTTTAAGAAAGGCGGGAAAGAGAAAACAGGGAATTATAGACCAGTTAGCCTGACATCGGTGGTGAGGAAAATGCTGGAGTCAATCATAAAAGATGAAATAGCAGCACATTTGGATAGCAGTAACAGGATCAGTCCGAGTCAGCACGGATTTACGAAGAGGAAATCATGCTTGCAAATCTTCAGGAATTGTTTGAGGATGTAACAAGGAAAATGGACAAGGGAGAGCCAGTGGATGTAGTGTACCTGGACTTTCGGAAAGCATTTGATTAGGTCCCAAATAGGACACCATTAGTGGGCAAAATTAGGGCACATGCTATTGGGGGTAGAGTGCTGACATGCGTTGAAAATTGATGCCGACAGGAAACAAAGAGTAGGGATTAACGGGTCCCTTTCAGAATGGCAGGCAGTGACTAGTTGGGTACCGCAAGGCTCGGAGCTGGAACCGCAGCTATTTACAATATACAACAATGATTTAGATGAAGAGATTCAAAGTAACATTAACAAATTTGCAGTTGACACAAAGCTGGGTGGCAGTGTGAACTGTGAGGAGGATGCTATCAGAATGCAGGGTGACTTGGACAGGTTGGGTGAGTGAGCAGATGCATGGCAGATGCAGTTTAATATGGATAAATGTGAGGTTATCCACTTTGGTAGCACATACAGGAAGGCAGATTATTATCTAAATGGCATCAAGTTGGGAAAAGGGGAAGTACAATGGGATCTGGGGGTCCTCGTTCATCAGTCAATGAAAGTAAGCATGCAGGTACAGCAGGCAGTGAAGAAAGCGAATGGCATGTTGGCCTTCATAACAAGAGGAGCTATGTATAGGAGCAAAGAGGTCCTTCTGCAGTTGTCCAGGGCACTGGTGGGAACACCTGGAGTATTGTGTGCAGTTTGGTCCCCTAATTTGAAGAAGGACATTCCTGCTATTGAGGGAGTGCACCGTAGGTTTACAAGGTAAATTCCTGGGATGGCGGAACTGTCATATGCTGAGAGAATGGAGTGGCTGGGATTGTATACTCTGGAATTTAGAAGGATGAGAGGATATCTTATTGAAACATATAAAATTATAAAGGTTTTGGACACGCTAGAGGCAGGAAACATGTTCCCGATGTTGGGGGAGTCCAGAACCAGGGGCCACAGTTTAAGAATAAGGGGTAAGCCATTTAGAACAGAGATGAGGAAACACTTTTTCACACAGAGAGTTGTGAGTCTGTGGAATTCACCACCTCGGAGGACGGTGGTGGCCGGTTCTCTGGATACTTTCAAGAGAGAGCTAGATAGGGCTCTTAAAGATAGCAGTCAGGGGATATGGGGAGAAGGCAGGAACGGGGGTACTGATTGGGGATGATCAGCCATGATCACATTGAATGGCGGTGCTGGCTCGAAGGGCCGAATGGCCTACTCCTACACCTATTGTCTATTGTCTATGATTTTTTTTCTCTGCTAGTGGGTTGGCATTACAGAACAATTTTCACAGTATGGGTTTATTCCTCAACACACTTTTAAAGAAAAAGGTTCAAAGGGTACTGACAGCAACTGAGGTCCATCATACAATTCCACAGCTGGGGCACCAGTGCCCACTGCCCGTGGGTGGGGATCCAACATCCACTGCCCGTGGGTGGGGATCCAACATCCATTGCCTGAAAGTCATGGAGTACAAATGGATGCATTTTTGTCCACAGATCTGTATTGATTATTTAACACCCATTTACACTAATCCTACGCCAATCCCAATTTACTCTCCCCACATTGTTATCAACTACCCCCACATTCTACTCTTTACCTACATTCCAGGAGTAATGTACAATTACTGTAAGCCAATTGACCAACCAAACCTTGCATCTGTGAAAAGCGAGAGGAATCCAGAGAATATGGAGCAATGTACAGTAGCCAATTAAACTACCAATCTTGCTCCTTTGAAATGTGAGAGAAAGCCAAAACACCTGGAGAAAAGCCATGTTGCCATAGGGCAAGCGTGCAAATTGCACCCGCACAGAACCAAAGGTTAGGACTGAACCCGGGCCACTGGAGCTATGAGACAGCAGATCTACTACCCGCGTTATCGTGTGACCTTGTCTTGCTGATGGCATTCTTCAACTTGTGGCATAGAGTCATACACTCATACAGCACAGATACAAGTCCTCAGGGCCAGATTGTCTGACAAACAAATGGCTACATCTCTTGTGAGACAAGCAAGGTAACCGTTTCTTCAGCTCCTATTTGGATAGTAGAACCACAAATAGTAAATGCAGCTGCAGGGGAAGCCTGAGAGAAAATGTATGTTCGGCCCTGATCATAGAAACATAGAAAATAGATGCAGGAGGAGGCCATTTGGCTGATCATCCACAATCAGTAACCCATGCCTGTCTTCTCCCAATATCCCTTGATTCTGCTAGCACCTAGAGCACTATCATCCAGTAAATTGGCCTCCACTGCCTTCTCTGGCAGAGAATTCCACAAATTCACAACTCTCTGGGTGAAAACGTTTTTTTCTCATCTCAGTTTTAAATGACCACCTCTTTATTCTTAGACTGTGGCCCCTGGTTCTGGACTCCCCCAACATTGGGAACATTTTTCTTGCATCTAACTTGACCAGTCCTTTTATCTATATCACTAAAAGTAAGATCTTGACCACTTCCTGTTTTTCTGTTTCATGATTTTTGAAAAGACGCTGCCACTTACAGCTGTGATTTTTGGCCATCTTACTCAGAGTCCCCCTCCGCTGTGCAGGACAAGAGGATTTTTCCCATCGATGAAAAATAAAAGAAGTGTTGTGCCTCACTCAGTCTCTGCAAGATGGAGGAAGTGAGATGGTCATGTCTCTCTGAGCTGTGAATAACACTGAACACATGTATACTCAACTGTGAGTGCCCTTAATGTGATTTGAAAATGAAAATGTGGTTGCTTTGAAATGCTGCACTGAAAATGGTTGTTGGTGGTGGTAACTGCTTTGAAATGCTGCACTGCAAATGATTGTTGATGGTGGTAACTGCTTTGAAATGCTGCACTGCTAATGGTTGTTGGTGGTGGTAACTGCTGTGAAATGCTGCACTGCAAATGGTTGTTGGTGGTGGTAACTGCGTAGAAATGCTGCACTGCAAATGGTTGTTGGTGGTGGTAACTGCTTTGTAATGCTGCACTGCAAATAGTTGTTGGTGGTGGTAACTGCACAACTTCCTGTTTGCACTGTATATTGATTTTAGATAAAACACTACAACTTACAGCTATGATTTTTGGCCATCTTACTCAGTCCCCCTCTGCTCATCAGGTGCAGAGGATTCATCCCATTCATGAAAAATAAAAGTGTTATTAGTGTTTAAAAAACGTTGCAAATCTATCTCCTGTGAATCACACCATGAAGGCCATGCCCCTTTCGGTGGGAGGGGGGAGGGGGTTATAAAACCGGAAATGTGGGTGTGGCTCACTCACCCAGCTTGAAATGGTATGAAACTGCATTTGAATGGGGTGGCCTTGCACCCTGCATGGAATGGTATGAAACTGCATTTGAATGGGGTGGCCTTGCACCCTGCATGAAATGGTATGAAACTGCATTTGAATTTGGTGGCCTTGCACCCTGCATGAAATGGTATGAAACTACCCTTGAATTTGGTGGCCTTGCACCTGCTTGAAATGGTATGAAACTGCACTTGAATTTGGCGGCCTTGCACCCTGCTTGAAATGGCATTAAACAAAACTAGCATTTGGTGGCCTTGCACCCTGCTTGAAGTGGTAGGAAACTGCACTTGAATTCGGTGGCCTTGCACCCTGCTTGAAGTGGTGGGAAACTGCACCTGAATTTGGTGGCCTTGCACCCTGCTTGAAATGGTAGGAAACTGTGTTTGAATTTGGTGGCCTTGCACCCTGCATGAAATGGTAGGAAACTGTGTTTGAATTTGGTGGCCTTGCACCCTGCTTGAAAGGGAATTTCAAGCTGTGAATCAACTGCTCACCCACCAGCCGTGAGTGAGTGAGCTGCCAGCACATCAGGCTTGACTGAGCTGTTGCCCCAAGAATCCTTTTGGCCCACAATGTCCACACTAGCCCTCCTGAAACCAGTCCCTTCAGCCCACAATACCCATACTAGCTCCAGAATTTAAGACTGAGGTGAGAAATAGCTTTTTCACCCAGAAAGTTGTGAATTTGTGGAATTCCCTGCCACAGAGGGCAGTGGAGGCCCAGTCACTGGATGGATTTAAGTGAGTTAGATAGAGCTCTAGGGGCTCGTGGAATCAAGAGATATGGGGAGAAGGCATGCACGGGTTATTGATTGGGGACGATCAGCCGAATGGCCTCCTCCTGCACCTATTTTCTATGTTTCTATATATATGTTTCTATGAGATCCCCTCTAATCCTAAATTCCAGTGAATACAAGCCCAGTTTTTCCAATCTTTCCTCATATGACAGTCCCACCATCCCAGGGATTAACCTCGTGAACCTACGCTGCACTGCCTCAATAGCAAGGACCTCCTTCCTCAAATTAGGAGACCAAAACTTCACACAATACTCCAGATGTTGTCTCACCAGGGCTCGGTACAACTGAAGAAGGACCTCTTTACTCCTATATTCAAATCTTCTCATTATGAAGACCAACATTTCATTAGCTTTCTTCACTGCCTGCTGTACCCACATGTTTACTTTCAGTAACTGATGTACAAGGACACCCAGGTCTCGTTTCACTTCCCTTTTTCCTAATCTGACACCATTGAGATAATAAACTGCCTCCTTGTTCTTGCCGCCAAAGTGGATAACCTCACATTTATCTCCATCATACTGCACCTGCCCAATGCATCTGCCCACTCACTCAACCTGCCCAGTCTCCCTGCAACCTCCTAGCATCCTCTTCACAGTTCACGCTGCCACCCAGCTTTGTGTCATCTGCGAATTTGCCGGTGTTACTTTTAATCCCATCTAAATCATTAGATGGTGGGATTAGAGCACCAAACCTTGCGGCACTCCACTCGCCACTGCCAGCCATTCTGACAGGGACCCGTTTTTTCCTATGCTTTGTTTCCTGTCTGCCAGCCAATTCTCTATCCATGTCAATACCCTACCACTAATACTATGTACTATCATTTTGTCCTTAATCTCCTGTGTGGGACCTTATCAAAGGCTTTCTGAAAGTCCAGATACATTACATCCACTGGCTCTCCTTCATCCATTTTACTGTCATATCCTCAAAAAATTCCAGAAGATTAGTCAAGCAGAATTTCCCCTTAATAAATCCATGCTCTTGGACCAATCATTTTACTGCGATCTAAATGCGCCATTAATACATCTTTAATAATTCACTCCAGCATTTTACCCACCACCAATGTCAGGCTAACTGGTCTATAATACCCTGTTTTCTCTCTCATTCCTTTCTTGAAAAGTGGGATAACATCAGCTAAGCTCCAATCCACAGGAACTGATCCTGAATCTATAGAACATTGGAAAATTATCACCAATGCGCCCATGATTTCTAGAGCCACCTCCTTGAGTACCCTGGGATGCAGACCACCAGGCCCTGGGGAGTTTTCAGCCTTCAGTTCCATCAGTCTACCCAATACTATTTCTCACCTATGCAAATTTCTCGCCTAATGCAAATTTCTTTCAGTTCCTCTGTCTCGCTAGATCCTCTATCCTCTAGTACATCTGGGAGATTGCTTGTGTCTTCCTTAGTGAAGACCGAGCCAAAGTACCCGTTCAACTCTTCTGTCATTTCCTTGTTCCCCATAATAATTTGACCTGTTTCTGCCTTCAAGGGACCCACATGTGTCTTTTTTCTCTTAACATATCTAAAGAAGCTTTTATTATCCTTCATTATATTTTTGGCCAGCCTACACTCGTTCTTCATCTTTTCACCCCGTATTGCCCTTTTTGTAACCTTCTATTGTCCTTTAAACGTTTCCCAATCCTCTGGCTTGCCGTTACTCTTTGCTATGTCATACACCTATTCTTTTAGTTTTATTCCATCCCTAACTTCCCTTGTCAGCCACAGTTGCCTCTTACTTCCCGTAGAAACTTTCTTCCTCTTTGGAATGAAATGATCCCGCATCTTCTGGATTATGCCCAGAAATTCCTGCGATCCTTTTCCAGTTGACCTTGGCCAGCTCCACTCACATGCCTTCATGAATGAATGAATGAATACGTTTATTGTCATTGCACAATACTGTGCAACGAAATTCCATTACATCTCCTCCGGTTAAAAACAATACAAACACGACAACCATTGACACATATGTACACTTATTAGTAAAAATAAATAGGTGTTTTAAAAGAATTTAAAATAATTTAAAAGAATTTGGCGGCATTTCTTAGAATTACATTTTGCTTCCCCAGCATTCTCTGTTGGAATTTAGCTCTTAGGAATTTATTCATAGTCCCCTTTGTTCAACTGCAACACTGCCACTTCAGATTTAACTTTTTCTCTCTCAAATTGCAGATTATCATATTATGGCCACTACCTCCTAGCGGTTCCTTTACCTTATCAAGGATTATATAGTCCACAAGTACATGCTGGTAGTTATGGTGGCCAATGTGCTAATGTGGGTTTCACACTAACAACAAAGTCAAATGTCTCCTCCAATGTTTCTTCATCTTCCACAAAAACTGCAATATAATATTCTTCAGTCATGATAAAGTTCAAGGTGCACAAATCTGATATTGTATCATAGTCATACAGCATGGAGAAGGCCCTTTCGCCCAACTTGTCCAAGTTGATCAAGGTGCCCCATCTCAGCTGTCCCCATTAGCCCACGTTTGGTCCATTTACTTCTAGACTTTTCCTCTCCATGTTCCTGTCCAAATGTATTTTAAATGTTATCATAGTTTCTGTCTCAACTAGTTCCTCTGGCAGCTCATTCCCTATATTTACCATTGCTATTCCCTTTATCGTGTATCTGTACACTATGTGACTCAATTGTAATCATGTATAGTCTTTCGGCTGACTTGTTAGCACGCAACAAAAGCTTTTCACTGTTCCTCGGTATACGAGGCAATACACTAAGCTAAACTAAATTAAACTAAACCTGTTGAGTAAAAATGTTGCCCTCGGCTTCCTGTTAAATCTTTTTCCTCACACCTTAAACCTATGTATAGTATAGTATAGTATAGTATAGTATAGTATATCTTTATTGTCATTTTCCTGAGTACTCACATACCCAGAGGAAACAAAAAAACGTTGCTCAATCAGTGTCCATTCAGTGTGCAGTAAAAAATAAATAGAAATAAAAATACATATATCATGAACAAATTAAACACTCTACTCTCTACTAAACATCAACAGGCGTTCCGATCGGCAGCGGCACGACAGTGGCTCTGCTGCAGTGTGTCCAGGTTGGTGGTTGGTGCGCGATACTATGTCCTCTGATTCTTGCTATTGAGGGAGTGCAGCGTAGGTTTACAAGGTTAATTCCCGGGATGGCGGGACTGTCATATGCTGAGAGAATGGAGCAGCTGGGCTTGTATACTCTGTAGTTTAGAAGGATGAGAGGGCATCTTATTGAAACATATAAGATTGTTAATGGTTTGGACATGCTAGAGGCAGGAAACTTGTTCCTGATGTTGGGGGAGTCCAGAACCAGGGGCCACATTTTAAGAATAAGGAGTAAGCCATTTAGAACGGAGACGAGGAAACACTTTTTCTCACAGAGAGTTGTGAGTCTGTGGTATTCTCTGCCACAGAGGGCGGTGGAGGCCGGTTCTCTTCATACTTTCTAGAGAGAGCTCTTAAAGATAGCAGAGTCAGGGGATATGCGGAGAAGGCAGGAACGGGGTACTGATTGGGGATGATCAGCCATAATCACATTGAATGGCGGTGCTGACTCAGGGCCGAATAACCTACTCCTGCACCTATTGTCTATTGATTCTCCTACCACGGATAAAATTGTGCATGCACCCTATCTATCCCCCTCAGGATTTTATACACCTCTATAAAATGGGGAACAAAAGGATGAGCCGGCATGTTTTGTAACATTGTCAGCGCCGTAGGTGCTGACATGTGAGTGTGCCTAGTCACATGTGGCAATAAAGTTGTCAAAAATGATTTAACTTTCATTGGAGTATGTTGACATTTGGATTATATTAAGTTTTCTAAATGCTAAGATACTTTTTCCTTGATTATAAATGATCTTGTCAACAACAGATATTAAGCTAACAAGTCAAATATTAACCAGCTTTTGCCTAAACCACCTCTTGAGCAATGGAGCCACAATCCTAGTTTGCTAATGTGCTGATATCTTCCTGGAATTCAATGAGTTTCATATATATTAACCACTGGCTCAACTGTCATGTCTCTCAAGAGGCTGATTGTTAGAGCCTCTTCCACAGTGTTTGGAACTAGCCCATCAGATATTTGTCATATCCACAAGTATGGTGAGGTACAGGTATAATTAAAATATGGCTTGCAGCAGAATTACAAGCTTATAAATTAAGACAAACACACAAAAACACAAATTATACATAAATTATACATGAATTCTACTAGACAGAAAAAAGAAAGGAACAAAACGGCAAAAAATATATATAACACAATTTTAAAAATAATATTTTTGCAATGTTTGAAGTGTCCTCCACCATGAAGAATAACGCAACATATTGATTGACTTCACTGCCATTCCCTTGTTTCACATTATTAGTTTCCTATTCACAGTCTCCAGGGGACTTATGCTTACGTTAGCTGCAGTCTTCATTTTTAGATATTCATTTAAAAAAACTTGCTGTGTGTTTATTGTGCTGGCCCTTTTGGCCTCATGCTCAATTATTTCCCTCCTTGTTCAAGTACATAAGTGATAGGAACAGAATTAGGCCATTCGGCCCATCAAGTCCGCTCTGACATTCAATCATGGTGATCTATCATTCCCTCTCAACCCCATTCTCCTGCCTTCTCCCCATCACCCCTGACACCCATACTAATCAAGAATCAATCAAACTCCGCCTTAAAAATATCCATTGACCTGGCCTCCACAGCAGGCTGTGGCAATAAATTCTAGAGTTAACCTCTGTTAACTCAGTTAACCTCTTAGTTTCTCATTACTGGTTCTTGTAAAATTCCTAGTCATTTGGTCCAGGATTTAATATTGTCCTTGATCTCCTTTGTTAACCATGGATAATTAATCTTTCTCTCACAATCCCATTTCCTAATTTGATAAAATTTCTGCTGTGTGCGATGAGTTAGCTGTTTAAAAGTCTGCCACTGTTCATCCACTGATCTATCCTTTAGGCGATTACTTAGTCCATTCCAAGTAACTTTACCATCATACTGTAGTAATTGCCCTTATTTGAGGACATTGATTGTTGAGCTGGGGTGTTTGCACTTAATCTATATCCTGAATTTTACCACGTTTAATCTCTAGGCCCTAAAGTATACTTAGCCCCAAATTATTTTATTAATCATTCCAAATTACATAGAATCATATACAGCCTATTCACAAATAGGTTCTACAACATACTGCCCTAAAATGTAATCCCTGATGCATTCCAGAAATCCCACTTCCAACACTTAGGGATTATTGGCTGGACAAAAGCTGAAGTGATATGGTTACAGCAGAATTATTTCTGTTGTTTAAAATGTTCATCCTGATAAATATATTTTCTTATTGATCGAGGAATCAAGCTCCATTGTTCCAATAGCATATTCACTCAGAACTTTATTAAACAGCACCCTGTTCTTGATTGTCGTTTGATCAAATGCCTTAACTTGAAAGATATCCAGCACTGTAAATATGACACTTCCAAATATTTCTGATACGGAATGATCTGATGCAAGAACATCTTTCACAGTGACATTTGAAAAATAATGGAAATCCATTTCAATGACTGACATTGCGCATTTTTTCCAATATTCACATGGGTGATAACTGCTTCACAACGCCTCAGATTTGTACTCTGACTATGGTGGAAAAATAATTGTGATGCTGCCAAACAGAATCCTTACCAATTATGTCAAGCTCTGTTGCATTTTCGTTTGTATTCATAATTCAATTTTTAAAAAGTGAACAATAACCTCTTCATTCCCAGACAAATCTTTCACATTTTATGAAATGAAAAAAAAACCTCTTAAATGGAATAAAATAATCCTTATATGAAATATTCCAACATTCTGTCCATTCCATCTGATAAATAGAATACATTAAATTATATGATCTATTCCAGATTGCAGCACATTAATAATCTTAAAATTACTAATAATTAAGGTGCACAACAAATTATAAATCAATTTACTATTAATCGCCTACAGCTGTAGGCAATGACCAATTAGCTGGTCAATTAACTTTAGAAATACAAACATACTACCAAGTATGTTTTTTAATCCTTCAACATGATCTGATGGCAAACACAGGCACGTTAGGATTCATGACAGATTATTAAAATGTCGTCAAAAGTCTACCAACATAAATATCATATTGTAAGTGACAAAGGAGATTAAGGGAAATGGTTAACACAAGATAATCAGCATGTCTGCAATAATTACAGAATTGTCCACTGCCGCAAACACTATTTTATTTCACGAATGAGAATAAATAAATCCCAAATACGGCAAGACCAGTTACCTAAATGATATGAACATTAAAATGGAGTCTGAGACAACAATATTTACAGACAGATAGCATTGGATTGGAATATTTGTGTGCCTCACTGAAAACAACTTTTCTGGAAATAGTTGTTACAACACCAGAGTAATTTTACTTCGGAGTCACGTGAGTGATTCCGTGAAGAAGCCCGCCAGTGCGCATGCACGTCATTACGTCGTTCGCATGGCAAGGCACCGGACTGGCAGGGCTTCGCTTCTGCCGACGGTAATTTGAAAGCCGCAGGTAAGTTTTTTATTATTTACCAGGGTTGATATCCGTGCAGGAACTTCTCTTCACAGAAGTATCCTGCAGGATTTGGCGAAGTCCGGCGAGTGAACCGACTATGGGCTGTGGGGAGACCCTGGTTCCGACCGCGGAAGCGGATAGTCGGGTATGTCGGGTTTTTTCGCTTTTTTAAAGCCGCTGACAAAACGGTCAGTGGTTTCAAACCTGCTGTGTTCCCGTGGTCGGGTAAAACACGCAGGTGGGAGGGGCTACTGCCAGAGTCGCTGACAATGGGGTCAGTGGCTCACAGAATCATCGATTTGTGGGCCCCAGGCATGGGTGCGATCGCAGATAGAGTCAAATAGCCCTATTGAACTCGGAGGAGTCGGGCTGAAAGGATTTTCTTCCAGAAATAGGTATGTTTCTGTATGCATTCTGTTGTTATTTTTTAACCCTTCACAGGCACCAACGCGGCCCTATGGCACAGGCCGCTCCAGCAGCGTCTGGGAGAGGGCTGCTTAGTGTGTCAGCGTGGGCCTATGGTACAGGCCGCGCCAGCAGTGTTTGGGACAGGGCTGCTTAGTGTGTCAGCGCAGGCCTATGGTACAGGCCGCGCCAGCAGCGCCTGGGACAGGACTGCTTAATGTATGAGTGCACGCCTATGGTACAGGCCGCGCCAGCAGCAGGCCGCGCCAGCAGCGCCTGGGACAGGGCTGCTTAATGTGTGAGCGCACCAGCCGCATTGGCGCACGGAGGATGTGAGGATTTAAATCTCCAGGTAATTGCCACAAACATAGCTGAAGTTCGGGTTGTTTTGCTGTGGTGCTGTGCTGTGTATTTCTTCCAGGACATCACCATGGACAAGACAACCAAGGGAAAGAGGCAAGCTGCAAGAAAATCAGTCGACAGCCGCGGGAGTGCGGTCTGTGAACGGCTGCCTCATACCCCTGCACAGTCGCCGGCCGGGAGCGGGGTGACTGCAGACTTGAGTGCTGTAAAACACAGGGCCAGCAGCAGTCGAGCGTAAGGCCACCAGCAAGTCTGTTAGGCCCACTGACTAACAGAGTCAGGAGCGGAGAATTCCTCTTCGGGGCTGGATACCGCTTTTTTAACGGTTATCCCAAATGGAGCACCTCTTTCAGAGGTTGTTTCCCCAGGGCACACTCCAGGAGCAGGAGTGGTGTCAGCGGTAGGCTGGAGAAGAGGCCGCGCCAGCAGCACCTAGTAAAGGGCTGCTCGATAGCACCCTCATTGATGAGGCGCGTGCCATGGGTCAGCTGAGTTCTGACCCCAACTCTGACGGTGAGTTCAATCCAGGCGAAGAACGGCAGCTGCCAGATGTCCCAACCCTGGCAGTACGATTCGCTGTCCCGTCAGAGTCAGGAGAGCCACTGGGAGATGAGTTGGCCTCCACAATAAATTATTTAGTCTCCCATCAGCTACAGGAGCTCATGAAGGATGAGACCGCAAAGAAACATGAGACCCCGGGGAACTGCGTGTTGCCTTAAGGTGCCGGCAGTGAACCAGCTGATATGGGGTCAGATGGACGTGGCATGCGTGCCCAGGAAATGAAGCTGCAAAGAATGCTGCTGGGCTCAGGAATTACTGCGTTCGCTAAAAAGGGCAGCTGTCTGAGGTGCAGCAAGGTTAAGCCACCGGTGGTCGGCAAATCTGAGAAGGTATCCCTACAAGAGAGGTGCAGATTCTGGGTTTGGACCAGGAACAAGCCGGCCGTTGACGCAGATGCGCAGCTGGCGCTCTGCAGCGGGACCACGGATGAATGGCACAGTACATCATTTTGGCGACAACGCACCCTATGCCTTCATCGACAGTGGCCGGTTCACTGAAGCTGGTGGCAGCATGACAGCTGGGCACAGATTCCATGCACCCTACCAGTCCTACTCAACAAGGTGGGTCTGGCACTTCCAAAACATGGGTAAGTGGACCACTCACAAGTTGGTAATATTTACACTTGTTTGTACAGCATACAAAGGATAAAAGCATGGTCATCTGCTTAGACGGCACAATGCTAGCATTCCAAGCAAGTTTGGAATTAGAGCCAGAATTGTTGGTTTTCCAGACAGGCTCGAAAATTGGGCAGAGTTGTCGTGCAAAGCACCCATGGAATGATGGCAGGAGTGGCCTGTTCATTATGAAAAATGCTGTTTAACTGTTCTAATAACAGTAAAACATTGCAAAATGGGATAAACTATATTCCCAGGTTATTTAACAAATTATAAAATCGGTGTTTCGACTTGGAGTTCGAAAATACTTGTTATGTTTGTCTGGATGATATTCTAACACTGTATTTTTGTTAAAATCACCGGTTCAGTCTCAAACTATATTTGAGAAATTGGGCTCAGCCATCCAGCTAACTTTATGTTGTTATCTAATGGACGTGTTGGTCATTGGGATTTATATTTAACTATTGATTAGTTACGACTCCGCCTTGCGGCACGAGATGGGAGTTAATAGAAACCTGTTAAAGCTCAATTCTATTCATCTAGAGTATTGGCAATATAGTAGCTGTGACAGCTGTGCAAGTCAGGAAAGTAGAAATCTCTCTAATGACATGTGGGTGATTGTTAACAGGCTTATGCTTTGAACAGCTGAAGCTACCTAAGTCACAATGATGAACAAACAGTATTCAGCATTGCTCCAGCTAAGTGCTCTAAGATGGGAAAAAATTGCGAATGCATCTCTAGTTGGAGGTGCAGGAGATTTGCATAGGTTGCCAATTCTTCAGTTGTTGGTATCAACTAGCTATGGAAGCTGGACGCATCCCATGGATAAAGGGCTAATGAGCGAATACATAATCTACAAGTCCAACTTCAGGTTGATACACTACGGTGGTGGCAGATGTTAGTCACATGGCAATCAAGTAAAGTATCCGGGAATATTTACCTAATTCCATGCCACTGGTGTATCATCAAGTTCAGATTCAGGACAACACAGAATAAGTGTTGAATCACAAAGTATTTATGAAAATATGGTTCATGCTTATGACTGATTGCAAAAATATGTGGTATAACAGTGGTGAGAGATACATTCTCGCCACAAGAAGGAGGAGTGTTCTTTTATGCCTTTCTCCATTTTGCCTCATCGGTCGGGTCTTGAAGTAAAGTCAGCAAGATCTTGCTTTGGTTTTCGTACTGTCTGACTGGCTGTGCAGACATGCTTCCCGCTTCCGGCAGGGCATGATAATCCAATCGTATAAGGTTATTCTAAAGAAACGAAAACTTTGCTGGTTCAGACTTTGGTTCAGGAAACCAGCCTCTGCCTAATAAAACAATTATTGATTTACACATTCTCAATGGACTGCCAAGGTTGTCACATCAAGCCATTCATGTGCTCACTGCAGATTACAGAGAGAGCACCAGAAAAGCAGTGTTTTCCTATTCAGGAGATGGTAAGGGGGTTTGTTTAATCTTAAATGTTACATTTAATATAGTACAGATTACTGACGCCTTCCAGTCGGGTTTTTCAACCCCAGATATCGAGTTTATAAACGATGTCTTTAACACAAGTTCTCCCAGTAAACACATATGCAGTATGGGATATTGACATTGGGTTAACAATACTTCACCAAAGCCAGCTACATCCTTAGTCATGACACTAGGATCAGCACAACGAGGGCAGACATTGAAGAGGCTGCGGCTAGATAGGATGGAAATGGCTGCAGTTGCCATTACGTTTTACATTCTGATCTACACGAGCAGAGCCGACCAAGGGTGGCAGGATTTAAGATCGTATTTCGACATACCCCACGGACTCACGTCTATGTGTGAGGGCAAGTTTGCTATATTATATCGAGGCCACCAGAACCCTATGAGGTGTGGAATCAGCATTGTTCTTTAGCCACAAACAATCGCCCAAGAAAAAGTTCAGACTATTTCAAGGTGACTGAAGCAGGTTCTCGTTTATGCAGGTATTGACTGACGATTTTACATTTCATTCCATCAGGGAGGAATGGACATTTCCATCGACCATATGCTCGTGACCGCAGGATGGTCAAGTGAATGCATTTTCACATTTTTTTTACCATAGGCTGATTGCCGACCCGGGCTGTTTGCCCATTCTGTTTTGCGTTCACTTTAGCCTCCCCTGACATAGAGGGGTTGCTATTGATTGCTTTATTCACCTAAGCCATTAGTACATTTAAATCCATGTTATGGTTAACGCATTGTTGATTATTCACTCATTCAGAGTCAATCGATGCAGTGAGACGCCGGGATTTGAATCTGCGGCATGAAATCACAGAGCTTTGAACTCTTCACGGAATCACTCACGTGACTCCGAAGTAAAATGGTAAGATTAAACGAGAACTTACCAGTTTGAAGTTTGATCTTTATTTTATGAGGAGTTACGTTGGTGATTACGTGCCCACCACGCCCAACCCTCTCTCTCATAAACGTCATATGGTAGTTCTCAGGTTGCTGATCTTACTATGTTACTTCAAATATTCTGTTATCTGTGATTGCATACCGCTGCTTTGAAGATTGACGTGCATGCGCACTGGTGGGCTTCTTCACGTAATCACCAACGTAACTCCTCATAAAATAAAGATCAAACTTCAAACTGGTAAGTTCTCATTTAATCTTACTATTAAATAGCCTTCGCACTCCATGCCTTCTATGAAAATATTATTATCATTTGGATTTATATTGTGTTCAATGTTCAAGATGATTATGTTCAGTTCAATGTGAAATTTATTTTCAGAATAGAAACTTGTATTGATAAAGATGGTAATTTTACTCTTTCTAATATCAATATGGATGTAAGAATTTATTTTCACATTTGTTTTCATTGTGATTTGGCTGAAAGCACATTCATTAAATGTTTGCATCCACTTAATAGAGTGATACAGTTTTGGAACAGGCCCTTTCGCCCAACTTGCCCTAATCAGCCAACATGTCCCAGCTGTACTAGTCCCACCTGTCTGCCTTTAGTCCATATACAATACAATACAATACAATACAATACAATACAATACAATACCATTTATTTGTCATTTGAACCTCACATGAGGTTCAAACGAAATTTGGTTTCTGCAGCCATACAAGAAAAGAACCAAGACACACACCAACACAATTTACACAAACATCCATCACAGTGAATCTCCTCCACACTGTGATGGAAGGCAAAGTCTTGTCCCTCCAAACCTGTCCTATCCATGTACAAGTCTAAGACAAGTCTAACTGTGTCTTAAATGTTGGGATAGTCTCTGCCTCAATGGCCTTCTCTGGCAGCTTGAACCATACACCCACCACCCTTGGTGTGAAAATGTTATCCCTCAGATTCCTGTTAATTTATTTCCCCTTCACCTTAAATCTATGTCTTCTAGTCCTTGATTCACTACTCAAGGACTAGAGAAGAGCAAGAGAATGTGCATCTACCAGATCTATTCCCCTCATGATTTTATACACTTTTATAAGATCCCTCCTCATCCTCATGTCCCAGCTTACTCAACCTCTCCCTATAGCTCATACCCTCTAGTCCTGGCAACATCTTCGTAAATCTTCTCTGTACCCTTTCCAGCTTGGCAACATCGTTCCTATAACATGGTGCCCAGAACTGAAAACAATACTCTAAATGCAGCCTCACCAACATCTTATTGCAACATGACTTCTCAACTTCTATACTCAATACAGATTGATGAAGGCTAATGTGCCAAAACCCTTTTCGACCACCCTATCTACCTTTGGGTTGGGACCCTTCTTCAGACTGATGTCTGGAGAATGGTCCAAACTCAAAATGTCACCTATCCATGTTCTCCTGAGATGCTGTCTGACCTGCTGAGTTACTCCAGCACTTTATGTCATTTCAAAAAATGTTATACCTGCCTCCCAATTTGTAACATGATCATTTGGTGGCAACAATGAATATTTAAAAGGTTTATTAGGCAGAGTATATCCACTCACGCCAACACTTTGTGAACATCTTTCCCAAATATCAGGACAGCAAGGAACCTGCAGCAGGGCTATTCATAGGATACTTTCACTGCATTCAAATCATTAATCATCTTGCTTTATCTACAACTGTTTTCACCTATGATTAAATTTTAACTTGTTTGTGATTATATTGAAAAATGGGTAGTTTGGGGGCTAGATGATGAAAGGGAATGAGCCACAACTGTAGGCTCAGGTCACTGTCAGCACACTGCTTGCTGATATCAAGATCAGCTTGGCAATGAACTTTAACATAATCAGCTCCTTACTGGCTTCAGGGAAAACATTGTGCAGTTTTCCATGAGACAAGATCATGATTGGATCTGGTCTATAACTGTTTTGTACTGGCACTGGATGTGTTGCTTCGAGTGGTTTCTACTTTGCAAGTCATCAAAATCTCCTTCCACCATTTCACTTGATAAGCCCTGCCTCCCTACATCCATGGCAGGGACATATGGATGCCGTCTATTTAGCTTCCATAGTAGTATTTCCAATTGCAATTATTCCTGTCTATTTATACTCAAAATATTCCACCCATTTAGGAGGTTTTGGCTGTCTCTTGATTGAAACAGTGAAGCCCAATTGATCACTATATTTAAGAGGGAATTAGATGTGGCCCTTGTGGCTAAAGGGATCAGGGGGTATGGAGAGAAGGCAGGTACAGGATACTGAGTTGGATGATCAGCCATTATCATATTGAATGGCGGTGCAGGCTCGAAAGACCGAATGGCCTACTCCTGCACCTATTTTCAATGTTTCTATGTTACACCCCATCATCCTACTAAAGAGAAGGAGAGTTAATTAGCAGTTTTGGCAGCATTCACAATGTAACCCTATGTTTCTGGTGTGTAATATACTCCAGTCATTCTGGCCAACGGGTAATGATCGGGCTTCCTTTCTTTAATCACAAGCAATCACAGTAGCAGGTAACTCCACATGCAGTGTCCACGTGTCCTCCAGGGGACTTCCTGCGCTACACATAACATGTCCCCAACACAACAATTGCCAGAAGGAACTAAAATTAATGTGGGGCGTGATTAACTAACCAAAATCTTACACAATAATAATAATACAATTAGAAGTTATATAATAATAACTATAGTAATAATATGTTGTTTAGTATTATTGTAGACATAAAACAATAGATGCAATGCAATGAACTAAGATTACAGCAATATGCCAGACTCATCTTAAAGTGAAATCTGCAAAAAACTTCTTAGTTTGTGAGAAACATTCCACTTTCTTCACACCAAAGTTTGTGGGAACAACTTCTTGGCATCAGTTGTGAATGACTTAGCTTTAATTTTAAGATTATTCCTCCATGTTTTAGAATCATAGACCAAAGGAAGTAGTTTATTTTTAAGGCAGGGATATTTTGCAACAATCTTAGTATAAACTAATGATGTTATTCTTAAAAATACAACATGTTGACATATTGGGCAGACTAAGAGTATCAAAATTAATTAAACTCTGGTTCAGATAATCTATATAACTAAAAGTCTCATCTTGACCACTTCCTGTCTGCGCTGTATATTGATTTTAGAAAATACGCTACCTTATATCGCTATGATTTTTGGCCATCTTACTCACAGTCCTCCTCCGCTGAGGCAACCCTGAGGATTTTTCTGGTCGATGAAAAATAAAAAGTTATGATTTTTTTTAAAATCTTGAGATCAGTTGATTGGTCCTCTCGCCTGTCAATTACCATGTGAAGGTAACGCCCCTTCTGGGCGGCCAGGGGTATAAAGCCCAAATGGTGTGAAATTGCATTTGAATTTGGTGGTCTACACTCTGCTTGAAATGGTATGAAATTGCATTTGGATTTGGTGGCCTGCCCTCTGCTTGAAATGGTATGAAATTGCATTTGGATTTGGTGGCCTGCCCTCTGCTTGAAATGGTATGAAATTGCATTTTGATTTGGTGGCCTGCACTCTGCTTGAAATAGAATTTCAAGGAATAGCCATGAGTGAACTGTTAGCCCACCAGCCCTGAATGACTGAGCTGCCAGCCCACCAGGCCTGCCCACAATGTCCATACTAACCCTCTTGAAACCAGTCACTTTGGCCCACAATACCCATACTTGCGCTCCAGAAATATAAAGCTGGCAAAGCATTTTTTAAATTTTATTTAACCTTTATTTAACCAGGAGAAGTCTCATTGAGATTAAAAATCTCTTTTACAAGAGAGTCCTGGCCAAGATAGGCAGCAGCACAGTTCCACAGTTACAGACAATAATTTAAAAACAACAGAGAACAAATAAATAGAGTCACAGTCATAACATCATCAAACAAAGCATGTACAGACAGAAGAGCCCGCTTCAACATCATTAAGAAGGGATTTAAATCTGTTTATAGAAACCAGCTCCTTAAGTCTCCTTAAGCATGAACATACATGGTGCATGTCTGCATGGGGTTCAAGCAATAGTGCAAATCTAGTACAACTCTAGTCTACCATTCTTCAGGAATCATTGATTCCAAATGGAGTTGTTGGCTCGCATTTCCATGAGCTTCTTCCACAATCTTCAATCATACAAAAGAGTCAGGAAAAGTTTCTGGGAATGTGTTATCAAGTAACCAACATTAGTTTGTCAGCTTATCTGTTAAATACTTCATGCAGAATGATTGCCCACTGTAGTGTGTGTGAGATTATACAAGGTTTGTAATTTTCATATGTAGCTAAAAGATCTGCCTAAGAGCTGGGTATAGGGTTTTGGAACTCCAGACGAATATGTAAACTAGATTTGCTGTAGTTAAGCACTATAGACAGGACCTCAGGAGGACGTGCCAGGTCTGTTCTTGCATTGGCTAGCATTACATAAGCTCTCAAACAGGCCCTGCATTTACAGATCAAATGTCCCATGTCTGTTGCATATGCAGGATCTAGTCGCTTCCTTTTCTACCTTTATCCTCCACATACCACTATATATATTTTGATGCTTATGTGGTACTTGTAAAACAAATAAAGATGATTAAAATTCCATCCAATTCTGAAGTTTTATTACTTGCTGATGAACTGATAATTATGGGTCTCAATCCCTAGTGCAGCTCCCTGCGGAAACTCTGCACTGTTATCAATGCCAGGTTTCCAGATCCCACTGCATATTTATGACATAAGAGACTTGGTGAATTAGTATTGAATTCCATTGTGATTTGTAATTTGCACTTCATGTTGTTCAATTATCCTTCAAAAGTAACATGTTTCCCTCTTAGTCACTTCTTGATATCCCCTTATGCAAGAAATTATTTTACTTGCCAGATGGCAGAACTCTGAGATGCAAGGATTTAAACATTCTGACAGAAATTGATACTGGCATGGGCCCCACCTCTGCATGCATCTTTTGCAGGGCACTCGCATGGGCCCCACCTATGCATGCATTTTTGTAGGCTCAGTCTGATGAAGGGTCTCGACCCGAAACGTCACCTATTCCTTTTCTCCAGAGATGCTGCCTGACCCGTTGAGTTACTCCAGCATTTTGTGTCTATCTTTGGAGTAAATCAGCATCTGCAGATCCTTCTTCTACATTCTACCAAGGATTCTAGAGCAGCTCATTCTGTTCCACTGATTACAAGCTACATAGTTTCAATCCCCCATGCACTTGAGCCTTGCTGGTGTTAAAATATGTTGCTGAGTTGCCCCTCTACATCACACAGGTACTACAAGCGATGACTGATAAAATCAGAATTGTAAATTTTTGTAATTTGAAAAAGAGGAAATTCAGGTGAAACATGAAGATAGACACAAAGTGTCAGATTAACTCCACGGGTCAGGCAGCATCTCTAGAGGAAAAGGATGAATGACGTTTCTGATCGGGACACTTCTTCAAACCCCCCTGACTTCCACCTTTCCGATACAGAACATTCAATCTTCAACAGGTGCCTCACATTATTCTAAATCTATCTTCGGTATATACCAACATCTGCAGTTCCACACATTCAGGTGAAACAGTGCAGGTGCAAAAGCTTTATCAAAGGTGAAGACCAGGTTAGTTTAGTTTAGTTTAGTTTAGTTTATTGTCACATGTACCGAAGTCCAGTGAAAATCGTTTTATTGCGTGCTAACCAGTCAGCAGAAAGACTATACATGATTAAAATTGAGCTGCCCAGAGTGTATACATATATGATAAAGGGAATAACGTTTAGTGTAAGATAAAGTCCATACACACACACACACGCGCGCGCGCGCGCGCACACGCACACGCACACGCACACGCACACGCACACGCACACGCACACACACACACACACACACACACACACACACACACACACACACACACACACACACTATAAATATATATCTATATTACTAAATCTCTGATCTTGACCGCTTTTGGCCCACTGTGCTGCGATTTCCGACAAACCGCCACGACCTACGGCCATCATTTTTGGCCAACTCGCTCAGAGCCCCCCTCCGCCATATGGGTGCGGAGGATTTTTCCCATCAATGACAAATCAGAGAGATATTAATGTTTTTAAAAAAATCACCATTCTCTCTGCTGCCCCTGCTGGAGGGAGGGGGAGGGACTATAAAACCAGGAAGTGGTGTATCTCACTCAGTCTCTGCAAGATGGATGAAGCCAAGGATCACGCCTCTCTGAGCTCTGAATAACACTGAACAAATGTCTACACAACCGTGAGTACCCTTAATGTGGTTTGAAAAAGAAAATATGGGTTGTTTGAAATAAAAAGGCACTGCCTGACAATGGTTGTTTGGGTGCTTTGGCTTGAAGTTGAAAGGCACTACTTACTGAAAATGGTGGCTTGGGTACTTTGACTTGAAGTTGAAAGGCACAACTTACTGCAAATGGTGGCTTGGGAGCTTTGGTTTAAAGTTGAAAGGCACTACTTACTGCAAATGGTGGCTTGCGAGCTTTGGCTTGAAGTTGAAAGGCACTACTTACTGCAAATGGTGGCTTAGGTGTTTTGCTTGAAGTTGAAAGGCACTACTTACTGCACATGGTGGCTTGGATGCTTTGGCTTGAAGTTGAAATGCACTACCTATTGCAAATGGTGGCTTGGGTGCTTTGGCTTGAAGTTGAAAGGCACTACTTACTGCAAATGGTGGCTTGGGTGCTTTGGCTTGAAGTTGAAAGTCACTACTTACTGTAAATGGTGGCTTGGGTGCTTTGCTTGAAGTTG
Organism: Amblyraja radiata; assembly: GCF_010909765.2. Lineage (NCBI taxonomy): Eukaryota > Metazoa > Chordata > Chondrichthyes > Rajiformes > Rajidae > Amblyraja > Amblyraja radiata. The sequence continues at coordinate 97,188,994 of NC_045956.1, read as the reverse complement.
AAAGGCACTACTTACTGCAAATGGTGGCTTGGGTGCTTTGGCTTGAAGTTGAAAGGCACTACTTACTGCAAATGATGGCTTGGGTGATTTGGCTTGAAGTTGAAAGGCACTTCTTACTGCGAATGGCGGCTTGGGTGCTTTGGCTTTAAGTTGAAAGGCACTACTTACGGCAAATGGTGGCATGAAGTTGAAAGTCACTACTTACTGCAAATGGTGGCTTGGGTGCTTTGCTTGAAGTTGAAAGGCACTACTTACTGCAAATGGTGGCTTGGGTGCTTTGGCTTGAAGTTGAAAGGCACTACTGTAAAGGAGTGAAGTCTAACACACTAACCTTTACTGAGTCTTTTATTATAGCACATGGTACACACGTCCCAGCACTGACTGCATCTAGTCTTCAGGCGTGCTGGAACCAACAGGGAGGAACAAGGGGAGGATATCACAGTTATACTGATATGCGTAGGCGTGGTTAGTGGTATTGAGGTAGCTACGTTATAGGTTGCATGCATAAACCATCTACATCCTTCCCCATAGAAAATTAAAAAATCAAAGATATAACAGTGGCAGGGAGATTATACAAAACCTGCAAATCTAAACAAAATCACCGTAACGGTCAGGAGGTCTGACAATCCGACCCGAGCGGGTGCGCATGGCACCCTCACCCTCCCCACCCGAAAGCAGAGAAGGAGGAGCAGGAACAGCTGGGAAGGAGAACGCCGGCGGGGATGCAGCCCGGAATGCGGAAGGGGAGCCGACCGGCACAGGAGAGCCAGGGGAAGGGGACTGTGCAGGAGAGATCGGAGCAGGTGGTGAGAGAGGAGAGCGGGAAGGGGAGGAGTGGACAGGGGTTGAGAAACCCGGAGGAGCAGGGTGAGGGGACTGCGGCGAACGGGCAGATGGGGGCACGCAGCGAGTCGAGGGGTAGTTAATGGTTGGAGGCTCGAATCGCAACCGAGGAGCATGCGTGGCCGCAGGGGGAGGCTTAGGCTCGTTGACAGCCAACAGGTGCTGGTGGCTGCGGCGATAGATAGTCCCCTCAAAGTCCACCAAGTAGGACCGTAGCGAATTGTCCACCCCGACCACGGTTGCAAGTCGGGAGTAACCGGTGGAAGTCTGCAAGCGAACGACCTGGCCAGGCAGTAGTGGTGAGAGAGGGCGGCAGGACTTGTCGTGGGAGCGGCGCTGAACTTCATGCCATTGAGCAATCCGCTGCTGGACAGCAGCAGGCTGAAGGACCTTTGGCACCAAGGATTGTTGTGCGATCGGCATCGGTGGGCGAAGAACGCGTGACATCAGACGTTGAGCAGGGGATTGCATGGTATTGTCCCTGGAAATGTTACGGAGGTTTAACAAGCCTTGGTAGAAATCACTGTTGGAGAGACGAGACTGTTCGAGCAAGGTCTTGGCGTGCGGACAGCACGTTCGGCCAGGCCATTGCTCTGCGGGTATTCTGGGCTGCTGGTGAAATGAGTGAAGTTCCACTTCGCAGCAAAAGCTTTGAACTCTGCGCTGGTGAACTGACGGCCGTTGTCGGTCTGTAAACGGACCGGGGACCCAAAGGTGGCGAAGTGTCGGCGCAGCTTACTGATGACCATCTCAGAGGTGATGGCAGGGAGAAGGTCCACTTCGAACCACTTCGAGTAGGAATCAACCAACACGAGGTATTGCTTACCACGCCAATCAAAAATGTCTGCAGCCAGCGATGCTAGGGCATGTCAGGGGCCGGCTGTTGCAGAAGTGGCTGGCGCTGCTGGTGAGGGGCAAGAGAGTTGCAATCAGGACAGCAGGCTACACGGGCCTTAATGTACTTTGCCATGCCAGGCCAATAGTACTGTTCTTGGGCATGTGAGACTGTGGCATCGGCTCCTGGATGCCCCATGTGGGCAGCGGTGTAGTACGAGTCATACAGGGAAGCAGGGATGACCACCTTGTGACCCTTGATGATGATCCCGTCCCGGAGCACCAGTTCATCGTGAACCAGAAAGAAGGGATGCACACCCGCAGGCAATGAGGTGCGCTTGTCTGGCCACCCGCGCCTGATGACAGCTGCAAGCTGTTGCAGATCGGGGTCGTTGGCAGTGTGCTCAACCAGCACTGCAGCTGTTTGGAGGGAACAAAATTGACATTGAGAACCTGCAAATCCTCCCGTTCGTAGGGATGTCTGTCACAGGAGGACCGGGGGGCTCTGAACAGCGCGTCAGCCACGTGCATCTCAGTGCCCTTCTTGTACACGATCTTGAAGTCGAACCGCTGGAGCTGCAGCATCATCCGCTGCAGTCTGGCCGGGGCAATGTGGATTGGCTTGTTGAGGATAGTCACTAAAGGTTGATGATCCGTCTCGACAGTGAACCTGGCACCGAAAAGGAAGTCCTTAAATTTGGAGCAGGCAAACACAACTGCCAGAAGCTCCTTCTCTATTTGAGCATAGCGCTGTTCGGTGTCCATCATAGTTCGCGAGGCATAGGATATGGGCTGCAGCGAGCCATCACCATAGAGCTGCAGGCAGGCAGCACCGAGTCCAAAACGGGAAGCGTCGCACGTCACCACAATTGGACGCTGCAGATTGAAGAACTGAAGAGTCGGTGTGCTGATCAGCTTCGTTTTGAGGAGATCGAAAGCCTGCTGGTGTTGGGGAAACCAGGACCAGGCGATGTCCTTCTTCGTCAGTTGCCTCAGAGGCGCGCTCAACTTGCTGAGGTTTGGGATAAACTTGCCCAGATAATTGACCATGCCCAGGAAGCGCTGCAGGCTGGTAACATCAGTCGGGGCAGGCAGCTCGGAGATAGCGTTGGTCTTCTGCGGATCAGGTTTCAGCCCGCGGGACGTAAAAATGTGGCCAACATATGGCACCTCAGGTACACGAAACCTGCATTTGGACGGGTTAAGCTTTAGGTTGATCTGGCGAGCGCTGTCAAGAATCCGTCGGAGGTTGCGATCATGCTCAGCAGCATCTCTCCCATAAACAAGAATGTAATCCACAATAATGGCACACGGCAGACTGGCAAACAGTTGCTCCATGGAGCGCTGAAGTACCTCGCTAGCAGAGTTGATGCTGAACGGCATTCGTAAAAACTTGAATCTTCCGAAGGGTGTGCTAAAAGTTGTTAAGTCTGAGGAGCTTTTGTCCAGAGGTATTTGCCAGAACGAGCTCCTGGCATCGAGGACCGAAAACACTGTGGCCTGACCGACCTGGGCAGCAACATCTTCTACAGTCCGCATAGGGTAGTGGGGACGATTTATAGCCATATTCAAATCCTTGGGGTTGATGCACACCCGTATTTCGTTCTTACCCTTCTTCATGGTGGCGACCATGGTGGAGACACACTCGGTGGGATCGCTGACGGCTTCCAACACCCCCATTTTAACCATGTTGTTCAGCATGGCTTCCACCTTGTCCTTCATAGCGAATGACACCCTGTGTGGGGAACGGATCACAGGCGTGACAGAGGGGTCAGTAGCAATCTTGTACACAAGAGGCAGCTTCCCCAATTTGTCATCGAAGAGGTTGGGGTACTCGGAGAGTGGATTCAGCATCACCCGAACTTCGTGGACCGTGCGGTCGAAAAACACTAGACCAAGGTCCTGGCAGGCTTGATTACTCAAAAGAGTCACACAGTCGCAGTCCAGAATGAAGAACGACAGGTCACGGGATGCTTTCTGCAGCACACAATGGAAGGTGGCCCTCCCCACAGGTGTTAGCTCTTCTCCCCCATAAGCACATAGTATAGAGCGATCAGCAGTCAACAGCTCATTATTCCTTATCTTGTTGAACAGTGATGTTGACATAACATTCACTTTCGCCCCCGTATCTAGCTTCGCAGAGAAGGACTTGTTGTTCACAGTAACGAGCACAGAAGGATCGGAGAGGCGAGATCGACTATGGAGGAGAGTGTAAATACTGGTGTCTCCCATGGAAACACTGAGCTCAGAGTCGGGGGCAGTGTCGACAGAAGATTGAGAATCGAGGTCATTATCAACCTGCTGAACGTTGTTTAAGAATTGTCTGGAAGGTTGGGGAGCTTTCCCATGGGAGCGGCATACAGCTGCAAAATGGTTAATAGTCCCACAGAAGTTACAGGCTTTTCCAAATGCCGGGCACTGGGACTGCATGGAGTGGACATAACTGCAGTTGGGGCACTTATTGGTATTCGGGACCATAGATGTGCGAGCGGGACGCGGCGGAGGGCGAAAATTGTCCTGCCTGCGACGGGGCACAGCGAAGCCAGTTAGATTTATGGCACGGTTTTCAGACCCCCTCAGCCCATGTGGCGGGTCAACCACTTCAGCGTTACGGCAGGCATGCATTGCCTGAGTTAGAGTGAGGTCTGGCTTCTGCAGCAGATCTGCACGTAGTTTCTGATCTAGCATGCAGGTGACCAGGATATCCCTGGTGAGTTGATCACACATGGTATCGAAACGGCACCGCTGAGCAAGGTAGCGCAGGTCAGCGATAAAACACTCAACAGGCTCATCAGGCTGCTGCTTACGAGTAAAGAATCAAGCCCGCTCCAATATCCGGTTGGAGGGCAAGTCACAAATCTCCGCAAACTTGCGCACGAGACATACCGGGTCTTTGGCAGATTCCGCCGGCTCGACGACCTGGTCGTTGTCATCCACTGGAGTGTAGACGAAAGCTTGAGCCCATTTCATGGCGTCTGGACCGGTAAGGTTCAACAGAAGGGAGGTTTTGACCGCTTCTGGGTCATTTCGGTGCTCAATATTAACGAAGTGATTGAAGTCCATCACGAAAGTAGCCCATCGTTCCGCAATGTCAGCGTCAAAGACAAGGGGAGATGGATTTCGGCATGAAGATGCCATGACAAAATGAAATGAAACACTGATACACAAGGAAGAAATAAAAGCCGATAAACAGGAGGCGCTAGGCTTACTTGCTGACACCATGTAAAGGTGTGAAGTCTAACACACTGTTACCTTTACTGAGTCTTTTATTATAGCACATGGTACACACGTCCCAGCACTGACTGCATCAAGTCTTCAGGCGTGCTGGAACCAACAGGGGGGAACAAGGGGAGGATATCACAGTTATACTGATATGGGTAGGCGTGGTTAGTGGTATTGAGGTAGCTACGTTATAGGTTGCATGCATAAACCATCTACAACTACTTACTGCAAATGATGGCTTGGGTGACTTGGCTTGAAGTTGAAATGCACTTCTTACTGCAAATGGTGGCTAGGGTGCTTTGGCTTTAAATTCACCATTCTCTCTGCTGCCCCTGCTGGAGGCAGGGGGAGAGTATAAAACCAGGAAGTGATTTGCCTCACTCATTCGCTCCAAGATCGATGAAGCCAAGGGTCACGTCTCTCTGAGCTCTGAATAACACTGAACAAATGTCTACACAACTGTGAGTACCCTTAATGTGGTTTGAAAATGAAAATATGATTTGTTTGAAGTAAAAAGGCACTGCCTGCAAATGGTTGTTTGGGGGCTTTGGCTTGAAGTTGAAAGGCACTACTTACTGCAAATGGTGGCTTGGGTGCTTTGACTTGAAGTTGAAAGGCACTACTTACCGCAAATGGTGGCTTGGGAGCTTTGGTTTAAAGTTGAAAGGCACTACTTACTGCAAATGGTGGCTTAGGAGCTTTGGCTTAAAGTTGAATGGCACTACTTACTGCAAATGGTGGCTTGGGTGCTTTGACTTGAAGTTGAAAGGCACTACTTACCGCAAATGGTGGCTTGGGAGCTTTGGTTTAAAGTTGAAAGGCACTACTTACTGCAAATGGTGGCTTGGGTGTTTTGGCTTGAAGTTTAAATGCACTATTTACTGCAAATTGTGGCCTGGGTGCTTTGGCTTGAAGTTGAAGGGCACTTCTGACTGCACATGGTGGCTTGGGTGCTTTGGCTTGAAGTTGAAAGGAACTACTTACTGCAAATGATGGCTTGGCTGCTTTGGCTTGAAGTTGAAAGGCACTACTTACTGCAAATGGCGGCTTGGGTGCTTTGGCTTGAAGTTAAAAGGAACTACTGCAAATGCACTTACTTCCTGTTTGCACTGTATATTGATTTTAGATAAAACGCTGCCACCTACGGCTGTGATTTTTGGCAATCTTACTCAGCCCCCCCTCCACTGAGCAGGTGCAGAGAATTCTTACAATCATTGAAAAATAAAAGTGTTATTAGTGTTTAAAAAATGTTGAGGATCTCTCTCCTGTCCATCACGCTCTGAAAGCCACACCTTTTCCGGTGGGAGGGGGAAGGGTTATAAAACCCGAAAGTGTGGGTGTGGCTCAGTCTCTGCATGATGGGGGAGGGAGAGGTCATGACTCTGTCTGAGCTGTGAATCAACTGAACACACTGAATGTCTACTGAACTGAGTTTGGTGTTTTGTGTGGTTTTATTGTGGTTTCGCCCTGCATGAAATGGTATGAAGCTGCATTTGAATTTGGTGGCATTGGACCCTGCTTGAAGTGGAATGAAACTGCACTTGAATTTGGCGGCCTTGCATCCTGATTGAAGTGGTATGAAACTGCACTGAATTTGGTGGCCTTGCACCCTGCTGAAAGTGGTATGAAACTGCACTTGAATTTGGTGGCCTTGGATGCAGCTTGAAGTGGTATGAAACTGCACTTGAATTCGATGGCCTTGCACCCTGCTTGAAGTGGTTGGAAACTGCACTTGAATTTGGTGGCCTTGCACCCTGCTCATAGTTGTAAGAAACTGCACTTGAATTTGGTGGCCTTGCACCCTGCTTGAAATGGTAGGAACATGGATTTGAATTTGGTGGCCTTGCACCCTGCTTGAAATGGAATTTCAAGGAATAGTCATGAGTCAACTGCCAGCCCACCAGCCGTGAGTGAGCTGCCAGTAGATCAGGCTTGAGGGACTGAGCTGCCACCCCAAGAACCCATACCAGTACTCCAGAAAGCCCCCCCCCCACTGGCCACTAATAGTGGAATTGGTGGAGAGGTGGAATATTGCGTTGGGGGACCAGCCCTCCCGTGTGAACATGGGACCCAACGGGTTCCACTTAGTCTAGTATATATATATATATATATATATATATATATATATATATATATATATATATATATATATATATATATATATATATATATATATATATATATATATATATATATATATATATATATATATATATATATATATCTAAATATATATATATATATATATATATATATATATATATATATATATATATATATATATATATATATATATAGTAATCATGGACACTATATATGTATAAAACATACAGTATATAGTGTTACTATACTTCAATCAATCAATCAATCAATCAACCTTTATTGTCATCTTGCAAAGCAACAATTGTACAGTGCAAAATGAGAAGACGTTTCCCAGGAAATACCGGAGTGTCGCACATAAAACTTAAACATTTCACATAATAAAAACAATAAAAACTATCCAGTCCCCGATAAAACAGTACATATAGTTAAAAAGTGCAGGTAAAAACAGCAACATTAAAATACAGTAAAAACAGTCATAAAATGTTCAAGGCAGCTGATTTAAGTGGCCAGTGCCAGAGTTATTAAATTGTCAGTGCAAAGCAACAGAATCGTCTGAAGAAGGGTTTCAGCCCGAAACGTCGCCTATTTCCTTCGCTCCATAGATGCTGCTGCACCCGCTGAGTTACCCCAGCAATTTTGTGTACCCCCAGGTGGAGTGACTGTTTAGCAGCCTCACAGCCTGTGGCAGGAAGCTGTTTAGCAGTCTGGTTGTCCGGGCTTTGATGCTACGGTATCTCTTGCCTGATGGCAGGAGATCCAGATGTGTGTGCAGCGGGTGGGTGCAGTTTGTCCTTAGCTATTCTTAGTGCTTTTTTCAGGCAGCGGCTCTGGAACAGTTCTTGTACCGGCTCTGGAACAGTTCTTGTACCGAGTGTAGGGAGACGCCAATGATCCTCTCTGCTCCCCTCACTACCCTCTGCAGAGACTTCCTGTCTGAGCAATTACAGTTGGGAGTACCATGTGTTCATGCAGTACGTGAGTACAGACTCCACCGTGCCCCTGTAAAAAGTCCTGAGGATGTTGGTAGGGAGTGAGGCCTGTTTGAGTTCCCTCAGGTAGTGCAGTCGCTGATGGGCCCGTTTGACAATCCCAGTGTTGTTCCTGGACCAGATGATATTGTTTGTAATTTGCACTCCGAGGAACTTCATGCCCTCCACTCTCTCCACCGTGGAGCCACTGATGTTGAGGGGTGTGTGTTTTGGCTGCGACCTCCTGAAGTCGACAATCATCTCCTTTGTTTTGTCGACGTTTAATGCTAAATTGTTGTTGCCGCACCAGTCCACCAGTTGTTTCACTTCCTCCCTGTACATTGTTTCATCATCTCCACTGATGAGTCCCACCACTGTGGTGTCATCTGCAAATTTTATAATCTTGTTGTCCTTGAATCTGGCAGCACAGTCATGTGTGAGCAGTGTGAACAACAGCGGGCTGAGCACACAGCCTTGAGGGGAGCCGGTGCTCAGCGTGATCGAGCCTGAGGTATTCTTGCCAACATGGACTGACTGCGGTCTCTCTGTCAGTGTTAATCCATCACCAGGACTCAAAACCATAATATCTTGTTCAAAATCATTGTACAGAAGAAACTAAAAAGATGGAAGAAATGACAAACATAGATAACAATTGAAAGCTCAGAACTGACTTGCCAAGCAATCCATCCCTAGCCAAATTAACTAAACGTGCTCGATAGTTGAATCAGCATGTTCTACAAAATTTATTTAATTTACTTCAACTACCATCCAGGGATGAATTTGCCAACAATTTGATTAAATTTGAGTAAAGAAAAAAAAATCAGATGAAACATAAAGGGCATCACACTAATGGAATGAAAAACCATAAAAATAAATTTTTCACATAAGACAGTGGAGAAAGGGGGAAAAACTGCAAGTGTAGGAAATTGGATTTCAGGAAATGTTAACAGGCTTGAGCCAAACATCTTTAAAGGCCTTATATTTGAAGAGATAATTTGTTCCATTAATTGCTGTAAATTTGTGGCTTAAGGCCAGTAATCCATTGAATTGCTGACACTTGTACAATCGTGAATTTAGCCCCACTTGTGTTAGGTACTGTAAGTGCAGTTCTGTAACACTGGGAGTCACTCTGCTGGGTGGGGAGGCTTAGAAATGTAAACAGCTTGTCTTAAAAGTCTAGAATGGTTGACTATTTTACCATAAGCTTGAGGGTATGAGCCTTGCCATAACATTTGGCAAGGTCTGGATTACCAGGTACATGTTATAGATGGCTACTGTGAGATGTTGTGGCCCTTTAAAACAATTCCTTCTTTGTTGTTTGTTTCTATGTGTTAAATGTATATTTTTAGTGTTCTTTAGCTTGTTTTATGTGGGGGGTGGGGAGGGGTGTTTGGGGTAAACTTTTTCTAATCTCTCACCTCGACAGAGATGCAATTTTTCGCTGTATCATATCTCCCTCCACACTGGGGAACTGGTGGCCTTTGCTAGAGACCGATTTCGGGAGCTCCACTGCAGAAGCCTGTGGAATTACCATCAAGGAGCTTGCGATCCCTTTGCCAGGGATCGACCTCTGTACTACAACCGCGGGAGCCTGCGGACTTTAACATCGCGGAGCTTGCCGTCTCGGGTCAGTGACCGACTTCGTTAACTCCAAGTCGCAGGAGCTTCAACCACCCCAATCGCAGGAGCATCGACCGCCGGCTGCGGGAGCTTTGATCGCCCCGACGCGGGGCTTTGACCGCCGGCTGCGGGAGCTTTGATTGCCCCGACGCGGGGCTTTGACCGCCGGCTGCGGGAGCTTTGATCGCCCCGACGCGGGGCTTTGACCGCCGGCTGCAGGAGCTTCGATCGCCCCGACTGCGGATGGTTCGACTGCCTCGACCATGGGAGAATAAAGAGGAAGAAGCTTGGGCTTTATTGCGTTCTATCACAGTAAGAAATCTGCTGTGGTGGAAGTTTATGTTAACTTTTATGTAGTTCTGTGTCTTGTTGCTTTTTTTTTAGTGTGGCTGTATGGTAATTCGAATCTAACCATACCTTAATTGGTACATGTTAAAATAAACTGACCTTGACACCTTGAAACCACTTTCCGCCTTCTGCAGAGACCGTTCCCTCCGCAACTACCTGGTTAACTCATGCCTTCCCACCCAAACCACCCCTTCCCTCGGTACCTTCCCCTGAAACCGTAGAAGATGCAACACCTGTCCCTATACCTTCTCCCTCAACTCTGTCCAGGGACCCCAACAGTCCTTTCAGTTTCGGCAGAGGTTCACTTGCACCTCCTCCATCCTCATCTACTGTATCCGTTGTTGAAGATGAGGACTCTTATGCCCTGTCCCACTTAGGAAACCTGAACGGAAACTTCTGGAGACCTTGCGCCCCACCCAAGGTCTCGGTGAGGTTCCCGGAAGTTCCGTTCAGTCTCCATGAGACCTTGCACCCCACCCAAGGTCTCCGTGAGGTTTCCGGAGGTTCCGCTCAGTCTCCATGAGTGAGCAGAGGTTTTGGTCACTTGTCTGGAAACGTGAGCTGCATCTACTCACCAAAGATCCTGTAGGATCTTTGCTGCTGGACACACACACACACACACACACACACACACACACACACACACACACACACACACACACACACACACACACACACACACACACACACACACACACACACACACACACACACACACACACACACACACACACACACACACACACACACACACACACACACACACACACACACACACACACACACACACACACCCAGGAGGAGCGCTGTTTGCACGATGAAGAGGAAGGTCAATGGCTGCCACAGAGCACAGTAAGTCCTTTTGAGAGCGCGGGAGGGAAAGAAGGGGAGAGAAGGGGACAGAGAAGGGGACAGAGAAGGGGAGAGGGAAGGGGAGAGAGAAGGGGGGAGGGAGAAGGAGTGGAGACAGTTTTAAGAAGTTTAATAAAGTTAGCGGGCATTTTACCTTCCGGCGGATCTTCTAGGTCCTGAAAACCAAAGATCCTACAGGATCTTTGCTGAAAACTCTCCAGAGATGCTGCCAGTCCCACTGAGTCACTCCAGCATTTTGTGTCTACCTTTGATTTAACCCAGCATCTGCAGTTCTTTCCTACACATTACAGCCCAGTGGTTTGAATATTGGTTTCTCTCACTTCAGGTAGTCCCGGCATTCCCTCTCTCTCTATCCCTCCCTCACCCCAGGTCGCACTAGCTTCTCGTTTTCACCCAAGTAACAGCTAAAAATGGCCTGTTTCCTTTATCATCATTACCTTTTGCAGATCTTTCACTCATGTTTCTTTATCTCTCCGCTTCAACATTTATATCTCTCATTCGCCTTATCCCTAACCAGTCTGAAGAATGGTCTCGACCCAAAACGTCGCCCATTCCTTCTCTCCAGAGGTGCTACCTGTCCCGCTGAGTTACTCCAGCTTTTTGTGTCCACCCTCATCAGGAACCCTGGGCAAAATCAGTTGAAGCATTGAGCAGAGACAGGTAAAAAGAATGTGAAATTCTAATGAGGTGAATGTTCAGACTTTCCTGAATCAGATGTAATTTAGGAGATTTTGACTGTCTGATCCTCAAAAGAAGAATCCTTAAAAAATGTTTAATTTAGTTAATTAGATCATTTTTGGATGTTTTGCTTCTTCCTTGGAGTATTCTGATTCTTGAGTGACTGGGGATTGAGAAAGTTATAAGGTTGAAAGGGTGAGCAATTTAGAAATTTATCAGGAGCATTAAATAAGAAATTAGGAAATAAGTTAAAATGTGGATTAGGAATATGATGGACATAGCACGCCTTGAAGAAATGAGACTCCGACTAATAGATAAATATGACCAATTCTTAAGGAGTTGGTCTCCTTTCATCGACTTTTTGGAATCATGTGATGCAGCGGTACCATAAGGATTGCTGATTTCAGTTCATGACGTGGATAGATCTACATCTCCGAATAAAGATTTGAAAAACTCTCTTTTAAGGGGCATTCTCTTCTATTTCTACTTTCCACTTTTTTTTTTTTTTTTTTCTTTTTTTTTAATATACACACTTCACATTTTTCAACTCTCTACCATCTATTTTTCCACTTTTTCCCCTTTCTATTGTTTTCTTTTTCTTGTCTTGCTTACTTCTTTCTCATAACATAAAACTAGAGGTTGTACATAGAATGGATTACGGTATGACATAGTTGGCACCTAAAATTAGGTGCCACTATATTGTTTTGTACTGTATTAACTTCTAATAAAATAAACAAAAAAAAAACCAAAAAAAAGGAAATAAGCTAAGGTCGCCGGGGGGAATTAGAACAGTAAAAGGGATAAAATACATAGAACGGATCATTTGGTAGCATAGTAATAATGAAGGTGCAAAAGAATTAATAGGCTTATGGAGAAAATATTTAGAGGATCAGAAGGCGAATATGGAGGTTAAGAGAATGGCTAGTTGGGAAAAAGCAATCGCTAAACTTGGATTAGAACTAAAAGAAGGTAAGTTAGATCGACCTCCAGGTAGTGGTAATGCCAGGAGTGGGAAACACTGAGAACACAGGGAAAGGTTGATCTCCTAGCAGAAAAGTAGTCCCTGTAAAATTAAAGATTAGGTATCCGATGGTTAGTGCTGACTTTGAGGAGGAAGAAGATGATTATTTAGAAGAGTGGACAAATGTTAACGCCAGTGGAAGTTCGTAGCTCCCACCATGTTCCTCTTGCGTTTCCCAGGCTTCACTAGCACCGTGTATGACTTGTGTCCATAATAAATATTTTAGGTCTGCAGAATCTATAACAACTCCTGCAGATTCTACATCTGAACAGATTCTACCAAGAGCAGATACTGAGGTACCATATCCTTCAATCCTATCCACGCCATCATTGATAGATCATCCAGTGGCTTATGGCACCCGGAGTAGAACGAAAAGGTTAAATCCGGTGTTTAAAGAAAAGAAAGGTATGTTAGATATAGTGCAACCGCCAGAGTATTTCTGTGAGCCACAACCTAGGCAGATCACTTGAGTAGAAAGGAATAATTTATTTGGGCAGTATCGGGAATCCCTCGCGAACAGGAAGATTTATCTGAGGGTGAGACAATGATTTTAGGTACCGAAATAGACTTTGACATAAACGAAAGCTTACAAATTGAACAGGTCTCCCACAGGCAGTGAATAGGAATAATCCCCGTGCTACAGACGCCCAAATACTGTGGAAGCCCCATGAAATAACGGCAGTACTAAACAGAATCCCTGATAGGAAGAAGTCACCTGCAGCCTTTATAGAGTACTAGACTAAGTGGGACCCATTGGGTCCCATGTTCATATGGGTGGGCTGGTCCCCCGATGCAATATTCCACCTCTCCACCAATTCCAATATTGGTGGCCAATGAGGGGGGTGGGGGCGCTTTCTGGAGCGCTGGTATGGGTGTTGTGGCAGAAGGGACTGGTCTCCAAAGTGCTAGTATGGACATTGTGGGCCAAATGGATTCTTGGGGTGGCAACTCAGTCCCTCACGCCTGATGTGCTGGCAGGTCACTCACGGCTGGTGGCTGGCAGTTGACTCATGCCTATTCCTTGAAATTCCATTTCAAGCAGGGTGCAAGGCCACCAAATTCAAATCCATTTTCCTACCATTTCAAGCAGGGTGCAAGGCCACCAAATTCAAGTGCAGTTTCTTACCACTTCGAGCAGGGTGCAAGGCCACCGAATTCAAGTGCAGTTTCCTACCACTTCAAGCAGGGTGCAAGGCCACCAAATTCAAGTGCACTTTCCAACCACTTCAAGCAGGGTGCAAGGCCACCTAACTCAAGTGCAGTTTCATACCACTTCGAGCTGGATCCAAGGCAACTAAATTCAAGTGCCGTTTCATACCACTTCAAGCAGGGTGGAAGGCCACCAAATTCAAGTGCAGTTGCATACCACTTTCAGCAGGTGCAAGGTCTCCAAATTCAGTGCAGTTTCATGCCACTTCAAGCAGGGTGCAAGGCCACCAAATTCAAGTGCAGTTTCATAACATTTCAAGCAGAGTGCAAGGCCACCAAATTCAAATGCAGTTTCATACCATTTCATGCATGTGCAACACCACCACATTCAAATGCAGTTGCATATCATTTCATGCAGGGTGCAAGGCCACCATATTCAAATGCAGTTTCATGCCATTTCAAGCTGGGTGAAACCACCATAAAACCACCATAATACCACACAAAACACCACACTCACAGTTCAGTAGACATTCAGTGTGTTCAGTTGATTCACAGCTCAGACAGAGTTGTGACCTCTCCCTCCCCCATCATGCAGAGACTGTGCCACACCCACACATCATGGTTTTATAATCCCTCCCCCTCCCACCGGAAAAGGTGTGGCATTCATGGCGTGATTGACATGAGAGAGATTCTCAACATTTTTAAAACACTAATAACACTTTTATTTTTCATTGATGGGAAGAATCCTCTGCACCTGATGAGCGGAGGGGGACTGAGTAAGATGGCCATAAATCACAGACGTAAGTGGTAGCGTTTTATCTCAAATCAATATACAGTGTAAACAGGAATTTGTCAAGTTTAGACAAACAACCATTTCCAATGCCCTTTTACTTCAACCCAAAACCCCCAAACAACCATTTGCAATGCCTTTTTACTTCAACCCAAACCCCCCAAACAACCATTTGGAGTGCCTTTTTTACTTCAACCCAAAACCCCCGAACAACCATTTGCAGTGCTTTTTACTTCAACCCAAAACCCCCGAACAACCATTTGCAGTGCTTTTTACTTCAACCCAAAACCCCCAAACAACCATTTGCAGTGCTTTTACTTCAAGCCAACCATATTTTCATTTTCAAATCACATTAAGGGCACTCAAGGTCAGTAAAACCATACTCACTGTTTAGTTGACATGTGTTCAGTGTTATTCACAGCTCAGACTGAGAGACGTGACCCTCTCACTTCCCCTATCTTGCAGACACTGACTGAGGCACAACACTTCCGGGTTTTATAGTCCCTCCCCACTCCCACCAGCAGGGGCAGCAGAGAGAATGTCAACATTTTTCATACATTAATAACTCTTTTATGTTTCATCGATGGGAAAAATCCTCTGGTCCAGCTCAACGGAGGGGGACTCTGAGCAAGGTGGCCAAAAATGACGGCCGTAAGTGGCGGCGTTCTTTCAGAAATCACGAAACAGAAAGTCAGAAAGTGGTCAAGATCTTAGTTTTACTAATATAAGATTTGCGTGTATTTCATGCAGATTCCCGGGATTTGTGGGAGACCAAACAACAGGTAATTACTCCAGCTGAGAATACCAAATTTCTAGTAGCCCTAAGACACCCGACTTATGAAACATTGGCAAATGCAGTAATGGATGATAGTGCAAGAGAAGAGGCTGTTTTAACGGCCCTTGCAAAAACGTTTTAGAAACCAGGCGATTTAAGTCGAGTTCCGGAAATAAAACCTGAGAAGGGTGAAGGAGCAGACGAATTTCTAGACCGTTTTTCAAAATTTTATATGGGCCAACCAGGTGATTTAGATTATCAGAATGGAGCAAGTCCCCCTCAATATTGTGCCATCCTACTGAATTGTCTCCCCACTAATGTAGCGGAGTTAATTAAAAATGATAATAGGAACTGCTCTGAGAAAGGAGCCAGTCAGATAGCCAGAGCTGTGAGATATTATTGGAAGGAAGGTAGGAACCAGGAAAATTATCCTGTAACTAGGAGAGAAAGCGAAGGAAGAATGAACCAAAATCTAACTTTGAACCATGGTTTTCCAGAGTAGCAGCTAATTACGGATTGGGATAATAATAATAATAATAATAATAATAATAATAATAATAATAATAATAATAATAATAATAATAATAATAATAATAATAATAATAATAATAATATCTTTTATTGTCATTGCACATAAGTGCAACGAGATTTGGGTATGCAGCTTCCATCCGATGTCATAACTTAAATAACTGATACAATTTAGATTTAGATACCCCGAGAACATAGTTTGTAAAAAGAACATTAAAACAGTAAACAGTCAAAACAGACTAAAGTGCAGATGTGTCTGTGACCATCCGACGTGACCATCCGAGGGAGACAATCCATGGGGGTGGGGGGCACTCAGCAGGGCCCGTTCAGAACAGCTATAGCTCTGGGGATGAAGCTGGTCCTGAGTCTGGAGGTGTGGGCATAGAAAGCCTTTAGGGTCCCAGATTATTCAGATTACTATCACTGCTAGACTCCCAATTTCGAGCCCATTCCAATGGAATCCAGGTGTAGAATAAGACCAACAATGTTGCCTAATCAATGCTATGCTTGTGGGGAAATGGGACATTGGAGTCGGGCCTGTCCAACAATGGAGAGAATGAAAGAGAGGGGTCGAAGAAGGGATTTCCAGGATTATGAAGAATTTAGAGGTCCTAGAGAATTTAGACACATCTGAAATCCAAGAAACCAGAGAGAGAGATGCCCCGAATGTCGGGAACTGAGAAGTCACACACCGCTTACTCAAGCTAACCCATTTTCTCAGTCCTGAATCACCAACCCCCCTTGAATTGTGGACGTGGAGACATGACCCCTATCTAGACCCTACTCAAGTAATTTACCAGAATGAATGAATTGGATGTACTGTTGTAGTAAAAACTGGAAATATCATAGAAGAAAATTATAAACCATTTTATGACTACCCCAGAAAGCCTCTTAGAGCAAAGAAGATTGTAAATCAAGGAGCTTGTTTCAACTGCACCAAATCAGGTCACTAGAACAAAGAGTGTCCAGCAAGAAGGCAGAACATAGCAGGATTGAAGAACAACCAAGGGGTAATAAAGAAAGTAAGAAAAGTAACATAGCAGCTAGCATGAGAAGGGATGGCAACCAAGGAATGGAAATGGCAATAGGGAGTGAAGAAACAAACTTACTGTGCAGGAGGAACAGGAGTGGGGACAGAAAATATTATATTAATGTGTTACTGAGTTTTGCCTGCAGGACAGTATATCGACGAGAGACTATCTGGGGAGTGAGGTAAAATAATGCACAGACCCCTTAAGAACGGGAAGAAGACAGCAAAAGGTAATGTAGCTCCCCAGAAACAGGTGACCAGCAGGAGGAACTGATACTCTCCTGCCCCTTTAAGACATTTGGGAAGGCCAGCAGGCAGAGCAATATGCTCCTCTGTATCTCCACTCCCTAGTAACTGAAACTACCATCAGAAGAGAAGAAGAAGAAGACCTACCCTAGTGCCCAACTTTAATATCACCTAGCCATTGGAGAAAGAAAAGTAAGGAGAGTAAAGGACACTTTAATAATCTTTGAAGGAAACAACACTGACAACTCGTAGCGACTATTGGGATAGCTCCTCTTTAGAAATGGATCTGAATTAAAAAGGAATTTCTCTGTGGTTCGGGGCAAAATATTCACTTTGCGCCAAAATTTAGTTATAAATAAATAAATTTTAAAAGGGCTTAAGGGATACAGTCTTAAAATTGTATGAGAATTAACTGTTAATTTGGCATTCTTCTTTTGTCTCACCCATAGGAGGATAGTCGAAGATGGGACTGGACTATTTAGTTACTATCAAGGAAGGAACAGACACTAGCGGATATCAGGAATTAAGACGTACCCTGGAAACATAAGGTGGTAGTATAAAATGATGAGGTAGACTGAAAATGTATGTTCCCCTTGGAAGATGAATACTAACCATCTAGAAGAGTTACTTAGAGATAAGAAGAACTAGTACCAATGAGAACCCCTAGACAAAGAATGAAGCCAATAGAATAAAAGCGAGAACACCTAGACAGAGAACAAAGCCAACATAGTAAAGAGTCAATATAATAAAGAACCAACATAGTAGAGAATCTACATAGTAACGAGTTACCATAGTGAGGAGTACATACATAAAAAAGGAGAGGTACTGGAGGAAAGACTTAGTTAACAGTAGGGAGAAACTTGAATAGTTATTGAGAGTAGCAGAGCCGATGCATATTTGCCCAATGGATTTGAATTGTTTAACCCTTGATGATAAAGCGGCTTCTATTATCAAGGTGGAAATATATTGTCCCTGGATTTGGCATTCTTGATTGGATTCATGATGAAATTGATAGCAATGGAAATGATTGTTTAAATTTGAAATAGTAATTTGAAGGCTGAGACTGAATTTGGTTAAATTGGAACATTTATCATGGTTTGCTTTAAATTAGAGTCATGCCTGTAGGGAAATCTGGACTGAACCCAGCTGAAATTTATATGATTACCCGTCATCAGATATACATATTATAACATCATGTGAGTATGAAGAAGGCTAATTAGTGTCGATCCTAGAATAATAAAGAGTACATTAGGGAACAGAATAGGAATAGGGATCTAGTAATAGGGTAATATAATAGGTTTAAATAGGGGTAGTATTGCAGAACTATAGTGAATGTATGGGAAAGCATGAGTGCATAATAACTTGCTTTGTCCCAAGTTTCTCAGAAATTTCTAGGTTTTAGGTTCGACTGTGAAGTGATGGAAGACTGGACAGCAACACAGATGGAGGGAATTCATGCCCACGAAGACTCCTCAGATGGAACTCGTGAAGTTATGCCCATGAAACTCAGGACGCTTGACTAGTTTCTGGTAAGAAACATCATCATCTTGTGTTGCTGATAGATGGGAAATGTAAAGCACACTTATGTATATCTGGTTAATTGATTATTGAGCCATTTTGGTTATCATAAATTATGGGTTATCATATATGATAAAAAGGAAGGAATGTTAATCCTGGCTAAATTGGAGAGGCTAGGACTTCAAAACTGGGTAAAAGCTTCAGGGCTGCTGGGAGATTTGGTCAATTTGGAATTGCTCTCTGCAGAGCTAGGACAAGCTGTGGAGTGGTGCCAGTGTGACTAGAGCTTAGATACAATTTGCATGCAAAGAATAGGAACTTCTGAAGACCCTATCAATTAGGTGCAAAATGCATAGAATGGATTGGATGGCTGCAAACCAGACATACACCTTGTAAATAATTGTAAATAATGTTGCAGAGTTTGACTTTGCCGGGTTTTGATTGGATAAGGTATTGAGCCTTGTCTGGGTTCCTGGCAGATTAGGGTAAATGTTTCTAAGTTGGCTTCCTTACAAAGTCCGATTTGAATACAATCTATGAGCTGTTGTATTATTGGGTTAGGGAAATGTCTGTTATGTATGGGGTTAATCGCTATCTATAATTGGGTTATTTAGAGACCACCCCCATGTGATTCGGCCCCTTTAAGGTCCCGGGACATATAAAAGTCCGCTACCACGGGGTTCAGTGTCGATCTTCTGGGAGAGCGCTTGCGACTGCGTGCACTTCTGGCGTGTCTCTGTCTGAGCGAGGCCTAGAGGGCTTGAACAGGCAGATACGAGGATCGAACCCGCGGTGGGATAGGTATAGTAGTTGAACTGTAATGCGCTTTTGTTAAAATAAAATTTAGTTGTTTCAAGTGCTTGATTCAGTGTTTTTACTGAAACTAAACTGGGGGGAAGCTTAGAAACGAGCAATTTACAACAGCACCCATAGTCAGGATCGAACACGGGTCTCTGGCGCTGTAATGCAGCAACTCCACTACTGCATGGCATATTGCATGGAGGAAGGGAGAAGTGACACAAAGAAACCTACAGACATTACTGTTTCCCAGCTATGGAAAGCTGGAAAAGTACTATGTTTCTCCTTGAGCCAACAACCAGCCCAGCAGTGGATGTGAAGGGAAAGGAAATCCCAAGGCCACTAGGGTCAGATGCTGGCCAGATGCTGACTGGTAGCTGTTCACAGGTCCTGATGCAGCATTGATGCTGATCACAGCCTCATAAAATAAAAATAAAATGTAACATTTACTTTGGGCTTTTTTCCCAGCACCTCCAGGAATGCTTTATGGACTGTGAGTTAGATAACAGGAAAGCATTTTGCCTTTCATAACACTGGATGACCAAAACACATTTCAGAATACACATTGAATGGCACGGTGGCAGAAGAGTTGCTGCCTTACAGCGCTAGAGATGCAGGTTCAATTCTGACTACGGGTGCTGTCCGTATGGACTTTGTACCAGCTCGCTGTGACTGCATGGGTTTTCTCCGGGTGCTCCGGTTTCCTCCCACATACCATAGATGTGCAGATTTGTAGGTTAAATGACTTGTACATTATCCCTAGAGTGTAAAATAGAACTAGTGTACGGGTGATCGCTGGTCGGCATCGACTCAGTGGTCCAAAGGGCAACAGTGTTTCTACGCTGTATATCTAAACTAAACTAAACTACTGTGAAATAGTTTTTGACCTGTTTTCATTGTTGTAATAAGCATGAGAAGCAGTTTGTCCACTCTCTCCTATAAATTGCAGCTTAAAAATCAACAGTAAAAACTTTTGAAACGTTAACTTAAAAACACCAGCGAAACTCTCTTAATTATTTTCTGATTAATAATCTGATTCATAATCAGTCAAACCAAAGTGAGCATATTATTGACTAAGTAAGGCTGCTATTTGCTGGGAAGCAATAAACAGTTCACTCTCTGCCAGCTTATAAGAAAATTGCTTTCCCAATCTAAGAAACCAGCTTCACAAAAGTGCATTTGCACGCATGCCTGTAACAATTACCAATGAACTACTTTTAAGAATATAACAATGTAGAAATAGAAGCAGGAGGAACCTATTCAGCCCCTCAAACCTCCTCTACCCTTCAACAAAATCATAGATGATCTTTTCCCCACAACCTTCAATTCCTTGAATGGCAAAAATGCTGTCTGCCACAGCCTGAAATATATTCAACGCTGAGCAACAGACAACTAGCAGTTGTTATCAACCTTTTATCTAGAAAAAACAGATAATTGTGCACAGAACAATTTATTCACACAATCATGGAGTGGCTAGCACTGCTATTAAATATATCTTTAACACACAAACTTATTTCTGAACTGATTGTTGTGGAGTCAGAGTCATGAAAGCAGAGCATGTGGCTTATTACATCCACCGACCAATAGGCACTCCCCTGCACTGTTCACCATCAATTATGTCAATATGCCTCATTTAATAAACGTTCTCTGATACATTAGATTAGATTCCTTTATTTGTCATTCAGACCTTTTGGTCTGAACGAAATTTCTTTACGATCTTAGTGGTTCTGAATAAATTCAACGCTCCAATGTTCCCAGGCTTTTTCCAATCCAAATTATTTTTTCATCAGTGACCTGAACATTATTCCCGTAACACCACATCTCCCAACTTGTCTCCCCAGTATTAAAAGCTTTCCTGATTGATAGATACCAACTAAATATACCGGCAATGCCAGAGGAGATACCTTCTATGTTAGCGGTTATGAACAAATTCAAGAATAACCTTTTTAGTTTTACTAATTACCTGCTCACTGCCATTTTTCATCAATTAATTTAGAAGTCATCAACTCTTTCTCCTATTTGCGATAAATGTCTTCTTCAGGAAGCAACTATAACTCATTCCTTTGCCTCTTGTATAAAGTTACATAATTTCTGGAGAGCAATTTTTGAATTTTTTTCAAAAATACTAAAAATAAAATTGGATCCTGACACGGAACTGATCACTCAAGGTCCTTCAGAAGCCAGTTCTGAGCTATCACTATTTCAAAGATGTTTCCTTAATTATGGCCTGATAACGGCGAAAAAACTAATACTTAAATTTTGGAAACATACATCAGTCCCTACTCTTAAGATGTGGATTATAAACATGTCCGAGACACTACATCTTGAACATATTAGACTTGTCTTGGCAGAAAAAACAGACAATTTTTCCAAGACATGGGCACCATTCATTGATTTATTACAAGGATAGTATGGTACAACACAACTTTGGAGTTAAATCTAATTTCGGGTAGGTGAGGTGAGTGGGGAGGGATGAGAGGCAGGTATATCACCACTTTTCTTTCTCTTTTTCTTTTTGTCCTTTTATTTTTTCTATTCCTCTCTTCTTTCTTTCTTTTATTCATTCTTTGGCTACACTACTTTGGTTCTATCTTTGCACATCTCACTTTTTCTCTTTCTTGATTTTTCTCCTTTCTTTTCTTCTAACTCAAAGCTAAAAAGTTAAAATTGAAGCTGTACAATAACTGTATAATTTCATGTGCCGTTGGTTCTATTTTTATACATTTGCGTCTAATAAATAAAAATATAAAATTAAAATAAACAAACAAAAAAAACAAACCTCTTTCTCCATGATTATAAATTTCCTCAACAGCCGGTTTGGAATAACAGATTCCCATGGAACATGTCTGGGTTACTTTTTACCGCAAAATACATTTTCCATTCATCACCACCCACTGCCTTCAGTTGCTCAACCAATTCTCAGCCCATCTGGACAGCTTCTGATCTGTTCCACAAGGTTTAATGTTCCCTCCGCATCTCTGCAGAATTTTGTCAAATGTCGTTTGAAAATCTAAGCAAACAACATCGGATCACTTTTATTCTCTGCCTATACCTGGACAATATACAAAGTATAATGCTCTGTTCCCAAATGGCCTCAAATATATTTGTGCATCCGGTAACTTATTTTCAGGTTCTTTCAGCTTACTTCAATGCTAAGGAATGAAACCTACCACCTTTTAATACATTCATGGCTCATCTTCATTCTGAGCATTAAATACAGATGACATAATCCATCCTTCATGTACCTCGGATCACTCACAGATCTTTGTGAGGAGAGGGGGGGGGGGGTGCTATATACCCCTTTGTAGGAACTCTGCTGATAGGCTTGTTTACTAAACACTATGTGAATTTGTCCAAATAGTTACCAATTTATCGATTAACAGACCCCTTCATGGTGGAGGCAGGTTCTCTGGATGCTTTCAAGCGAGAGCTAGATAGGGCTCTTAAAAATAGCGGAGTCAGGGGATATGGAGGAACGGGGTGCTGATTGGGGATGATCAGCCATGATCACATTGAATGGCGGTGCTGGCTCGAAGGGCCAAATGACCTACTCCTGCGCCTATTGTCTATTGTCTATTGTCTATTCATTTAATGGCAAAACTCCTAACAATAATACACGTGGAAAACATTTATGGGTACCTTTTGATGTCTGCTTTTGCATCTACTTTGCTCTTGGTAGTTTATTTGGCAATGTAAATTGGCCTGTTTTGTGGAGGAGTAATGAAGCCTTGGGGTGTGAGGGTTGAGGGGGTGGAGGGGCGAGGACGATAATTAATTTATTTGTTCGGGAGAATAAACTGGAAATAGTGTAGGATTTGTGCAAATGAGTACATAATGGTCAGCATGAGCTGAAGAGCCTGTTTTCTTTCTCTCTATATATTTAAATATGCAGTTCACCCCCTCCATGACACACTGGTCAACCTGAAGAGTATCTTCAGCAACAGACTGTTTCCACCAACATGCAGTACAGAACGCCACAGGAGATCCTTTTTCCCCATGGCTATCAAACTGTACAACTCCTCCCCCTTCTGTCGTGAGGTAAACTGATGCCGCCCCTTCCCCCTTCCCCAAATCTTTGCACATCCCCAATCCTGGACTTTCCACTCGTCACTTTAATTTCATGTTTCATGAATCTTGTGTTTTATGTCAGACCAATTTCCCTCCTGAGATAAATAAAGTGCTATTGTATCATATCATATCGTATCGTATTATATGTTTCATCTAACAGCGTCCTGTTGCCTGTCTATTAGGCCAATGCATTACAAGAAGATCTTGCCATATTTGTCATATCATCCGAATATCTAAAACATATCTTTTGAAAAACCATGTATTGTCTTTTCATTCACCAAGACATATCTCTGAGGAGGCCTTCTGCTCTGAGCCAACAGTCTGCTCCCTTCACAGAAAGTGGTGTTTGTTTATGCAGTGTCCTTGAAATTTCAAAAACCATTGTAAGTTAGATGTCAAAGTAGTTTCTAGGCTGGTTCTTGGTTGTATGAATGTTAATTCCCGGGATGGCGGGCAGGGCCGGCCTTAGAGGTGCGGGGCCCAATTGGGAACAATTTTGGTGAGCCCCAGGTTCCCAGCCAAGATCTGTAGAATCATAGAAATACAAATAAAGTCTATTATCGACTTTATGTCTCTATGTTAGAATAGAAAGTAATCAAAAAGTGCCTGTGAGTTAATGGACCAAACAGATCTAAGCTACATTTTAATATAAAATTGCATACATGTAAGCCTACAAGTAACAAACAAAATGTGTAGATCACCTCTGAAAAGTACATAGTTACAATACCACTTGTTTTAGTGACTGAAATGAAAAAAAAGTCATTTAATTAACTAGATTCTCGCAAACCAATAACTATTGGTGAAAAACCAGTCCAGGCATTACATTTTGGCCTTCAGCCCCATCCTACCCTTTGGGCTTCTACCCCATCCTAACTTAGGTGCGTGCGTGCGTGCGTGCGTGCGTGCGTGCGTGTGTGTGTGGAGTGAGGAAAGTAGAGAAAGAAGGCAGGGAGGGAAGGAGAGAAGGAAAAGAGAGAGAGGAAGGAGAGAAGGAAAAGAGAGAGAGGAAGGAGAGAAGGAAAAGAGAGAGAGGAAGGAGAGAAAGAAGGGAGGGAGGGAAGGAGAAGGGAAAAGAGAGAGGGAGGGAGGGAAGGAGAGAAGGAAGGCAGGGAAGAAGGGAAGGAGGGAGGGAAGAGAAGAGGAGAAGGGAGGGAGAGGGCCGGCAGCGGGAGCGGGAGCGGATACCGGGGTCCGGGTGAACGCATGTGAGACGAGGCCGAGGTTTATAAACGTTGCTCCAAATGCCGGCCCAGCCCTCCCTGTATTGTTCACCACGTATCCCCTGGGAGAGAGAGGGGTGGAGCTGGGGCAGTGTGCATGAAGCACGGTGACTGGAGGGACCGTGAGGGACCTCCCCCTCTCCCCTTCTCCATTCCCCCTCACACCCTCCTCCCCATCTACCACTTTCTTCCCCCTCCATCCCTCTACTCTCTCCACCCCTCTCTCCCCCTTCACCCGGGGTAGATCTACCCGAGCCGAGAGTAGAAACTCCACAGAGCTCTCAATTAACTTTTTTATATAAAGGAGAGAGAAAACGGGGAATTACAGACCAGTTAGTCTAACATCAGTAGTGGGGAAAATGCTAGAGTCAGTTATTAAGGATGGGATAACAGTACATTTGGAAAGTGTTGAAATCATTGGACAAATTCAGCATGGATTTATGAAAGGTAAATCATGTCTGACGAATCTTATGAATTTTTCGAGGATGTAACTAGTAGAGTGGATAAGGGAGAACCAGTGGATGTGTTATATCTGGACTTTCAGAAGGCTTTCGACAAGGTTCCACATAAGAGATTAGTATGCAAACTTAAAGCACATGGTATTGGGGGTTCAGTATTGATGTGGATAGAGTACTGGCTGTCAGACAGTAAGCAAAGAGTAGGAGTAAATGGGTCATTTTCAGAATGGCAGGCAGTGACTAGTGGGGTACCGCAAGGCTCAGTGCTGGGACCCCAGCTATTTACAATATATATTAATGATTTAGACGAGGGAATTGAATGCAACATCTCCAAGTTTGCAGATGACACGAAGCTGGGGGGCAGTTTTAGCTGTGAGGAGGATGGTAGGAGGCTGCAAGGTGACTTGGGTAGGTTGGGTGAGAGGGCAAATGCATGGCAGATGCAGTATAATGTGGATAAATGTGAGGTTATCCACTTTGGTGGCAAGAACAGGAAAGTAGACTATTATCTGAATGGTGGCCGATTAGGAAAAGGGGAGATGCAACGAGACCTGGGTGACATGGTACACCAGTCATTGAAAGTAGGCATGCAGGTGCAGCAGGCAGTGAAGAAAGCAAATGGTATGTTAGCATTCATAGCAAAAGGATTTGAGTATAGGAGCAGGGAGGTTCTACTGCAGTTGTACAGGGTCTTGGTGAGACCACACCGGTAGTATTGTGTACAGTTTTGGTCTCCTAATCTGAGGAAATACATTCTTGCCATAGAGGGAGTACAGATAAGGTTCACCAGACTGATTCCTGGGATGGCAGGACTTTTATATGAAGAAAGACTGGATAGACTCGGCTTGTACTCGCTAGAATTTAGAAGATTGAGGGGGGATCTTATAGAAACTTACAAAATTCTTAAGGGTTTGGACAGGTTAGATGCAGGAAGATTGTTCCCGATGTTGGGGAAGTCCAGAACAAGGGGTCACAGTTTAAGGATAAGGGGGAAGTCTTTTAGAACCGAGATGAGAAAAACATTTTTCACACAGAGAGTGGTGAATCTGTGGAATTCTCTGCCACAGAAGGTAGTTGAACCCAGTTCATTGGCTATATTTAAGAGGGAGTTAGATGTGGCCCTTGTGGCTAAAGGTATCAGGGAGTATGGAGAGAAGGCAGATACAGGATACTGAGTTGGCTGATAAGCCATGATCATATTGAATGGTGGTGCAGGCTCAAAGGGCCGAATGGCCTACTCCTCAACCTATTTTCTATGTTTCTATGTTTCTGTGCCTCAGACGGTGAAAGGGGGCCTCCCCCTCCCTCCCTCCTCCCGGCCTCGGCGTGTGGGTGGGTATGTTTTGAAAGCGGTATCGCCGTTAGAGGATTGGCGGGCGGGGTACTGGAGGAGGAGGAGGAGGAGGAGGAGCTGCTATTACTGTCGCTGCCAAAGATCCTATAGTTGGCCACTGCTGTGCAGGGCCCGTTATTCGCTCCGACCCTCCGTCACCCCACACCACATATCTTTGCTCCGCACTACATCGTCGGCGCCGACACGAAACGTCACGTTCCTTTTCTCCAGAGATTCTGCCTGACCCACTGAGTTACTCTAGTTTTTCGTGTCTATCTTTGGTATAAACCAGTATCTGCAGTGCCAAGCCGGGCACTGCACGGGGCCCTCTTTCAGCGCGGGGCTCAATTGGGAGCAATCGGTCCAATCGGCTTAATGCCGGCCCTGATGGCGGGACTGTCATATGTTGATGGATTGGAGCGGCTGGGCTTGTACACTCTGGAATTTAGAAGGATGAGAGGCTATCATTGAAACATATAAGATTATTAAGGGTTTGGACACGCTAGAGGCAGGAAACATGTTCCCAATATTGGAGGAGGACAGAACCAGAGGCCATTGTTTAAGAATAAGGGGTAAGCCATTTAGAACGAAGATGAGGAAAAACGTTTTCACACAGAGAGTTGTGAGTGTGTGGAATTCTCTGCCTCAGAGGGTGGTGGAGGCTGGTTCTCTGGATACTTTCAAGAGAGAGTTAAGGGCCTGTCCCACTTGGGCCTTTTTTCAGTGGACTGCCGGTGGCTGTCAAGTTTGCGGAACTCGCTGAAAAACCGGGATTGGAACAGCAGGTGTCAGAGTGGAACACACACACACACACACACACACAAACACATCGCAAAGGCGTGGGCCAGGGAAAGCAGGGGAGTGCTGTCTGAAATTCACATGGTGCAAAGCCGGGTGAAGCAGACACACGCCGCGATGAATGGAAGGTTAAGACGGCTAGCACAGTGTACGGTAAGTCCTTTAAATGAGGGGGAGAGAGGGGGGAGGGGAGAATGGGGGAGAAGGGGGTGAAGGGGGTGAGAATGGGGGAGAAGGAGTGGACACTTTTAAGAAGCCAAACAACTTTTTAATAAGCCAGAGATACACAGCTGTGAAGTTTGGCGGCATTTAACATTACCGGTCGGTTCTCCTTGGTTCTGAAAACTCGTGTTTACGTTTTTTTC
Source organism: Amblyraja radiata (assembly GCF_010909765.2). NCBI lineage: Eukaryota > Metazoa > Chordata > Chondrichthyes > Rajiformes > Rajidae > Amblyraja > Amblyraja radiata. The sequence goes on along the minus strand of NC_045956.1, from coordinate 97,161,408 downwards.
CCCCCAATGAGCCAATGTAAGTTCCCGGTCAGCAAAGGTGATTAATTAAACCTACCTACGGCTACCTCGACTACCTATAACTACATGGCAACCCCATTACAACTGCACCTACGACTACAAAAGTATCGATTTTCTCTATGGCGACCAATTTTTCAACATGTTGCGGGATGCGAGGGATTCCAGAATGCGGGAACTCCTCGCGACCATGAAGGAGACTCACCAGAGACCACCAGCGAACATGTGGCAACCATGTGGCAATCATGTGGCAAGCGCAGAGTCTCCTGCACTCGCCTAAAAATTTGCCTAAGTGGGACACACCCTTGAGATAGGGATAGCTGAGTTAAGAGATATGGAGGGAAGGCAGGAATGGGGTACTGATCGTGGATGATCACTTTGAATGGCGGTATTGGCTCAAAGGGCCGAATGGCCTACTCCTGCATCTATTGTCTATTGTCTATAATACAGCATAGTCTCTCAGACCAAGGCTCACTATCTGCTACAGGTGCACAAACTTTTATCCGGAGTTCCGGAAACCGAAAAGCTCCGAAAACCGGACATTTTTCCCAGGATGTCGTCTGCACACCAAAGCTCGCGTTTGGCGCCAAACGATCCGAAACGACCCACGGTCAACCCAGGTCTGTACTACTGTAGCGGCTGTCTCCTCCCCGGAGACCGGGGAGACACTTAAACATCTGTAAATCATTGCTTAAATGTTAGTCAGTTAGTTTGTAGGGCTTTTATGTGAAGGGGGGGGGAACTTTAATTCTTAGTCCCCTACCTGGTCGGAGAGGCGGGGAGCGGGCAGTGCCTTACCGGGTCGCCGTGCAGTAAGCTCCGGAGCGCTGTGGCCGTCGACTCCCAACCGCAGGCGGCGCCGGTTGTAGCTCCGATCACGGCAACTCTACCCCTGGCTGCGCGGTGCTCCAAATCCAGCGCGGCCCCAGCTCCGCGATGTTGGGAGTCGGCGGCCACAGCGCTCCGGAGCTTATTGCATGGCGACCCGGTAAGGCATTGTCCGCTCCCCACCTCTCCGACCAGGTAGGGGTCTAAGAATTAAAGTTTCCCCCTTCACCCCACATAAAATCCCTCCAAGCTAACTGACTAACATTTAAGCAATGATTTACAATGATTCTCCGGGGAGGAGGCAGGCGCTCCAGACTTTTCAAGCCGCCCACGCTACCTACCTAATCTACGCTAAAAACTTCCATTCGGAAATCCGAAAAATTCCGAAATCTGAGAAGTGTCTGGTCCCAAGGCTTTCGGATAAAAGGTTGAGCATACTTACATATTTGTCACTTTTCTGTTCAGTTCTATTCTGTTAACATATTCCAAACTTCATCACTTGATTGCCATTATATTCCAATATAATAGCTCATCGTGAAAAACGGCATCTCTTTCTCATTTCGAAGATAGCCTTTTGCATTTACACCATTTACCCATACCATTGAGATGTCAAACCAGTAATAATTTCAGTAATCTATCTATTTATTTATTTATTTAATTCTTTATTTTGTTAATTCTTTAGTTTGTTAATCCAAATAATCGTTGGAACAAATAATAGAAAATTAAGTCAGCCATGTCTATGCTGGGTCTTTACAAGATACTCTAATCAAATCAATGGACTATGATTTCTCTCTACAGATTTGGGTCTTATTCTACTTCTAAACGTACCCACATTTTCCTCAAAACATCCAAAGGCTTCTACTTCAGATATTTCATAATGATCACAGTTTGATACAATTAAAGATGTCCTTTAAATTCAAGATGCAATTTAATATAACTTTCTTTATCTAATCATTGGTAGTAATTTAGCAACTTTTGTTTTGCTACTGCTGGTTCAGCCCTATCACTTTAATATTTAACATTCTTGCCTATTAGTCTAATTTGTAATGAACAGCTTAGCTATTTCAGGGGACCTAAGAAGGAGGAAAGCATTCAATAGATTTTTTTTTACATGTTCAGGCTTATTTATATTAAACATTCAGGGTTAAATTGTTCTTTTCTTTAATTAGTAAATTTTCTTGAGTGCAACATAAGGATAACCTTATGGCCCTCTCTGAAATTTTCAATACCCACTCATAGAACCGAATGAGACAACTTGCCTTTATTCAAATCTGCCTTACATTTCATGAAGTGGCATTAACTATGAATTATTTTATTTTCCAAGAACAATTATAACATGTCTAATTGAATTCCTTTAAATACATTTCATTTTCTAGCAGTCATTTTTCTAGGTTCTCTGTTCCAAATAGCTAAATTTCTCTTAATTTTCAGTTACCAAATACATTTATCTTGATTCTTCTTTCACTCCTGGCAATAAGATCAATACTAAATTAGAAAATTAATTGTCCTCCATGCATTTACACCAATCTGCTTTAAGTTTGCTCTGAAAAGTCTCATTAAACTACTAGTTCTGTCTAATACAAAGCAAACTAAGTCATCATCCACTGATCTATATTTTGTTCAAAGTAAAGAATAATGTCTTCCTACAGATCTTTCTACATTTAATTATTTAAAATTATGAAATATCTACTTGGATTTTGTCATCCATTAACAATCAAGGATCAAACAGCATAGTCATGTGAATGTCGTCAATCCATGAAATATGCTAAGAAAGGATAAGATCAAATTTGCATTTGATCACCAAAGAAAATTGTACCACCTTTTCTTGAGCCATGTGCTTAGACAGAGTTGGAGCAACCACTTCAGCTTACTAAAGTGGTGAATGCTGACAGCCTGAAGCTCAACTCACATTGACTCCTTTCTGTGCATTTGTTTTGGTAATTCTGATTAATTTATTCACCTTTGATGCAGAGTGATCAAGATGAAGGTATTTAATATCAACAAGACCAACATGATGTGAACCAACATAATTCTGCTTCTATGCAAAACCAATATCATATTTGAGATGTATAGAAACTAAGTTTGAAAATGTTTGAAAATATCATTTTTATCAGAAATCCCTGAACTCTGTCTTACACACAGAACTAGGGTGAACAGGTGATCAAAATTCATAACTTCATACACTGGGCCGCACGGCGTTGTAGCGGTTGCCTAACAGCGCCAGAGACCCGGGTTCGATCCTGACTACGGGTGCTGTCTGTATGGAGTTTGTACATTCTCCCCATGACTTGTGTTGGTTTTCTCTGAAATCCTCAGTTTCCTCCCACACTCCAAAGACATACAGGGTAATTGGCTTGGTTTAAATGTAAGTTTGTCCCTAGTGGGTGTATGGTAGTGTTAATGTGCGGGGATCGCTGTTCTCAGTGGGCTGAAGAGCCTGTTTCTGCGCTGTATCTAATCTAAGCTAAAAAAAATACTTCCCAGTCTGAATAAGGGCTCAACCTGAAATGTCAACCATTCCTTCTCTGCAGAGAGGCTGCCTGTCCCGCTGAGTTACTCCAGATTTTTGTGTCTATCTTCGGTTTAAACCAGCATCTGCAATTCCTTTCTACATACTTCACAGTGCTCTGTTTATAGATTTTTGGTAGAAATTTTAAACGGACTCAAAAAAGACGGGGAGCATTATTCTAGAGCATGATGGAGGCAAGAATGACAGAAATAAATGGGTCAGCAAGAGACATTTTCTAGTCAGTCAACGTAACCACTAGTCAGTCAAAGAAGCCCCTAGGGGCGCCGCATTGGAGGGAGCCTCTGCCTACAGCCTGTCTGTTTTTCAATCTTTTTTTAAAAATTTTTAATCAGTTTTAAAATTTGTGTTGGAGGTTTCTTTCGTTTTTCTATGTGTAGGGTAAGGGGGAAACTATTTCCCAGTCACTTCCTGTGAGGTTAGCAGCTAGAAAAGCCGCTGCCACTCAGTACCAGAGACCTGGGTGAATCCTGACTTCCGGTGCTCTCTGTGTGGACCTTGGATGTCCTCTCTGTCATGGCATGGATTTCATCCAGGTGTTCTCACATCCAAAGACCTGAGATCATATGCCACTATAAATTGCCCTGCAATATAAGTATGTGGAGGGATTCTGGAGGGAGTTGAAGAGCATTTGAGGAGAATTCATTAAAAATGGAATTCATGGAGCATTAGTGTAAATGCGTGATTGATGGTTGGCACAGACTCGATGAGTTGAAGGGCCTGGTTCACTATTGTGCGACTCCGTTAGTCTAAAGTTAAGGGACCATATTACATACGTGTTCAAACTTTTGGCAGATTCTTGACAAAAACAAAATGAACTGTTTCCATTCATAAAAAGATCAGCAATCAGATTATGTAGATTATGTTCCCAATGTGGCCTTGTTTACATCGGCCAGACGAAGCGTAGACTCAGCGACCATTTCACTGATCACTTGCGTTTGGTTCGTGAAGGCCTGGACCAATCGGTCGCAAAACATTTTAACCACTTCCCATTCCCATACTGACCTTTTGGTTCCGGGCCTCCTCAATTCCCAGAGTAAGGCCACCGGCATACAAGAACAGTGACTCTTATTCTGCTTGCGTACCATACAACCAAATGGTATGGACATTGAATTCTCCGATTTGAGGTACTAACCAAGTTCCCCCACCTCCTTATTGATTTATTAGGCCAATGCAAAGTGAAAAAGAGCAGAGGAGAGACATCTTTCAAAGAGTTTGCATGTACTGTATATAATGGCCTGAATGGCACTCCTCCATCCAGACTCATTTCAAGATGTTATGATTTCTCTCCAACATTAACTTCTGCTCATTGCTTCAATATTTAAGCAGGAATGAAATGCACATGTTCTGGTAAGCTTAGGCTAAGACAAGCACTCTGTGCAACTATTATATCTGTCTCCACAGGAGGCAAAACAGAGCAGATAATTATTTTCAGAACGTCTTGGTGAATTGTCTTTGTTCTATTCCATCAAATTTTGATTTCCATTTCTATGTTATGCATTATTTAACTGCTTTCCCTTTACATGAACAATTTGAAGAAAACTGCAAGTTGAAGTTTCATCCTCAACATCAGTCTCATTCTATTTTAACAAGGTTATTTTTACTGTCACATTATTGAGCTTTTTATTTATTCCAGCTCCAGCAGAATGTTTTGAGCTTTTCACTCACGTATTATACTTGTCTGTCATTTGAGAACAACCCCGGCACGTCAGTCAGCCTGTCATGCTTCTCGATCATACCATACCTCATTGCTGCAATTATGAAGAGCCTCTTCCATTCCCCTCTGCATTCATCTTTTCACTTTCACTCACCCCAACTCCTATGCAATTAAATATATCTGTCTAAAACCTATAATGAATGCATGACCCTAATTTGATGAATACCATCTAGTGTATTGAATGGTATGCAAATAGTTTAGTTTAGTTTATTGTCTTTATTGTTACGTGTACCGAGGTACAGTGAAAAGCTTTTGTTGCATGTTAACCAGTCAGCAGAAAGATAATACGTGATTACAATCGATCCATTTACTGTGTAATGATACATGATATGGGAACAGCGTTTTGTGCAAGGTAAAGCCAGCAAAGTCTGATAAACAATAGACTTAAAGTCACCAAAGAGGCAGATAGTAGTTCAGCACTGCTCTCTGGTTGTGGTAGGATAATTCAGTTGCCTGTTAATAGCTGGGATGAAACTGTCCCTGAATCTGGTGGTGTGCGTTTCACACTTCTATACCTTTTGCCTGATGGGAGCGGGGAGAAGACGGAATGCCCAGGGTGCGACTCATCCTTGATTATGCTGCTAGATTTGCAGAGGCAGCGTGAGGTATAAATGGAGTCAATAGAAGAGAGGTTGGTTGCTCAATGGGATAAACATAGATTGTAAATGTTAGATTAAAATGTCTGTGAATTGTTTTGTGGACATTCAGCAGCAGTAATGTACATGGCCATCACCATTGAACTCATGGCATACCACATTCATTATTCTGCATCAAGCCAGGTGATTAAACATCATTTTGATGAGTAGGGCAGAGGGTCTGCTGATAGCAACACCAGGCACACCTAAACATGATGAAGTGAAGATGTAACACAGGACAACCTCCATGTTAAATGGGAAAATCAGCTTGTAATAGGCAGCACAAAGTGATTTCAGTAACCGACTGATTAGATCAAAGCTTGGCAGTGTTCGGACGATTGAGCAGCTAACTGGAAGATGTGGCTCCGGGAGCATCCCTGTGTTTAGTGGATCAGAGCCCAGCTTATCGAGTCATTGAGTCACAGAGGCATACAGTGTGGAAACAGGCTAATTGGCCAGACTTGCCCACACTGACCAACCTGCCCCATCTACATTATTCTCACCTGCTTGCGTTTGGTCCATATACCACTAAACCTTTCCTATCCATGTATCTGTCAAAATGTTTCTTAAACATTGTGATAATATCTGCCTCAATTACTGTAGCTCCTCCGGCAGCTCATTCCATATAACCACCACCCTTTGTGTGAACAAGATTTCCCTCAGGTTCCAAGTAAATCTTTTTTCCCTCACCTTAAACCTATGTCCTCTGGTTCTCGATTCCCCTACTCTGAGCAAGAGACTCTGTGCATTTACGTGATCTATTGCTCTGATGATTTTGTACAACTCTATAAGATCATCCCTCACCCCCCTGCGCCCCAAGGAATAGAGTCCTAGCCTGGTCAATTGCTCCCTATAGCTAAGGCCCTTTGGTCCTGGCGACACCCTCATAAATCTTCTCTGTACCCTTTCCAGCTTGACAACATCTTTCCTATAACATCGTGCTCAAAACTGGACAACATCTTTCCTATAACATGGTGCTCAAAACTGAAAACAAGACTCTAAATGTGGCCTCACCAATGTCTTATATAACTGCAACGTGACCCCGCCCCCCCCCCCAACTTTTATACTCAATACTCTGACTCATGAAAGCCAAAGTGCCAAAAACTGTTTTGATCATCCTAGCTTTAAAAAAAGGGCTAAAACATTCACAACCATGTTCGGTCAGAGGTACGGAGCAAATGATCCATGTTGAGCTTCCCCTGAGTTGCCCATGATCAGTCCCCAGTGGTAAATTGGATTAGTAAGTATACAATACAATACAATACAATACCTTTTATTGTCATTTGAACCTCACATGAGGTTCAAACGAAATTTGGTTTCTGCAGCCAAAAAAAGAACCAAGACACACACCAACACAATTCAATTCACATAAACATCCATCACAGTGAGTCCTCCTCACTGTGATGGAAGGTAAAACTTAAACATATCTCTCCCCTGCACTCCCCTCTCCCCCCCATGTCAGAGTCAAAGACAGAGTCAAACCCGCGGCGGGCGATGTTAAATGTCCCGCAGCCATTAAAGCCACGCCGGGTGATGCAAGGCCACTCACCGGGTCTTGGTGTTGGAGCCCCGGCGGGCGCTCACAAAGTCCCGCGGCCATTCCAAGCTGCGCGGGGCGGTGATGTAGGCCCCTCTCCAGGTAATCTTCAACCCCGCAACTCGGGCGGGAGAAGTCGCCATTGCGGAAGCCCCGAAAAGCGGTCTCCCACCAGGGACCCGCGGGCTCCCGGCATCACTGTCCACAGACCAGCGGTAGAAGCCTTCGAATCTCCGGGTGTCGGGTCACAGCAGTGCTCCACCACAGCTCCACCCGCTCCAGACTCGGCCAGCTCCGTGATGGTGAGTAGTTCCACAGCTCCGCGACTGGAGCCCCAGGTCATTCCTGTTGGAGGCCGCACCACGTTGCAGCCCCAACGACAACGGAGACCCGACAAAGAAAAGGTCAGGTCTCCCGTGCAGGGGAAAGACCTTAAAGTTCCCCCACCCCACCCCACCCCACCCCCACACACATACCCCGACAAAAAAAACAATAAAAACTACATAGAACAAGACAGAAAACAATAAAAAGACAGACGGACTGCAGAGGCCGCTGCTGACAAGAGTCAGGTGGTGTTGTGGATAATGAAGTAGATTTTCAAAGTCTACAGAGAGATTTAGGCCATTTGGAAGAGTGGGCTGAAAGATGGCAGATGGAGTTTAATGCTGATAAGTGTGAGGTACTACATCTTGGCAGGACATATCAAAATAGGACGTACATGGTAAATGGTAGCGAATTGAGGAATGCAGTTGAACAGAGGGATCTAGGAATAACTGTGCATAGTTCCCTGAAGGTGGAATCTCATGTAGATAGGGTGGTAAAGAAAGCTTTTGGTGTGCTAGCCTTTATAAATCAGAGCATTGAGTATAGAAGTTGGGATGTAATGTTAAAATTGTACAAGGCATTAGTGAGGCCAATTCTGGAGTATGGTGTACAATTTTGGTCGCCAAATTATAGGAAAGATGTCAACAAAATAGAGAGAGTACAGAGGAGATTTACTAGAATGTTGCCTGGGTTTCAGCAACTAAGTTACAGAGAAAGGTTAAACAAGTTAGGTCTTTATTCTTTGGAGTGGAGAAGGTTAAGGGGAGACTTGATAGAGGTCTTTAAAATGATGAGAGGGATAGACAGAGTTGACGTGGATATGCTTTTTCCATTGAGAGTAGGGAAGATTCGAACAAGACAACATGATTTGAGAATTAAGGGACAGAAGTTTAGGGGCAACATGAGGGGGAACTTCTTTACTCAGAGAGTGGTAGCTGTGTGGAATGAGCTTCCAGTGGAAGTGGTGGAGGCAGGTTCGAATTTATAATTAAAAAATAAATTGGATAGGTATATGGACTGGAAAGAAATGGAGGGTTAAGTTCTGAGTGCAGGTAGATGTGACTAGGGGAAAATAATTGTTCGGCACGGACTAGAAGGGCCGAGATGGCCTGTTTTCGTGCTGTAATTGTTATATGGTTATATGGTTAACTCGATTCACTGCATAAAATGCTAAGACATAGCTGAGGACACTGGATAGAGCAAAAGATATGGTGCCAGCAAACTCAGCAGTAGTTGGACTGAGGACTTGTGCACCAGAGAGGATATGCTTCTAACCAAGCTGTTCCAGTTCAGGTCCAACACTAGCACTTTTCTGACTGTGTGGAAAATTGTCCAGGTATATCTGTTTCACAAAAAGCAGGACAAATCCAATCAAGCTCATTACCACTCAATCAGTCAGTCAATTATCAGCAAAGCGGTGGAAAGTGGTCATTGACAGAGAACTCACATGGCTCTTACTCACCTATAATCTAGTCAAGAATGACCAGTATGCAGCCTGAAGAAGGATTACGACCCAAAACATCACCTGTCATAAGTTCATAACTTCAAAAGTTATATGAGCAGATTTAGGCCATTTGGCCCATCAAGTCCACCCCGCAATTCAATCATGGCTATTCTATCTTTTTCTCTCAACCTCATTCTCCTGCCTTCTCCCCACAACCCCTGACACCCGTACTAATCAATAATCTGTCATTTTCCGCCTTAAAAATATCCACTGACGGCCTGCACAGCTGTCTGTTGCAATTAATTCCACAGATTCACCACCATCTGACTAAATAAATTCCTCCTCATTTCCTTTCAAAAGGTACATCCTTTTATTCAGACTAGTCTCTTTCACAAGTGGAAGGTGATAGGAAATAACGTCTTAATGATTTGGACGAGGGAATTGAATGCAACATCTCCAAGTTTGCGGATGACACAAAGCTGGGGGGCAGCGTTAGCTGTGAGGAGGATGCTAGGAGTCTCCAAAGTGACTTGGATAGGCTGGGTGAGTGGGCAAATGCATGGCAGATGCAGTATAATGTGGATAAATGTGAGGTTATCCACTTTGGTGGCTAAAACAGGAAAGTAGATATTATCTGAATGGTGGCCGATTAGGACTTTCATATGAAGAAAGACCGGATAGACTCGGCTTGTACTCACTAGAATTTAGAAGATTGAGGGGTTATTATTATAGAAACTTACGGAATTCTTAAGGGGTTGGACAGGCTAGATGCAGGAAGATTGTTCCCGATGTTGGGGAAGTCCAGAACAAGGGGTCACAGTTTAAGGATAAAGGGGAAATCTTTTAGGACCGAGATGAGAAAAACATTTTTCACACAGAGAGTGGTGAATCTCTGGAATTCTCTGCCACAGAAGGTAGTTGAGGCCAGTTCATCGGCTATATTTAAGAGGGAGTTAGATGTGGCCCTTGTGGCTAAAGGGATCAGGGGGTATGGAGAGGTACAGGATACTGAGTTGGATGATCAGCCATGATCATATTGAATGGCGGTGCAGGCTCGATGGACCGAATGGCCTACTCCTACACCTAATTTCTATGTTTCTATGTTTCTATGTCTCCAAGGGACTGTTAGCATCACTTGATTTTGTAAATAATTTAGACATCGGAATACAGTGTATGTTTCAAACTCTATGAATGCTTTTGACAAAGCTGAACATTCCTGGATTACATCATCGCTAACATGCTATAATGGATGCCCAATTTGGGGAAGAAACATATGGTCCTTGAGAGAGTGCAGAAGAGAGTAGTTTATTTTATGTTGAGGGTATTCTCTTCACAGATTCTGCTTGACCCACTGAGTTCCTCCAGTACTTAGGGTTTTGCTCAATTTCAGCATCTGCAGTTTCTTGTGTCTCAATTTTACTGCTTCACTGGGAAATCCCCAATAAATATGCCTACTTTGAAGAAATTCCCATCCTCTCCAGTCTGAAGATGAATCATGACCCAAATGTTATGTTAAAACATCATCTGCCCAATCCCTCCACAGAAGCTGCCTGGCTTATTGAGTTTCTCTAGCACCCTGTGTTTTGCTCAAAGTCTAGTTTGCGATTTGTCAAAATAATTCAGCTCCAGACCTCATTCCAGCCTTATACCAAACATAAACCCAAAAATTGAAGTTTAAAAAAGTGTGAAGTGACAGTGCCTGCCCTTGACACCAGATATGGCAATAACAGATTATCTGGTAAAACTGAAGTAAATGAGAATCAAAAGAGAAGGTAGACAAAAATGCTGGGGAAACTCAGCGGATGAGACAGCATCTAAGGAGTGAAGGAATAGGTGACATTTCGGGTCGAGACCCTTCTTCAGACTGATGTGTGGGTGGGGTGGGCGGGAAGAAGAAAGAAAGAGGCGGCGACAGTGGGCTGTGGGAGAGTTGGGAAGGGGAGTGGAAGCAGGGAGAAAGTAAAGACTACCTGAAATTGGAAAAGTCAATGTTCATACCGCTGGGGTGTAAACTACCCAAGCGAAATATGAGGTGCTGCTCCTTCAATTTGCGGTGGGACTCACTCTGGCCATGGAGGGGGCCCAGGACAGAAAGGTAGTATATGGAATGGGAGGGGGAGTTGAAGTGCTGAGCCACCTGGAGATCAGGTTGGTTAATGCGAACTGTGCGGAGGTGTTGGGCGAAGCGATCGCCAAGCCTGCGCTTGGTCTCACCGATGTAGAGCAGTTGACACCAAGAGCAGCGGATGCAATAGATGAGGTTGGAGGAGGTGCAGGTGAACCTCTGCCTCACCTGGAAAGACTGCTTAGGTCCCTGGATGGAGTTGAGGAGGGTGGTAAAGCGACAAGTATAGCATTTCCTGCAGTTGCAAGCGAAAGTACCGGGGGGGGGGGGGGGGGGTTTGGTGGGAAGGGACAAATTGACCAGGGAGTTGTGGAGGGAGCGATCTCTGCGGAAAGCCGATAGGGGAGGAGATGGGAAGATGTGGCCAGTGGTGGGATCCCGATGGAGGTGGCAAAAATGTCGGAGGATTATCTGTTGTAAGTGGCGGCTGGTAGGGTGGAAGGTGAGGACAAGGGGTCTTTGTCCTTGTTACGAGTGGGGGTTGGGGAGTGAGAGCGGAGTTATGGGATATAGAAGAGATCCTGGTGAGAGCCTCATCTATAGTCGAAGATGGGAACCCCCGTTCTCTAAAGAATGAGGACACCTCTGATACCCTGGTTTGGAACACCTCATCCTGGGTGCAGATGTGGTGCAGATGGAGGAATTGGGAGTAGGGGATAGAGTCCTTACAAGAAGCAGGGTGGGAAGAAGTGTAGTCCAGATAGCCATGGGAGTCGAGAAAAAGTACTTTTCATGTTCATGTCATGGGGCAGCATTAGGCCATTCGGCCCATCGAGTCTACTCTGCCATTCAATCAAGGCTGACCTATCTTTCCTTCCCAACCCCATTGTCCTGTCTTCTCCCCATAATCCTTGACACACTAATCAAGAATCTGTCAATTTTGGTCCTAAAAACACCTAATGGCCTCCACAGCTATTTGTGGCAATGAATTCCACAGATTCAACACATTCTGACTAAATAAATTCCTTTTAGTCGGAGGATTCTTATTCTTATTCTGAGGCTGGAGTTATATCTCCCTTTTTACCTTGAGTTATATCTCACACAATGAAAGATAGTTATGATTATCAGAGGTCGATCAACCCAGTTCCAGAACATCATGTCGGAAGGTGTTCAGGCTGCGTCCTTAACCCAACTGTTCTAGCTTTATAACCGCGTCTAAATCCTGGAACTGTTTCTTCAAGAGCACTGTGGAAGTATGGTTCACGAAAAGAACCAAAGGCTAAGCAAGGGGACTCAACATAACCTTCTCACAGGCAATTAGGGATGTGTGATAAATGCTAACCTGGCCAGCTGTGTCCAGATCCTGAACATGATTTAAAAGAATACATGCTATTTTAGATACTCAAGGCTGTTCTTCTCCCTGGTGCAGGAGAACAAAAGCAGTGAGGGAGACAAGAGGTGGGATACCAAAGGTAATGTTGCTGACATTGTCAGACCCTGAGATCAAGGCTAACGGTGGCATATCTGACATGGAGAGAGAAAATTTCTGACAGAATTAAATATCTTCAACACATACTCCTAACAAAATTCAGTTAAATTAAATGATTTTCGCAAAGGGTATCATAAAATATCAGACCATTGCCAGTACAAATGTGTATCCACTCTTCACCAGGTCGTTTCACATACAGAAGCATTCTGTACGTTTGTGGAACAATGTTACCTCACAAAAGCAGATTTTTCCTAAAGATGCACTGCCACAATGCCATTTATCTTGGAGAAAGATTTATATGTAACCGCAGGGCATTACAATGCATTTTAACAGCAATGAAGTACTCTTTTGGAGTATTGTCTATTGTTATAATGTAGTAGATCTGGCATTTAGTTTATACAACCAGCAATTTTCTAAACCCTAGATAATTTTGTTTGAGCTTAACTGAGGGACCATGTTTCTAGATCGAATTTGGGTAAAAGTAACAGGGTTCATAGAGTCATAGCATCACAGAGAAAGGCCCTTCCAGTTACACTTCTCCCACCTGCCAGCAATTGGTCCATATCCATCCAAACCTGTCCTATCCATGTACCTGTCTAACTGCTTCTTAAATGTTGTTCCTAAATGTCCCTGCCTCAACTACCTCCTCTGGCTTCTCCATACACCCTCCACCCTTTGTGTGTCAAAGTGCGTGACTTTAACTTCCTTGATATTGACTGGGAATTCCTTAGTGCAAGAGGTTTAGGCAGGGCATCCAAAAGGGTTTCTTGAAACAGTATGGAAGTAGCCCAACTAAAAAGTCCACACCACACCTTCTCTTGGGAAATGAGCCTGGCCAAGCTGATTGGTGTTTCAGTAGAGAGAGCATTTTAGAAAAATTGATCACAACTCATTATTTAAGATAGACAAACCTATATATGTCCCGGGGAGCTGTTCGCTTAGTGGGAGTGTCCCGGGGAGCCGCGCAGGCCCAATCCACCCACCAAACATCCGCGGCGCCAATCGGAGTGCGCCCCGATAGGCCCGACTCGCCCCATGGACTTCCCAGGGGACTGCGGAGAAGCCAGGCAGCGAGGCCTGTCTAGGCCAAAGGAGCCTCAGCAGCAGCAGTGATGGAAGCCTCGGCGGCAGCAGCGGTAGCCTCGACGTAGTCGGCAGTGGGGCCTTGGCCGCAGCGTGAGCCTCGGCAGTGTTCGGGCATTGGCGGCAACGGGTGTCTCGGCGACCCGTGATCAGTGTGAGTGTGAGGGGGGAGGGTAAGACATTGGAGATCCGGCGTGGGGAGACCGCTGTGAGGGACGGTGGGAGAACAAAGGGGGATCCCTTTGCCCAGGGGATAATTCTGGTTTGTTTGTTCATTCCGGTGAAGGCGCTGTGCACACGGCAAACAGACAACAGTCGCATGTCCTTTTTTTATCACTTTTAATTAAATTTTAATTTCAAGTTTTCATCTACCTGTTGTGTGCTGAGACTGTTGGCAGACCAAAGTACTAAATTTGGGGAAAGCAAATTACAACATTATTAGGCAGGAGCTAGGGAGTGTGAATTGGTCGCAACTTTTATTGGGAGATACAAGAAACTGCAGATACTGAAATCTTGAGTGACTGAGTTACTCCAGCACTTTGTGTTCTGACATGTGGAAGTCACATAAACACCAGCTGAGTATAGCTCAGGAACAAAATGTTACAATAAAGAGGAGGAACAATAATGGCAAGGCAGGGGAATCTTGGATGTTGAGAGAGGTTGTAAATTTGGTCAAATGGACCGAATCATAGGACCGAAGGTTTAGGAAGGTTTAGGAAGATGAAATCAGACAGCGCCTTTGAAGAATATAAAGCAAGCAGGAAAGAACTAAAGCAGTGAATTAAGAATGCCAAAAGAGGCCATGGCATTTCCTTGGCAAGTTGTATCAAAGAGAATTCCATGGCATGTTCAACAAACAGTACCTAAAAACAAAAGGGTTACTTGGGAGTGGATACGACTGCTCAAAAATAAAGCACAACATTTATGCTTGGAATCAAAGGATGCAGGCAAGTACTAAATGATAGTTTGCATTGGTGTTCACCGAAGGGAAGGACATGGAGGGTGGAATGTTCATTACGTGATATACATGGAGGGTGGAATGGTCATCACGGGGTATACTAATATGCTAGGGAATTATGAGGTTAAGAAAGATGTGATATCAGGTCTCATTAAAATGGACAAGTCCCCAGGGTCTGTTCAGATCTATCCCAGTCAAGTGGAGCGATTGCTTAAGCTTTGATGGAGATCTTGGTACCTTCTCTAGCCACAGGCAATGTCCTGGAGGACAAGAGTAGCCAAAGTGGGATAATCCAGGAATTTTCAGGCCGGTGCCTCTCATCAGTGGGATGGAAACTATTGGAGACACTTCTTAGGGATGGGATTTACTCAGAGTTGGAAGAGAATGGGCTAATTAGGGACAGTCACCATAATTTTGAGGAGGCGATGAAGATGATCGATGAGGGTAGGGCAGTGGATGTTGTCTACATGGACTTAACTAGGGCATTTGACAAGGTCCCTGATAGTTGGTTGATCGAGAAAATCTAGACGCAGGGTTCCACAGTGATTTGATTGTTTAGATTCCGAACTGGCATACACATAAAGGACAGAGAGTAATGGTGGAAGCATGTAATTCTGCCTGCAGGTCTGTGACTAGTGATGCCTCACAATGATATAAACAATGGATTAAATATAGGCAGGTTAGTTAGTAAGTTTGCAAAGGATATAATCACAGGTGAACTTGTGATCAATGAGGAAAGCTATCAAAGAGAACAACAGGTTTTAGTCTTTCCAGGTGAGGCAGAGGTTTATCTGCACCTCCTCCAACTTCATCTATTGCATCCACTGTTCTAGGTGTCAACTGCTCTACATCGGTGAGACCAAGTGCAGGCTTAGCGATCGCTTCGCCCAACACCTCCGATCAGTTCGAATTAACCAACCTGATCTCCCAGTGACTCAGCACTTCAACACCCCTCCCTTTCCGAATCCAACCTTTCTGTCTAGGGCCTCCTCCATGGCCAGAGTGAGTCCCACCGCAAATTGGAGGAACAGCACCTCATATTTCGCTTGGGTAGTTTACACCCCAACGGTATGAACATTGACCTCTCCAATTTCGGTACCCGGACGTGGCGCCGACAGACAAGTAGCCGAAGCAAAGAAGTCGAAGCCAAAGAACGGAATGGAGACGAGGCCGAAACACCAATAAACTGAAAGAGTCCGAAGACGAAACGCCTACTAACCGACAGGATAGGACGCCTAAATGCAAACTAACCAAAAGGGCGGGACGCTTAAATCCCAAGGAACCGAAAAGCTGCGTCGCCTAAAAGCAAACTTACCGAATGGCCGCAATGTCGAAACGCCACCTACCCGAAAGGCGGCGTCGCCTACAGGCCAAAGGACCGACAGAAAAGTCCAATAACGGACATGACGTTGCCGGGGGGCGGGACTTGTCTGCAATTGGTCCAGACCCCCGTGTCCATCACATCACTGTGAAGGCATGAACAGTGTCCCAAACCTCCGCTCCACCCGACCCACAGCCCTGAGGGTGGCCGTGGGAGAGTGGGGGCTGTCCTGAGCGATGCACACCTTCGGCCGTTTTCAACTTGATGCTTGGGTTCAGATTGCTTGTGTGGGAAAATGAACCCCACGCTCCCATCTCCCCTTCTCTCTCCCCTCTTCTCTCTCTCCCTTCTCTCCCTTCCTTCTCTCCCCTCTTCTCTCACCTCTTCTCTCTCCCCACTTCTCTCTCTCCTCCTCTCTCTCCACTCTTCTCTCTTCTCCTCTCTCTCCCCCCTCTCTCTCCCTTCTCTCTCTCCCCCTTCTCTCTCTCTCCATTCTCTCTCCCTTCTCTCCCATCTTCTCTCCCTCCCCCTCTCTCTCCCTTCCCTCTCTCCTCTCTCTCCCTTCTCTCTCTCCTCCTCTGTCTCCACTCTTCTCTCTCTTCTACTCTCTCTTCCCCTCCTCTCTCCCCCCCCTCTCTTTTCTCTCTCTCTCTCCTTTCTCTCTCCCTCCCTTCTCTCTCTCCCCCTTCTCTCCCCCTCTCTCTCCCCCCTCTCTCTCCCCTCTTCTCCCCCTCTCTCTCCCCCTCTCTCCCTCCTCTCTCCCCCTTCTCTCCCCTCTTCTCTCTGCCCTCTTCTCTCTCTCCTCCTCTCTCTCTCTTCCTCTTTCTCTCCTCTCTCTTCTCCTCTATCTCCCCCTTCTCTCCCCCCACCCCCCTCTCTCCCCTCACCCCCTCTCTCCCTTCTCTCTCTCCCCTTCTCTCCCCCTCTCTCTCCTCCGTCTCCACCCGCGGGAGCGTCCCTCAGTCACTGACCGCGATGCACAGCCATCGGACCCCAACCTCCACATCAGGGTGATCCCCCCCCCCCCACCTCCCTCTGACCGTGGTCCGTGACTGTGGGTATTTACTATTTAAATACCCTATTTAAATTAACAAAAATCTTGCTTATTGATATTCATATGTTAAACAGAATCAAAGACTGTAAATAATTTCCTCTAAGAGGGTTACATTTCTTCTTATAACTTGGTCTAAATGGGTATTTACTATTTAAATACCCTATTTAAATTAAATTAAATCTTGCTTATTGATATTCGTATGTTAAATACACAACCGGTTGAAAACCGTCAGGCTTGAAGGGGTTAATTGGAATCACCAGCAGTCCTACCGGCAATGAGTGCTCTCTCTCTCTCTCTCTCTCCTCCCCTCTCAAACTACCGTCACATATTCCCTCTCACTCTGACCTGGCACTTGCTGGAAATTCCAACCCCCGCCCTCCCATCGGATAGATATTAAACATATTTTAAATATAAACCAATCCATTGACCGTTGCCTAGAGTTTGTAAATCTAGTAACTGTTAGGGATTAGATTTTTTAAAAACAGATTAGTATTAGGTATTACGTTAAAATAAACGGTTTAGTACGTTTGTTAGTATTTTGTGTATTAATGATAGATTTAGTTATATAATTTGTTAGTATGTTATATCGTTACCATAGGTTTAAATTGATTTCAGCTGCGTAATTCAAAGATCTTAAACATTCTCCTCATAAACACGAGAACCTTCAGCAATCTACCCGCTTGCACTTACTCCCATCACTACCAAGTGCTTCAAGAGGCTGGTCCTGGCACACTTCAAAGGCTGCCAACCTCCCACACTGGACACCTATCAGTTTGCCTACCGTAAGAACAGGAGTACGGGACTTCCGGTGGCGCCATGCTTTGTTAGCAGTCGCAAACCTTCTAGCTCCGCTGAAAAAATCGCGATTTTTCGCGTTAAAATCGTGTCTGGAGGTCGGGACTGTTTTTAAAAACTTACCGGAGTCTCATGTCGCGGTGCTGATGACGTCATCAGTAAGCGCCGTGAATTTAACGGAGGGAAAGTCATTTTAAATAAAAAGTACGTCTCCAGGTCAGAGCCCACAGAGGAAAGTCACAAAACAATTGCTGAAGACTCTGGAACATCAAGAAACTGCAAAACTGACCTCTGAAGTGGTCTCTGGAATGGCTACACGATCTAAGACTGAGATGACCACAAAAGAGAAAACCGAAATGGAGGAGTTAAAGAACTCGGTAAGAGATTTGAAAAATGATTTGAAAGCTGGAAACTTAAATTTGATGGAAAACATGCAATCCATTAATGCCGGTAATGAAAAAATACTTGCGGGCATTGGTGCTCTGCAAAAAAGAGTTGATGATGTGCAAGAAGAATTAATGGGGAAAATTAATAAGGTGGCAGAAGAGACCACAAAGATGTTTGAGGCTGTGCATGAAACTGTTTCTGCAAATGTAACTGCAGTGAAAGATATGGAAGCTGTTGTGGAAGAGATGACCGGAGAGATGCAGACGATGAAGTTAGAAATAGACAGCCTCAAGAGCCAACTTACAAAAGTTTCTGATAAATATGTTGATCTAGAAGCTCGCTCAAGACGTCAAAATATACGAATACGTGGAGTAAAAGAGGGAGCTGAGGGGGACAATGCTTGTGAGTTCACTGCCAATCTAATCAAACACGTACTCAATCTACCTGAGGCACCTGTAATTGAAGTAGCACATCGACTACCCAGATTTAAACCAAGATCTCAAGGAGAACATGCCTACCCACGACAGATCATAGTTAAACTTCGGGATATCCCAACAGTGGAAGCGCTGATGAAAAAAATCAAATACGGAGAGAAGATGATGTACAGAAATGATTCTATTATACTCCTACGGGACTACCCTTACGAGATTGTGCAAAAGAGAAGAAAGTTCTCACAGACCAGAGAAGCTCTTTACGGTGTCAAGGGTGGCATATGTGGAGTGTATTATCCGGCCAGGATGCGTATTACTTTCATGGGAATGTCAAAAACATTCATTAACCCGGCAGAATCTCTTAAATACGCTCAAGAAATCGTGGCCAAGGCAGCAACAATTGAAGATTGATCACCAAGACGTCATGAACAAATTAATTTGCTTATTCCCCCAACAAGAATATTACAAGAAAAGTGAAATAAGTGAACAACACCAATCTTTAAAAATTATTACACGCAACAGATTTTCCACGAGACGTGTCTAGACATTATTATCTCCCCTTGAACATTACGGAATCTAATTCAAGGACACTCTGTGCTCAAACGAGGAAAGACTGATAACATGGGAGTGACGATCTGCTGAGCTGAGAGCGAAAAACATCACATGGCTTATATAGTTTTACAAAATATTGAGAATTAATAATAATTAATAATTAACAATACTAATATAGAAATAGCAATTGAAACTGATAAAAATGTGTTGCCTGCTTTATAACGCAGACAACAGTAATCACATATGTTCCGCAGCTCGAGTGGGGAGGGGAGGAGACTCAGGCACCTGGCATAATTCCAGGAGCCTGACTCCGGTTAACCCTTTCAGCGAACAGCTCACTTTTAACAATACTAAAACCAATTACAAATAGTTAAGAGATAAAGAGTGAGGAATATATGTAACTGAATACATGATTAGATTTGATAAATCGGAATGAAACATATATATATACACTGCAACTGGGTGAAATAGAACTGATTTGGAAACGGTACCGACCCCCTAGGTTTTGGGTAATAAAGGCAGCGGGGCTAACCTCATAACATCTACGCCGGAAGCGATATCGATGTCGTACCCCACAGACGAGTGGGCCACTCACTACGGTGTCGGAAACTCAGACACCGTAAATTTATTTGACATACTTTTTTTTTTTATCACAATATGTCACATCTATGTGTTTTTTTTTCAAGGACAATCGCAGAGGGGAACTACCAAGGAAGTCTATAATATAAATGCCCCCAAAATAACCAGAGTCCTGAGGTATGAATGCACCATAATAAATAAGGTCATCAAAATTGGTAAAAATGTATGACGACAATCAAAAGAAAATGGGAGGAATCACACTATGTAGTTGGAATATAAGGGGTATTAATGAACCTATTAAAAGGGGCAAGATACTAGCTCAGTTGAAATCATACAACACGGACATTTCGTTTCTACAGGAAACGCATCTTAAACATCAAGATCAGACGAGACTGAGGGCGAACTGGATAGGCCAAACATTTCACTCTTCATTCACTTCCAAATCTAGAGGTACTGCAATCATTATTCGTAAAGGAATTCCATTTAAATCAAAGAATACTATTTCAGATAAGGAAGGGAGATACCTTATAGTAGCAGGAGAGATCAATAATACGCCAATTACGCTGGTAAACATATATGCGCCCAATTTTGATAACCCTCAATTTTTTAATAACATTCTGAATATAATTGCAGAATTTAATTATCAAAATGTTATAATTGGAGGAGACTTTAACTGTGTTTTAGACCCTTATCTAGATAAATCGATGCAAAAACAAAAAGGTAATACGAAATCTAAAACCAGTGAACTTTTACATACATATATGGAAAACACAAATATAGTAGATGTGTGGAGGATTGCAAACCCGACGGGAAGGTATTATTCGTTTTATTCAACGGTGCATAAAACATACTCACGGATAGACTATTTTCTTGTGGATACAAAATTAATTCCGCACACTATGAACCCTAAATACCACATTAATGCGATCTCAGACCACTCTCCGTTAACTTTTGTTTTAAAACTAGAAGGAATGTCTATGAATAAATCGTTCTGGAGGTTTAACTCGCAAATTTTAAAAGACCCACAAGGGAGTATATATCTAAAAAAACAGATGGATCTATTTTTTGAGATAAATGATACACCAGATATATCCCCCACGCTATTATGGGAATCCTTCAAAGCATTTATTAGAGGAGTCATTATTTCATTTCAAGCTTATCAAAATAAAAAGAATAAGAATGAACAAAGACATTTAGAAGAACAAATAAAACAATTAGATACAGATAATGCTAAAGATCCAACTATGGATAAACATAATAAAATCCTACTATTGAAATTCAAGCTAAATAAATTACTGTCAGAGAAAGTTATAACATTATTTCAAATCACAAAACAAGAACACTTCGAATTCGGGGACAAACCCCACAAACTTCTAGCACGCCAACTGAAAAAACGGGAAAAAGAGAATGCAATATTAAAGATTAAATCAGACAGAGGGGAATTATTAACATTACCCAAGGATATCAATAAAAGATTTGCTCAATTTTACCAGAATCTATACACATCTAAAACGTTAATAGACAATAATAAAATTTCAGAATTTCTAGATAACTGTAACCTACCACAATTAGAACTGAGGGAACAAGAGGAACTGGGAGCACAAATTACTTCAAAGGAGATAGAAGACACAATAAAAACACTAAAGAATGGAAAAACACCAGGACCAGACGGATTCAGTAATGAATTTTATAAATCTTTTTACGACATAGTTACTCCACGATTACAGAAAATGTATACATATGCTTTTAAAGAGCAAAGCTTACCTGAAACACTAGCAGAATCAACGATCATATTAATACTTAAAAAAGATAAAAATATAGAAGAACCAGGATCATATAGAGCTATTGCTTTGTTAAATACGGATCAAAAAATAATAGCGAAAACACTAGCCAGTAGACTAAGCAGGTATGTTAGTAGACTAATAAATGAGGATCAAACAGGATTTATACCTAAGAGACATTCATTCAATAATTTGAGACGTTTGCTTAACATAATGCACTCACATAAATCTCATGACCAAGAGTTATCTATCATCTCACTGGACGCAGTAAAAGCATTTGATCAAGTAGTATGGGATTATATGATTAAAGTATTGCAAAAATTCCAATTGAGAGAGAACTTCATTGCATGGATAAAACTATTATATAACAAACCTACGGCTAGAATACTAACTAATAATATATTATCCTCGAAATTTGAACTATCAAGGGGCAATAGACAAGGATGTTCATTATCACCGCTGTTATTTGCTTTGGTAATTGAACCCCTTGCTGAAAAAATAAGAACACACCCAGATATTTACGGTTATAATACAAAATATTCAAATAACAAAATATCCCTATATGCCGATGATGTACTACTGTACATCACAAAACCACAAATTAGTATACCAAATATATTAAATTTAATTGAGGACTTTGGATCCTTCTCAGGAAATAGAATAAATTGGAACAAAAGTGAAATTATGTCGATAAAACCAAAAGACTCAACACACCTCAGGAAATTCCCCTTTAAAATAGCTACAGAAAAATTCAAATATTTGGGAATTGAAATTACTAGAAATTACCAGGATATGTTTAAAGCCAATTATAATCCCTTACTTAAGAAATTAAATAATTTGATTAAATTCTGGAAAACACTTCCGATGTCCTTAATAGGCAGAATAAATGCTATAAAAATGATTTTCTTACCACAAATCCTATACCTATTTCAATCAATACCTATATATCTCCCAAAAAAGTTTTTCAAAAAATTGGACTCAGACATTACAAATTTTATATGGGATTATAAATCCCATAGAATACAAAGAGCACACCTTAATAAACGAAAAGAGTCGGGGGGTCTAGCGCTCCCTAACTTTATGTATTATAATTGGGCAGTAAATATTAAAAATATGATTCACCTGCTGGACAATTCTGCCCAGCAGGCAGACTGGATTGTAATGGAAAAAGGGGACTGCTCCCCAAGTAATATAGGAGCGATTATCCTCTCACCAATAAATTTGAATAATAAAAATTATAATAAAAATCCAATTATACATAGCACAATTAGAACATGGAAACAAATAAAACAGAATCTAAATTTATGAAACCTATCTCTCTCAATACCAATAGTCAATAACCCATCGTTTAAACCATCAATTATAGACAAATCATTTATACAATGGGAAAGAATGGGAATCAAAACGCTCGAAGATCTATATGAATTGGGAAAATTACTATCATTTCAACAACTACAACTGAAATATAATTTGAAAAATAACCAATATTTTAAATATCTTCAAATTCGTGATTATCTGAAAAAATACACAATAGACTATCATAATATGCCTTCCGACTTACTAGATGAAGCAATGAAGACAAAGGCGGAATCAGCTAATCTAATATCGTACTTATATAATATCATTTTAAACATAGAAATACCCACAACAGATGGAATTAGAAGAGACTGGGAACAAGAATTAGCTATAAAAATTTCAAAAGAGAGCTGGGATAATCATTTACTACAGGTGCATAAATGTTCGATCAACGTACGACATACGCTCATCCAATTCAAAACATTACATAGACTATATTATTCAAAAACTAAATTAAATAAAATCTTTCCTAATGTTTCACCAATCTGTGATAAATGTCTGTGTCAAGAAGCTACCATAGCGCATTCTTTTGTTTTTTGTACAAAAATCCAAATATTCTGGTATGAAATATTTGATATTTTTTCAAAATTAATTAAAATAAAACTGGTACCAAAACCAGAATGGATCATTTTTGGAATATCGGAAGGTATCCCTGAATTAAACGTGTATCAGAAGAATTTATTCAATTACAGGCTAATAATGGGAAAAAAAAGCTCATACTTAAATTCTGGAAAAATGCGCCCATACCAACAATAAAAATGTGGACATCAAATATGTTTGAAACATTACATCTGGAAGAGATGAGATTCCTCTTAGCAGGTAAAGCAGACCAATTCCAAAAGACGTGGTCTACGTTTCTGGACCTATTACAAGCATGAGGTGCAATAATAATTTTAAAAATAAATAAATAAATAAATGGTATCAGGACCTGGCAATGGGAGGTAAAACAACAAAAACAGACTTGGTTGGTAGTCCCCTTTCTGCGGAGTTTAATGTTATAATAGAGCGATTGTTCCTACTTTCTTTTTCTTTCTTTTCTAGGGTCTACTTTCTTACTTTACTTCCTTCTCTAACTTCTTTTCTAAGGGGCTTTCTTTTCCCAACACTCTCTTGCACTTCACGACTCTTGCGCACTTTCTTTACTTTCCTTAATTCTATCTTTTTCTTAAAGCTCAAAAAAATGAAGCGGTACAAAAAATGTATTAAGATATATGTGTTGTGTATTATTGTAACTTACCGTACTTCTAATAAAAAAAATAAAAATTAAAAAAAAGAACAGGAGTACGGAGGATGCCATCTCAACGGCATTTCACTCCGCCTTCTCCCACCTCGACAACAGAGACACCTACGTAAGAATGCTGTTCATCGATTATAGCTCAGCATTCAACACCATTATCCCCTCAAAACTGATCACCAAACTCAGCGACCTGGGCATCAACCCCTCCCTCTGCAACTGGATACTGGACTTTCTAACTAACAGACCCCAGTCTGTTAGGTCAGACAACCACACCTCTTCAACCCTCACCCTGAACACTGGCGTTCCACAGGGCTGTGTGCTGAGCCCGCTCCTTTACTCCCTCTTCACCTACGACTGCACGCCTGTACATGATACTAACACCATCATCAAGTATGCAGATGATACAACGGTGATTGGCCTCATCAGCAACAAGGATGAGTCATCCTATAGGGAGGAGGTCCAGCTCCTAGCAGCATGGTGCGCTGACAACAACCTGGCCCTTAACTCCAAGAAGACCAAGGAGCTCATTGTGGACTTCAGAAGGTCTAGGGGCGGCACGCACACCCCCATCAATATTAACGGGATGGAGGAGGAATGTGTTTCCAGCTTCAGGTTTCTGGGGGTGAACATCTCCGATGACCTCTCTTGGACCCACAATACCTCAACACTGGTCAAGAAGGCTCACCAGCATCTCTTCTTCCTGAGGAGACTAAAGATGGTCCATCTGTCTCCTCAGATTCTGGTGAACTTCTACCGCTGCACCATCCTTACCAACTGTATCACGGTATGGTATGGCAACCATATCCTCACCATAGAAGACACAAAAAATATTCCAACGCTGGATAAACAGGGGGCGGTAGGAATGGAGGAGCTAAATACTATTAAGATCACCAAGGAGGTGGTATTAGGGAAATTAATGAGACTGAAGGAGGATAAATCCCCTGGGCCTGATGGATTACATCCAAGGGTCTTGAGGGAGATAGCGGTGGGGATTGTGGATGCATTGGTGATAATTTTCCAAAACTCCCTGGAGGCAGGAACGGTCCCAGTGGATTGGAAAATGGCCAATGTAACACCTATATTTAAAAAAGGAAGTAAACAGAAGGCGGGTAACTATAGACCTAACAACTATAGTCTAACATCGGTGGTGGGTAAAATGTTAGAGACAATTATTAAAGAAACACTAACGGGGCACTTGGATAAACATGACTTCATCGGACAGAACCAGCATGGTTTTGTGAAGGGGAAGTCCTGTTTAACGAATCTGCTCGAATTCTTTGAGGAAGTAACAACCCGGGTGGATAAAGGGGAACCGGTGGATGTGGTATACTTGGACTTCCAAAAGGCTTTTGACAAGGTGCCACATAAGAGACTATTGCTAAAAATAAAAAATTATGGGATTGGGGGTAATATATTAGCATGGGTAGAGGATTGGCTAACAAATAGGAAGCAGAGAGTGGGGATAAATGGTTCATACTCGGGATGGCAACCGGTAACTAGCGGGGTTCCGCAAGGGTCGGTGCTGGGACCCCAGTTGTTCACAATTTATATAAATGATTTGGAGGAGGGAACCAAGTGTAATATATCAAAATTTGCGGACGATACAAAAATGGGAGGAAAAGTAGGGGATGAGGAGGATAGGAAGAGTCTGCAAAAGGATATAGATAAGCTAGGTGAGTGGGCAACAACTTGGCAGATGAAATTTAATACTAATAAATGTGAAGTCATTCACTTTGGGAAAAAAAATGATAGGGCAAGTTATTTTCTAAATGAGGAGGAGCTGCGTTGTAATGCAACGCAAAGGGATCTAGGGGTATTAGTACATGAATCACTAAAAGTTAGTATGCAGGTGCAGCAAGCAATCAGGAAGGCCAATGGAGTTTTGGCCTTTATTGCTAGGGGGATTGAGTATAAAAACACGGAGGTCTTGCTGCAGCTGTACACAGTATTAGTGAGACCACATTTGGAATACTGTGTACAGTTCTGGGGTCCATACTTAAGAAAGGATGTACTAGCCCTGGAGGCAGTGCAGCGAAGGTTTACAAGATTAATTCCTGCAATGAGGGGATTGACATATGAGGAAAGGTTAAGTAGGCTGGAACTCTACTCTTTGGAGTTTAGAAGAATGAGAGGCGATCTCATTGAAACATATAAGATCGTGAGGGGCCTTGATCGGGTGGATGCACCGAGGATGTTCCCAATGATCGGGGAAACTAGAACTAGGGGACATAGTTGCAGAATAAGGGGGGGCTCTTTTAAAACTGAGATGAGGAAGAACTTCTTCACCCAGAGGGTGGTTAATTTATGGAATTCACTGCCCCAGGGAGCAGTGGAAGCAGAAACTTTAAATATATTTAAGACTAAAATAGATGGTTTTTTAGCTGCCAAGGGGATAAGGGGCTACGGGGAGAGGGCAGGGATATGGACCTAGGTATGGTTAGTATAGTAAGACCTGAGTGATCTCCTGGACAAGTGTCGATCGCCTGGATTGGGGTCGGAGAGGAATTTCCCGGATTTTTTTCCCGAATTGGACCTGGGTTTTTATCCGGTTTTTTGCCTCCCCCAGGAGATCACGAGGTTCTTGGGGTGGAGAGGGGTGATAGCGGTATAAAGGGGAGGGTAGTGTCTTGTGTTCTGTGTCTTGTGTCTACTGTTTGTGGGTAAGTGTGTCTGTTTAGTGTTCAGCCATGAGCGAATGGCGGTGCGGGCTCGACGGACCTGGTGGTCTACTCTCGCACCTACTTTCTATGTTTCTATGTTTCTATGTAACTGTATCACGGTATGGTATGGCAACAGCTTTGTCCCTGCGGCTGTTACACTACTTAACTCTGCACCTTGGTGATTGCCAGTCACCCCCCCCCCTCCCCCCCTCCCCCACCGGACACTCCTTCCCCCAGAAAAATTGCACTACTACTACTGTATGTACGTATATATATTTATTGCTCATTATTCAATGTTCGCTCTTCTGGGTGAGATGCTAACTGCATTTTGTTGTCTCTGTACTGTACACTGCACAATTACAATAAAGATTGAATCTGAATCTGAATCTGAGTACATTCCAATCTATCTCTGATAAGTGTGTCTAGACATGAACGCTTGTGAACCTGTCGGCCATCTTATTTGTAGTTTTTTATATATATTTTACATAAAAAAACATATTATATCAGTCCACCCCTTATAAATACATATAAAAGGTGTATGTTAAACACTTGGTTTAGCAAACAGGTTCAGTGAAAGTTCAGTAGGGGATTCTCTTCCTAGTGCCATTTCAGTTTTCCTTAGTTCCCATTCTCATTTCCACCAGTTACTATGCTTCCCTTTTCTTAGTCCTTTCTTTCAGTGAGGTTTCTTGATTCCATTTAGATTCTTTGTCTCTCCTCTTTGGATTTGGAAGGGGGTGATGTTCTTTCTCGTTTTTATTGTTATTTTGGGCCATGTGAGGATGACTTCAGATATTGGATACCCCCATTGTCGGGAAATTGCCCTGAACTAATAATACTATCAATGTCAGGATCAACCACTCCATATCCTCCTGCTGTCTCACTGTCAGAAAAGCTATTTGTTCTGTCTCTGCACTTCAGGAAGGATTCCTTCACTTTCCCACGACTGGATTTCCTAATTAATTTTGGTACCCACTTCGGCGGAACCTCTTCTAGCTCATTGATCTCCCATACTATCCTCCACTGGTGGAGCAATCATAGGAGCTAGAGGGTCCTTCCCCGATTTTTCCAATTTGGATTTGAATTTAGTTGGAGGAGTCAAAGATACCGCTGGCTCCTCCCGACTGCCCTGCTCGCAAGCTGCACGTGGTGGCTCCGAACTGAGAACGTGAGAATGCTGTGAGAATGCTGTGGTGCCATTCCAAAAAATGCTACCCACCCTGGCATATAGTGTGAAGAAGAAGGGTTTCGGCCCGAAACGTTGCTGCTGCACCCGCTGAGTTTCTCCAGCATTTTTGTATACCTGGCATATAGTGAGCCTCTCTCCCTTCGAGGTCCACAAATACCGCTGCACTCTTACTAAACATAATAAGTTTCATTTTAGTCGGCACCTCCCCTTTAAGAGCCATCTCAGTCGTTTCTCTTTTAGAAGCTGGTATTCTTTCCTGCTCCTGTTGTCGGCTTCCACTATCTTCCTTCCCCTGTTCCTGAATGTCTCGAGAAGGACCAGTTCTCTCGTGTTCCCCTCTAATCCCTAATTTACATGCTGCCATTCTTAGAGTAGAAAGCAGAACAATCTATTTATTTTTCTTCTAGTGAAGAACATTCTCCATATTCCAATTAGCTCATTCCCCTCCTCACTTTTTCCATATCGTCTAACAATTGTTTCTATGTAGTTTATTCCTATTACAGATTTTAGTCCACCCGGCCAAGGTTCGCTCCTCAAAACTCCATTTAATTCTCCAGATAATCCTTTAAATCTTTCTGCTTCATGTGGAAGTTTCTCACAAATTATATTTATCGGGCTTTCGGGTCCATTTGATAGGTCCTTCTCTGAGACATTCACCATTTTCTGAATAGTTTCAAAATACAAAATAAAATTCCAGACACTCACACGTATTCAAACTTGCTCCTTCATTTCAGACTCCAAAGTCAATGGAATCGCTCCCACACAATGGCTAATCGTCTTCCAGATTCACACCTCTTACACAATTGTTCTCTTTCAACCGTCATTCAATCACTCACTCAATCGCTCCTGTTCAATTATTCAACTCAATCGCTTGTATTCAATCGCTCTCTCAACTTTCTTAACAGTTGGATCACAACACTTCATTCAACTCTCAACCTTCAAACAAAGGATCTCTGGTTTCTCAAACTAAGACTCCAACTCTTAATTACAATCTCTCCCTTGCAGCAATCTCTCCCAAGCAGCAATCTCTCCAACTCAAACCACTTTAAGTTCACACAGACAAACAAATCCGAACCACGCTAGTAAAACTATAATCAAAATAAAATATTCCCCCAATTACAAGTAATCCCAGACACACCCCAATATAAACTTCAAGCATAAATCATACTCTAATAAATCTTCCTCAAGGCGTGCTTGGTCGAGGAACGACTCCTCCCCCGACACAGCGATCGAAAGAGTACGAACCCAGATCGGATCACCACGAATCAGATTCTAACAACACTACAATCTAAACAATTACAAATATTTAATTCAAACACATTTTTACTTAAAATTATCTAACACCCAAAAATCCTTAAGCACTCACACAACCGATACAAATAGCAGTCCGCGAACTTAACACACTTTAAATCTTAACTTTCTAAATCTTAATACACTCTAAATCTTTTTACATACACAAAATATTTATACAATTCGGATCTGAAAAAGATGCTAAAAAAGACGATGCTGGAATTTAAAAATTTACAATAATTATTTAACATGCTAGCACCCAGTTTACAAACACTCGATCTCAATGCCGCATCATGCTGTTATCAATCAGTGAACCTCTCCCTCTGATACCGAAGATTTTCCCCTTCCCAGGTTACTCTTTGCTGAGTGGCCCTACTTCTTAAATGGACTACTTTTACTCCTAAATGTTACTTTCCTCCTGCCAAGCCTGGACTTCTATAGGGGGACCTCTATCCTTCCTCTCTAGGTTCTACAGAATTAGGCGTACATTTCGCATCCGGGTACTTTTTACCACGTAAACCAGGTTCCCGTCTCTCAGTTACTCTTCACTATCAGGTCCAAATCAACAATCAACCAGAGGGTCACTATTCACTGTTGATCAGCCGCTATCCAGAATCGATCTCAAACATGCACAAACTACGAAGTTCTATTTTGTGTAAATTCAAATTCTACCGTTGGGGCAGAAATTTAATGTGAAATTCTGTATTTGGAAATTTGATTCTGCAAATCTAGACTCGTTCTCGGACGAACTAGTTTTGGTGCATACCACTCCACATACGCGGGCTCTCAAATTCAAGCTAAATTGCCCAATGAAATCTCGAATGGACTAGAGTATTCAAAGCCAATCTACACTCTAGCCATCGAGTCCGATGCCTTTACGAGGTTCCTCGTTGGTCACTCCAGGAAGGGACTCAGACACCTTCATGCAGACATCCCTCTCTGCTGGGCACTGGGGATTCAGCGCCTAGCCTCTTCGCGCTGGCAGTCTACGCCAATATTCAAAACCCACCTTTCAAATCAGCGCTCCTGGCAAAGATAGATCAATACGTAGTCCAGATTTGTGTATCAATACCCCACCAATTGGATACCAAATCTGGACAATAGGCCACCCCTCACTCTCGAAGCACGTCAGGCTCTCGTTAAAGCAGCTTAAGTCTGCCAACTACGACCAAATGTTGGGCCACTCCTTGCCCTTTTTTATGGGCCCCTAACCCAAAGAAGTGCTAACCACCTCCCCCCCCCCCCCCCCCCCGCGCTTGCTAGACTTGTTCTATCAATCTCGATTGGACCCTTTCCCAAGCCTGCGAATGATCGATCCGCCCCGACCAGCGAAGTGCTGAAAATCAAATCGAAAACCACACAGTGGGCCCGATTTCTGCACTTGTCATCGAAATAGCTCAACACTCTTGATCGCAAACTTGTGTTTGGGGGTCCGTTGAAATCCCGGACGAGCCCCCAATATAAATAGTTCATTCTAAGCTTCCCCCCAGTCTAGTTTCAGTCAAAAATCACTGAATCAAGCACTTGCGCATCTAAACTTTATTTTGACAAAACACAATTACAGTCCCACTAATATACCTAACCACTGCGGGTTCGATCCTCGTATCTGCCTGATCAAGCCCTCTTTAGCCTCGCTCAAGCAGAGACACTCCAGAAGGTCACACAGTCCTAAGCGTTCCCCCAGAAGATCGACACAGGACCTCGTGGGAGTCGTCTTTTATAGTTGCCCGAACCTTGAGGGGCCGAATCACATAGGGTGGTCTCTGTACAGTCCAATTCAGATATCGATTAACACAGTATATGATAGACATTTCCCTAACCCAAGAATACAGTGATTAATACAATGTATTCAAACGGTGCTTCCGAAGGAGGAAACAAACATCGCAACATGTGCCTTGTTATTCAAGAAACCAGACAAGGCTCAATACTTAATCCAATCAACATCTAGCAAAGTAAAGCCCCTGTCCCACTTACGTGTCCTTGGTACGCTAATTACGCGACCTCATCATCGTATTGAGACACACGGGTATCGTGTGCGCCGTGCAGGACGGTGGCATGGAGAAGCACGGAGGGGTATGGAGTTGTGCGTTGTATTGCGTTGTATTGCCCGGCGCTCCGGGATTTTGTAGGGAAACAAAATCTTCACGTGCCTCCGGAGTGATGTCGCACGTACGCGCGCAGTCGTATAGCAGTCGCACGCAGGTGTCTTGAAGGCATTGCCTGATGGCATCACCGTGCGACGCCCAAAATCAATCGGCCCACAGTTTTCACGTCAACAATAAAAGCGCTCGCGATTTGAAAATCCTCAGCACACTCACCGCGTTTCTTGCCACGGAGTCGAATTTCTTCCCAGCTGTAATGATCCACAGCGCATATTAAAATATTATTTCATGTTTTCCAATACGTTATTTGTTTGCTTCACTAATTAAACAATATTCTGTTAACTTGTGTTGCACATTAAAATATTGTTTCTTTTTGCTTGCACGAAATAAACAATTTAATTCTTATAAAGTCATGGGTCTTTGTATTTATCGCAAATAAGTTCACCTACAACTTGATTATTAAACTTCTGTGTAACCTTTTCGTGTAGTGAGAAAAGCAGTCATGGCATTGATCTCACATATGGAAACCACGTCTAATCATGGAATGCATCTCACATAAAAAAAAACCTTGATTTATTAGATAAATAAAACCCACACAGACATTAACTGCATTGAAATGCAAAATGTCTCATGAAGCGTCATATAAAGCAGACAAAGGCATTTAACCGCTTTTAAAATTATGGCATTTCTGTGAAAATACGATGCGTGAGGTATTATTATTATCACAGTATTACTAGTTTCACATACAAAAATCCTCCATTAACACACATAGAAATATAGAAACATAGAAAATAGGTACAGAAGGAAGCCATTTAGCCCTTCGAGCCAGCACCGCCATTCATTGTGATCATGGCTGATCGTCCCCAATCAATAATCCGTGCCTGCCTTCTCCCCATATCCCTCGACCAGCCCCTAGAGCTCTATCTAACTCTCGCTTAAATCCATCCAGTGATTTGGCCTCCACTGGCCTGTGTGGCAGGGAATCCCACAAATTCACAACTCTCTGGGTGAAAAGGTTTTTTCTCACCTCAGCCTTAAATGGACTCCCCTTTATTCTAAGATTGTGGCCCCTGGTTCTGAACTCGCCCAACATTTGGGAACATTTTTCCTGCATCTAGCTTGTCCAGTCCTTTTATAATATTATCTGTTTCTATAAGATAACCCCTCATCCTTCTAAACACCAGTGAATACAAGCCTAGTCTTTTCAATCTTTCCTCATATGACAGTCCGTCATCCCAGGGATTAATCTCGTGAACCTACACTACACTGCCTCAATCACAAGGATGTCCTTCCTCAAATTCGGAGACCAAAACTGTACGAAATACTCCAGATGCGGTCTTACCAGAGCCCTGTAAACTGCTGAAATATACTGAAATCCTCTTGTTATGAAGGCCAACATTCCATTAGCTTTCTTCACTGCCTGCTGCACCTGCATGCCAACCTTCAGTGACCGGTGTACAAGGACACCCAGGTCTCGCTGTACCTCCCCCTTACCTAACCTAACCCCATTGAGATCATAATCTGCCCCCTTGTTTTTGCCACCAAAGTGGATAACCTCACATTTATCTATATTATACTGCATCTGCCACACAACTGCCCACTCATTCAACCTGTCCAGGTTACCCTGCAACCTCCTAACATCCTCTTCACAGTTCACACTGCCACCCAGCTTTGTGTCATCTGCAAACTTGCTAGTGTTGCTCCTAATTCCCTCTTCTAAATCATTAATATATATGTTAAACAGTTGCGGCCCCAACACCGAGCCTTGCGACACTCGACTCGCCACTGCCTGCCATTCTGAAAAGGAACCGTTCTCTCCTACTCTTTGCTTCCTGTCTGCCAACCAATTTCCTATCCAAGTCAACACCCTACCCCCAATACCATGTGCTCTAATTTTAGTCACCACTCCCGTGCGGTACCTTATCAAAGGCTTTCTGAACATCTAGAAACACTACATCCACTGGCTCCCCTTCATCCATTTTACTTGTCACATCCTCAAAAAATTCCAGAAGATTAGTAAAGCATGATTTCCCTTCCATAAATCCATGCTGACTTGGACTAATCCTTGTATTGCTATCCAAATGTCCCATTATTACCTCTTTAATAATTGACTCCAAGATCTTTCCCACCACGGAAGTCAGGCTAACTGGTCTGTAATTCCCCATTTTCTCTCTCGCTCCTTTCTTGAAAAGTGGGATATCATTAGCTATCCTCCAATCCACAGGAACTGATCCTGAATCTATTGAACATTGGAAAATGATCACCAATGCGTCCACTATTTCTAGAGCCACCTCCCTGAGGACCCTGGGATGCAGACCATCAGGTCCAGGAGATTTATCGTCCTTCAGTCCCATTAGCCTACCCAATACTATTTCTCGCTGAATGAATTTTTTTTTCAGTTCCACTACCCCCTTAGATCCTCTGTCTTCCAGTACATCTGGGAGATTGTTTGTGTCTTCCTTAGTGAAGACAGATCCAAAGTACCTGTTCAACTCTTCTGCCATTTCCTTGTTCCCCATAATAATTTCACCCGTGTCTGCCTTCAAGGGACCCATATTTGACTTTGCTATTCTTTTTCCCTTAACATATCTAAGAAGCTTTTACAGTCCTTCTTTACATACCTGGCCAGGTTCCCCTTGTACTTCATCTTTTCAGCCCTTATTGCCCGTTTTGTTTTCTTCTATTGTCCTATGAACGTTTCCCAATCCTCTAGCTTCCGGCTACTCTTTGCTGTGTTATACATCTTTTCTTTTAGTTTTATTCTATCCCTAACTTCTCATGTCAGCCACGGTTACCTCCTACTCCCCTTAGAATCTTTCTTCCTTTTTGGGCTGAAATGATCCTGCGTCTTCCGGATTATGCCCAGAAATTCCTGCCATTGCTGTTCCACCATCATTCCTGCTAGTATCCCTTTACAGTCTACCTTGGCCAGCTCCTCTCTCATGCCTTCATAATCTCCATTGTTCAATAGCATCACTGCCACTTCCAATTTAACCTTCTCTTTCTCAAATTGCAGATTAAAACTAATCATATTATGATCACTACTTCCAAGCGGTTCCTTTACCTCGAGTTCTCTTATCAAATTTGGTTCATTGGACAACACTAAATCCAAAATTGCTTCTTCTCTGGTCGGCTCCATTACAAGCTGCTCTAAGAATCCATCTCGGAGGCATTCTACAAACTCTCTTTCTTGGGTCCAGAACCAATCTGATTTTTCCAGTCTACCTGCATATTGAAATCCCCCATCACCACACTGGCATTACCTTTGTTACATGCCAGTTTTACCTCCTGCTGCAACTTACACCCTACATCCGGGCTAATATTTGGGGGTCTGTATTAACACCAATTAGTGTCTTCTTGCCTTTGCAATTCCTCAACTCAATCCACAGTGACTCTACCCGGTCAGTCCCTATGTCTTCCCTCACAAGGGACTGGATTCCATTCCTCACCAGAAGAGCAACCCCCCCCCCCCCCCCTCTGCCCACCTGCCTGTCCTTTCTATAGGATGTATAACCCTGAATATTAAGTTCCCAGACCCGATCCCCCTGCAGCCACATCTCGGTAATCCTCACAATATCATATCTACTAACCTCTATCTGAGCCTCAAGCTCATCTACTTTACTTCTTATACTTCGCGCATTCAAATACCGTACTTTTAATTCCTTACGCATCTCACCATTCACATCGATCCCTATTACAATTGGCCATACTCTCCTATCCCTTTGCAAGCTTTCTTTCCCGTTAATTCTGGGGTCATTAACTATCCCTTTACTCCCTTTCCCTTTAACTCCGTCCTTGACTATCCCATTTGACACCTCCCCCCCCCAACTTATTTAGTTTAAAACCACCTGTGTCGCAGTGGCAAACCTGCCTGCCAGAATGCCGGTCCCCCACCTGTTAAGGTGCAATCCATCCCTTTTGTACAGTTCTCCCTTACTCCAAAACAGATCCCAGTGATCTAAGAATCGAAATCCCTGCTCCCTGCACCAGTTCCTCAGCCACACATTCAGGTCATATATCTCCCTGTTCCTGCTCTCGAGGAACTGGAAGCAAACTAGAGATAACCACCCTGGAGGTGCTGCTTTTCAGCACTTTTCCGAGCTCTCTAAAGTCACGCTTCAGAATATTCATCCCCTTCTTTCCGACATTGTTTGTGCCAACATGCACTATAACTTCCGGCATAGATCCTCCTTATATTAGATCAGTTCCTGTAGTGGTGGTCCTCCATTTGTGGTGTGGAATGTTTGCTGCTGTTCTTCAGCACATGTCGTTCTGCCAGGGTACACTGCCCAGCTCGGAGTTGTAGTAAGCGCAGAGATGGTATCTCTGCTCCTCGGTTGCAGGTGTTTCCTTGCAATGTGCCTAGTGCTACCATTGGTGCAGCCTGTCCTCCAGCTCTCCATGAACCTGGTGTGACGTTTCCTGTCTGTTTGTCCATCGTGTCACCCTCCACCTCTGGTGCGGATCAGGTTGTGGAGGACACATGCCGTGTAGACAATGGACTGCACATTCTCGGGCACCTGCTCCATTGTCGTCAGAATCTGAATCTGCTAGCAAGGACACCAAAAGCATTTTCCACGACCCTCCTAGCCCTGGACAGCCTGTAATTAAAGATCCTTCACTCCCTTGACATCCGCCTGTGAGGGTATGGCTTCATCATCCATGCCCTGAGTGCGAAGGCATCTTCACCAACGAGTGCATAGGGGATGTCAGCGTTGTCTTCTCCCAGCAGAGGTACTGGATCAGGAAGGCCTGCTCTCCCTTCTTCCAGTGCTTGCCCAAGGGAGGTCTCTCTTCATATCCCTCCATATGTGCCACTGCCAGGTGTGTCCACATCCACAAACAGGAAGACAAAATTCATGGAGAAACTCAGCGGGTGCGGCAGGATCTATGGAGCAAAGGAAATAGGCAATGTTTCAGGCCTACACCCTTCTTCCGACTGATGTAAGGTGGGGGGGGGGGGGGCGGGGAGAAGAAAGTAGAAAGGAAGAGGGGGAGCCAGAGGGCTGAGGGAGAGCTGAGTAGGGGAGGAGACAGCAAGGGCTACCGGAAATTGGAGGAGTCAATGTTCATGCCGCTAGGGAGAAAATTGCCCAAGCGGAATATGAGGTGTTGTAGTTTGCATCCACCACAGCTAACAGCACGATGGAATGGAACTTATTGTAGTTAAAGTACATAGACCCACCCCTGGGTGGACACCGGATGGCCACATGCTTCCCGTTAACTGCCCCACATGTGTGCAGGAAGTTCCATCTTGTTTGAGAGCCATGCACCACTCTCCTCCACTCATCAGGTTTACTAGGGCAGTCAATAATTTCTTCTTCATATGCATTGTTGATGGCACCACAGGTCTCTCGGACAACCTTGCTGATTGTGTTGTGAGCCACACAAAAGTTGTAGGGGAGGCTCATGTAGAGTCTCCTGATGCAAGGTAGCGGAGGGTGATGGCTAGGCGCAGGCCTGGTTCCAGTGCCTTCCTCATGAAGGTGTCCATTTTCTGCAGAAGAGGACCGACTCGTGTCTTTAGCTCCTGAAACAGGTCTGGGGAATCCTGGTGAAGTTTCTAAAGGCAGCCTCGTCTTTCCGCTGCAGATCCGTCATCATGATCTCATACTGGCCCAAAGTGAGTGTGAGAAACCTAGACAGAGGAGCCAGTCTCCCAGAAGCCAGAAATAGTCTCCCAGAAGGGGCAAATCCCCAGAAGGCACGATGCACCGAGATGCAGCGAGAGGCAGGAGCCAGTCTCCCAGTCACAGCAAAAGGCAACGAGACAGGCCCTTTGTTAGAGTTTCTAGAGTTTGAGGTTAAAGTGAAAAACAGCGGCACCCTTAATTGAGTCTAGTGTAAATCCTTATGTGAATATTATGGGGAGATGTGATGTAATTAAAGTGAAGGGGGAGATGTGATGGAATTAAAGTGAAGGGGGAGATGTGATGTATTTGTAATGTACTATCATTGAAAGTATCAGAATGGAATTTGTGATGTATATGTAATGTAATATCTAATGTAAATGCCAGTGCCCCTTGAGGCCAAAAGCAGAAGCTGGCAAATGTACCTGTGCATCGTGACTGAGGTCAAGTGACCTTCTGGAAGTTTCAGTCATTGCAGATTCAACTTATCTTACAAGACGGCGAATGTGTAATCATTGTGCTAGTCACAACAGGGCCTGACAGAGAACATTACAGTGAGTCTCATCTGGAACAAGGACCTCGTCCACACAGACCTCTTCCTGGGTTTCTTGTTAGCCTTCCTTGTTGTACTCCTGCCTAGATGATCTGTAAGCATGAGGGCTGCTGCTAACAGAAGTCTCTGTTGCTGTTGTCGCAATGCAATCTGTATTTCTTCCATGATAATCATGGAATAGCAGCCAGCAACTTCCTTTATATGCGCAAATGATGTCACGCGTTGTGCTTACGCATGGAGACGCATGGAGAAGTATGATGACACGCGCGACCGCCGCGCAACCGTCGCTTCCGGCCTGTTCCGGCCTTTAAGCTTTGCAAAATTGTATACAATGTGTATGTCTGGTGTGCATTCATCCAATCCATTCTATGCAATTTGCACCTAATTGTCAGGATTTGCAGATGTTTTCATTCTCTTCCTGCAGCTCTTATCTAGGGTCTAGACAAACTGGCACCATTCTGCAGCTTGTCCCATTTCTGCACAAGGCACATTTAAATTGACCAAATGGCCTAGCATCCCAGAAGCCTTTACTCAATTTTAGTGTCCTGGCCTCTCCAATTTGGCCAGAATTAACAAGGACAGGCGATCCAGCGTCATACAAAAAGTCCAGATACGACCTCCTGAAAGCCACATTACTGTGGCTAAGCGCAGCTCCAAACCCATCTGCAATTTCACCAATGATACTACTGCTGTCAGCTGAATCTTACGAGGTGATGATCCGTGTATAGGAGAGAGACAGAACACCAAACAAAACCGAGGAACAAATCATTGACCAGAAAGGGAAAATCGGATGATCACTTGCCAGTTTCTATTTGTGAGTTGGCAATGGAGAAAGTTATCAACTTTCATAGAGAATAGCAGGCATGTTTTAATTTAATAAATTTTAAATAGACAATCAACAGCCACAATGATTGCAGAAGTAAAATCCAATTCTTATAAAAAATGGTCGAGTATGTCAGCAGGTAACAATGATTAATAACTTGCTAATAACCTTTTCAACAGATGAGTCCCAGGCTATGCATGGGTGAATATTAATGACAGGACTGCTTTGTCAAGTAGAACTACTCAAACCTTTCAAACCTTGCTTTACCTTTTGTCCATATTAATTTTAGTTTAACTGCAATGTTAGACTGATAATTAACAAGATTGATTCAAGCACTTTCCCCCGGCAACGTCAAGTCCGTTATTGGACTTTTCTGTTGAGCGGCAGCCGGTCCTTTGGCTTAAAGGCGACGCCGCCTTTCGGGTAGGTGGCGTTTCGACGGAGCGGCCATTCGGTAAGTTTGCTTTTAGGCGACGCAGCTTTTCGGTTAGTTGGCTTTTAGACGTCCCACCCTTTCGGTTAGTTTGCATTTAGGCGTCCCATCCTTTCGGTTAGTAGGCGTTTCGTCTCCGGACTCTTTCGGTTTATTGGCGTTTCGGCCTCGTTTCCATTTAGTTCTTTGGCTTTGACTTATTTGCTTCAGCTTTTTGTCTGTCGACGCCACGTCCAGGTACCGGTGGCCCACACGGCTGGACACACCAAAGACCCGACGGGCCACGGCCTGATGGGGGAAGCATCTGAGCTGACCCCTGTTTGTCCACTGAAGACTAGAGGATGGAGCTGGAGATGACGGACCCGAGGAGCTAGGCTGGTATAAGAGGGAACCAGGTTTGGCCTTCCATGTCCTCAAGGTCTGCTGAGGGAGGCCTAATGGTGGATGGCCAAGGAGAGGGGTGTCTGTTTGCTGGTCGCTCCAGACATCCAAGGAAGATGATGGCTGAAGGCCCTGCAGCAGCTGGGGGGCTTGCCTGGATCTGGCGCCGCTCATGACCTACAGCGCAGAATGGACTTTGAAATTGGCGCACAAATCTGACATCTCGTGCATGCGGTCTTGGTGGATTTTTTTCTGTAAACTGTGGTAATCAGGGAGTATGCTTAGGTATGGCAAACCTTTACTGGACTTTCAGCGATAAGACGTTCATTGTGCATTTGCACATGTGACAATAAAACATCATTGTCCATTGAAGCATTAAAGTAAAACAAATCTGAAGTCTGTGGCCTAAATTGCAAAAACAATTGCACTGAACTTAATTATTGATATTAGTTTGAAAACTGCTGCAAACAAAAAGCTACAGAATAATGTAACTCCCGAGCCTCATTGACATTTCATAACCTTATATCCCATCTCATAATAGCTATCAGGTGGACTCCAGCAATATTCTTCAAAATGCTGTTCCTGAATGAAGAAGGGATCTTCTTCATGGTTCAAAGACCATTGCAGTGTATTTTTTGATCATTACAACACATGGAGAAAACTCAGTGAACAAAATACAATACAATCCGATTTGGTACATTAATATTCTATGTTATTATTTTGGCTGTAACTGTTTTATCTCTTTTATTGTATTTCCTCTCTTTGTTCCATGTTTTGCTAATTTAGAATTATGTATTGGTTTACACCACTACTTTAGCTCAGTTCTAGCATAGATGTAACTAGTTTTAATCAATAGCTCCCATTTTTCTCTGTAGTAGTCCTGCCAATTCCTCATTAATTGGTAACCCTCTCCCTAAAGCTATTCCTTCAGCCTCAATTAGACATCTACTCTCCCTAAATCACTATTATAGGGAGAGAATGGGCAAAAGACATGGAACAGACTGAACTACCGCCTGTGTACAATCTCTCTCTTCTTTAGCTTGGGAAAGCTCAGAAATTCAATGGCAAATAAATAGGACAGAATTCTAGCATCAATATTTTTGGATCCTTTTCTCCCCTTTACACATGTGAATGAAGAACATACAGGCAAAAGTAAAATGGTCTCCAATTTTTGGTATATGCGCTTGGTTATACATACATGATATGTCTTCACCTGTAAACAATTATGAATGTTAAGTGTAACTCTAATTTTGGTCTCTTCATTTGAATGATACGCTCTATTCAGTATTAGATTTTATGTTTGTTCTTTGTTTCATAAATTTTTTAGTTCTCAGCACTTTATTTCTGCACGATGAGAAATGTGATCAGTTTTCCTGGGCAGTCAAGTTTAGTTTGGAAATACAGAATGGAAACAGGAACATTGGCCAACGATGTCCACACCAACTATTAATCACCTGTTCACACTGGTTCCATGTTATCTCACTTTCACATCCACTCCCTACACACTAGCGGAAATTTACAGAGTCCAATGAACCTAAACACCAGCGCATCTGTGGTGACGTGGGAGGGAACAGGAAAACCCAGAGGAAATTCTCGGGGTCACATGAAGAATGTGAGAACACCACACAGACAGCACACAACGTCAGGATGGAACCCAGGTCTCTGGCACCGTGAAGCAACACCTCTAACAGCAGAGCCTCTGTGCTACCCTTATAATCTTACAGTAGCTTATGTCTGACCTTTTATACACTCTCTGCCTCCTTCATTTCAGCTTGTGACTGTCGCTTCATACCTCCAGGTTCCTCGTCATGAACTTCTCTTTCGGAACTGTTTCATTTTTCCATTTTGCTCCCTTTTTAAGCTGTCACTTAAATCTTACCTCATTACTCAAATATTTTATCATTTTTTATTGTGCCCCTTTGTTGGTTCAGCAAAGTTTCTTTTTTGTCTTCCTGTAAAGTTCCGTGCAATGTTTTACATAGAAACATAGAAAATAGGTGCAGGAGTAGGCCATTCGGCCCTACGAGCCTGCACCGCCATTCAATATGATCATGGCTGATCATCCAACTCAGTATCCCATCCCTGCCTTTCCTTATCCCCTGATCCCTTTAGCCACAAGGGCCACATCTAACTCCCTCTTAAATATAGCCAATGAACTGGCCTCAACTACCTTCTGTGGCAGAGAATTCCACAGATTCACCACTCTCTGGGTAAAAAATGATTTTCTCATCTCGGTCCTAAAAGACTTCCCTCTTATCCTTAAACTGTGACCCCTAGTTCTGGACTTCCCCAACATCGGGAATAATCTTCCTGCATCTAGCCTGTCCAACCCCTTAAGAATTTTGTTAGTTTCTATAAGATCCCCCATCAATCTTCTGAATTCCAGCGTGTACAAGCTGAGTCTATCCAGTCTTTCTTCATATGAAAGTCCTGCCATCCCAGGAATCAGTCTGGTGAACCTTCTCTGTACTCCCTCTATGGCAAGAATGTCTTTCCTCAGATTAGGAGACCAAAACTGTACGCAATACTCCAGGTGTGGTCTCACCAAGACCCTGTACAACTGCAGTAGAACCTCCCTGCTCTTATACTCAAATCCTTTTCCTAAGTACTGTAAGTCGCTGCACTGAAACTTATAGCTCTTTGATGTTAAAATATTTACTGCTGAAGCTTCTCTAGAATGCAGGTTGCCGTTGTTCCTGAATGTATATTGGTTCTTCCTCTATCTGGCCAGCAGGCAATGCCAAAACAACATTCCTATAAATTATTTCATGTCCTCCAGGGAAATACAATGGACACCTTGGCATCTTAACTTCAGCGATAGATCAGGATAGAACTGAGCAGAGAAGAAGATAATGATTTGATAATATTTCATGATCACATTTATGATCTGTGCATTATTTAGTTTTGTGTTCATATTCATAGACATTTAATTTCTGTTGGTGTAATATCGACCTTATTTTATACAGTTTGGCTTGTCATCTCGCTCATCCATTTGAGGCTTGAGGAGATTGAGAGCTCTGTCCAAAAGCTGAAGCTGAGGCCCCTTTTTTCCTGCCGAACGCATTTATCAGCTTGACAGCACCACTTCTAATTGGCTGCCATCTCACAAAAATAGAATCCGAGTACTTTCTTTGCTGCTCACCGGTATTAATGTCGAGTTTTACTGATAAAAGAGAATTTGACTGGCAGGCAAGTGCGATCAACAAGTCTCACAATTCACAGGAATCCAAGTTATCAACGCGTGTGTCACTCTAACCCAGTAGAGCAACATTACATATAAGTACTGTAAGTCGCTGCACTGAAATATAGCTCTTTGATGTTAAAATATCTGCTGATGCCTCAAAACTGGCATATCCTTGGGTGACCTTTGAAGACTGGACTAAACTCTCTGGGCCATTAGATAGACACAGAGTGCTGGAGTAATTTAGCAGATTAGGCAACATCTCTGGAGATAAAGCATAGGTGATGTTTTATGTCGGGACCCTTCTTCAGACTGAAATAATTAAGTGGGGGAAGGAACTGGTGGTGAGAAAAGACCAGGACAAATTAGGATCAGCAACAGATGACCTCAGGCATGGTGGTTCCCCATTAGGTGATTTCCATGGGTAAGACTGCTTTGTATTATCAGAATCAGGCATCTTGGACTGCATTTAACTCTTTTTAACCCAGGAGCTTCGACCGCCCCGACGCGGGGACTTCATCCACCCCGACGCAGGAGCTTTGATCGCCCCGACGTGGGGGCTTCAATCGCCGGCTGCGGGAGCTTCGATCGCCCCAACTGTGCACGGTTCGACTGACCCGACTGCGGGAAAATAAAGAGGAAGAAGCTTGGACTTTATTGCCTTCCATCACAGTGAGGAATGTGGGGAATCCGCTGTGGTTGACGTTTATGTTAACTTTTATGTAGTTGTGTATCTTTTTTTTTTACCTTGGCTGTATGGTAATTCGAGTTTCACTGAACCTTAATTGGTACATGTGACAATAAACAGACCTTTGAACCTTTGAAGCTTTTTAGTGGTTTCAAACTTTTTGTCCTTGTCTTAACTTGTTTATGACAAGCAATACCATTCAAACCAAATGCAGGAGGAATATATCCCTATGGTACTTTTTGCAACTCTGTAATCCATATGGTCTTACAGTATATGATTAATTACATAAATTAATGGTTGCACAGTTAAATTTGTAATAAAGGACTATTATTGTATTCAGTTTTTGTTTCTTGACTTTATGGTGAAGTTTGAAACAAAAGAAGTTTGTCTTAAAAACAGTTTTCAATTAGTATATTATTGATAATCAATATTTACTGGACTGAAAGTTCTTAATTCTTTAAACCACTATGTTACATTTCATTATTAAAATCAAATTGTAAAAAAATGTGAATTGCCATTCATAGAGTGAAAAGGCACAGGTGAGGACTATCAGAATCATACGGATCTTATAGAAACATATACACTTATAAAAGGACTGAACAAGCTAGGTGCAGGAAAAATGTTCCCAATGTTGGGCGAGTCCAGAACCAGGGGCCACAGTCTTAGAATAAAGGGGGGGTCATTTAAGACTGAGGTGAGAAAAAACTTTTTCACCCAGAGAGTTGTGAATTTATGGAATTCCCTGCCACAGAGGGCAGTGGAGACCAAGTCACTGGATGGATTTAAGAGAGAGTTAGATAGAGCTCTAGGGGTTAGTGGAGTCAAGGGATATGGGGAGAAGGCAGGCATGGGCTATTTTATTAAGGGGTTGGACAGGCTAGATGCAGGAAGATTGTTTGGCTCGAAGGGCCGAATGGCCTAATCCTGCACCTATTTTCTATGTTTCTATGTTTCTATGATCTTTAGAGATCAGCAATCTACCTACTCTTTTTTTCTTCCTGAACCTTGCAATTTTTTTAAATAATCCCTTATGAAGTTTGCATGCACTCTCTTTCCAAACACTGCATTCCAAGTCATAATAGATTGTTATATAAGCCTATCACTCCTCAAGTTGGTGCTACTGTTCATTTTTGATAACCCCCTCAAGTCTGTGTACTGTGGTAACTAGTGTTTCCGTTACTAATAGCAGTTTCTTATTTAATCAATCCAAAACTTTTCGGGAAATAAATATTGTTCTTATTTGCCCTGCAATCCTTCCAACAATTGCAGACATTTAAAGCTATGCCCTTGGTTAGACACCTCAATCAAATCGCTCCTCAAGTTTATTGCTCGAGTGAAAACAATTTCAGTTTCCCTTCATCCTTTCACATAAATAGCATCTGAATTCATGGTACAGCTTCTCTGAATCCCCATCAAGCCATTGACTTCTTTCCTACAGTCTGCTACCTAGATTTGGCAGGGAGCTGAACTAATTGAAAACATAATTTCCATGTATTTATACTCAAGGTCTCTGGTTACATCAATAATAACTTCCATCTATATAATAAAACTTCCAAGGTGTGACAAAAAAGTTGATAGCAACACCCACATGGAAGAATTAAGGTGAATTATCAAAAGTTCTATCAATCTATTGTTTAACAAATGCTTTAGAAGAGGAACGAGGAGATAAAGGGGAGTATAAAATGGGAATAAGGATTTTAAACATACGTCCCTATCTGTATTGCAAGTCATATAAGACAGAATTGGACAC
Source organism: Amblyraja radiata (assembly GCF_010909765.2). NCBI lineage: Eukaryota > Metazoa > Chordata > Chondrichthyes > Rajiformes > Rajidae > Amblyraja > Amblyraja radiata. The sequence continues at coordinate 97,116,613 of NC_045956.1, read as the reverse complement.
TTAGGTTGTTTGTTTTTGCATTAGAGGTTCTGTTCATTTTACAGAACAAACAGTCTTCCAAGCGAACATGTACAATATATGGAAACAAAGAACTGTAGATGTTGGTTTATACCAAAGATCGAGTAACTCAGCAGGTCAGGCAGCATCTCAGGAGGAAAAGGACAGATTATGTTTTGGACGTCACCTATAGGTGAGGGTCCGAAGAAGGGTCCCAACCTGAAACGTCACCGATCTTTTTCCTCCAGAGATGCTACTAAACCTGCTGAGTTACTCCAGCACTTTGTGTCTATCATGTACAATATATGGTTGACATTCCTTAAATGGCCAATGAAAAGATTTAAGCTAAAAAATAATGGACACAATGCTGGTCATGTTGTAAGATTTGTACAATATTGTTAAGGTTTGGATTCCTCAAACAATTATTTTCCTCCATGAGTTTTCAGCCATGTCTGATTTGAGTATAGGAGCAGGGAGGTTCTACTGCACTTGTACAGGGTCTTGGTGAGACCACACCTGGAGTATTGCGTACAGTTTTGGTCTCCAAATCTGAGGAAGGACATTATTGCCATAGAGGGAGTGCAGAGAAGGTTCACCAGACTGATTCCTGGGATGTCAGAACTTTCATATGAAGAAAGACAGGATAGACTCGGCTTGTACTCACTAGAATTTATGAGATTGAGGGGGGATTTTATAGAAACTTACAAAATTCTTAAGGGGTTGGACAGGCTAGATGCAGGAATATTGTTCCCGATGTTGGGGAAGTCCAGGACAAGGGGTCACAGCTTAAGGATAGAGGGGAAATCCTTCAGGACCGAGATGAGAAAAACTTTTTTCACACAGAGAGTGGTGAATCTCTGGAACTCTCTGCCACAGAAGGTAGTTGAGGCCAGTTCATTGGCTATATTTAAGAGGGAGTTAGATGTGGAACTTGTGGCTAAAGGGATCAGGGGGTATGGAGAGAAGGCAGGTACGGGATACTGAGTTGGATGATCAGCCATGATCGTATTGAATGGTGGTGCAGGTTCGAAGGGCCGAATGGCCTACTCCTGCACCTATTTTCTATGTTTTTATGTTTCTATGTCTGTTCAATTTCCTACACTCACTCCTTACTTTCCCCACCACAACAATGAAAAGGCTGCTCATGCATTTACTCCCGGCATCTCCAACCTTACCCCAACCATGCACCTTTCCCCTGCTGCCAGCTTCTAAGTTCCATTAAGTGCTCCCTCTGTGACAACCTGGCACTTGGAGTCATAGAGTCATAGAGATGCAGTGTGGAAACAGGCCCTTCGGCCCAACTCACCCACACCGGCCAAAAATGTCCCAGTTACCCTTGTCCCACTTGCCTGCGCTTGGTCCATAGCCATCCAAACCTGTCTTATCCGTGTACCTGTCCAACTGTCTCTTAAACAATGGTATAGTCCCAGCCTCAACTACCTCCTCTGGCGGCTTGTTCCATACACACACCACCCTCTGTGTGAAAAAGTTACCCCTCTGATTCCTATTAAATCTTTTCCCCTTTACCTTGAACCTATGTTCTCTGGTCCTCGATTCCCCTACTCTGGGCAAAAAACTGTGCATCTACCCAATCTATTCCTCTCATGATATTGTACATTTCTATAAGATCTCCCATCCTCCTCCTGCACTCCATGGACTAGAGACTCAGCCAACTCAACCTTTCCCCATAGCACATACCCTCCAGACCTGGCAACATCCTCGCAAATCTTTTCCGAGGATGTTGCCAGAGGTTGAGCAGGCTGGGTCTCTATTCCATGGAGTGCACTAGGATGACGGGAGATCTTATAGAAGTATACAAAATCTTTTCTGAGCCCTTTCAAGTTTGACAATATCTTTCCTATAACATGGTGCCCAGAACTGAACACAATATTCTATTTGGTCTACTCTTTAATGATACCCAAAACTCCTCCAGACCATGCAAAAAGACAAGTTATCATGTGACTTATGGGGCTCTGAGGTTGATCATTTTTTTCAAACCAGTTCTACAACAGGTGTGGGCTGCTTTTGTAAGCATTAGACTGGTGCCAATGACATCAATGGAATTCCATCCAACATGGGGAAGTGCAAGTGGGCTCCTGAGAACTCTGGAAGTAGCAAGATGCAGATAAATGGGTGTATCTATATTACTAAAAGTAAGATCTTGACTGCTTTTGACTCACTGCGATGTGATTTCCGAGAGAACGCCGCCACTTATGGCCATCATTTTTGGCCACCTTGCTCAGAGCCCCCTTCCGTCGGACTGGACTGGAGGATTTTTCCCACCAATGAAAAATCAGAGGAATATTAATGTTTTTTTTTTTAAATCACCATTCTCTCTGCTGCCCCCGCTGGAGGCAGGGGGGGAGGGACTATAAAATCCTCGTGGCTCACTCGAGGCTCATGCATGGCTGAGTCATGGCTCACTCAGTCTCTGCCAGACGGAGGAAGCGAGAGGGTCATGGCTCTCTGAGCTGCGAATAACACTGAACGCACGTCTACTCCACGGTGAGTCCCCGGATGTGGTTTTCAGCAAATGTGTTTTTGTTTGCAAGTGTTTGCCCAATTAGGTTGGCCTTTTTAAAGGGCTTTCAGTAATTGTGTTTTGTTGGCTTGCAAAGTGTTTTTGCCCAATTGGCTTGGCTTTTAAAGGGCTTGCTTGCAACAGTTTTCGGATAGATAAAGCGTGAATAAACATTTTATTAGATCAGGACTGTGTTTAATTTAAAAATTGGCGCTCATTCTGTGATTTTCGCTTAGTTGCAAGATGGCGCCGATGACGCCATTTCCGGTTAGCGGCATGCTGGCGCTGAGTGTGTCATTTCTGGTTCATGGCAAGAAGCGAGAGGGTGACGTCAAGATGGCGCCGAGTGCAGGCTCCGTTGAATAATTAATGAGAGCTGACTGCTCTGTCTATGGTGAGTGTGTTTGTTGGATGTTATTTAAAGCATGTTTTAGCTTCAGCAGCAGTCTCTACAGGAAGCTTTAAACATTTGTTTTACACACTGTATATTCAACACATTCTGAAGTCACTTGGCATTTTAGTATTGGGTGTGTGTGTGTGTGTGTGAGTGAGTGAGTGTGTGTGTGTGTGTGTGTGTGTGTGTGTGTGTGTGTGTGTGTGTGTGTGTGTGTGTGTGTGTGTGTATGTGTGAATGAGTCTGTGTGTGTCTGTGTGTGTGAATGAGTCTGTGTGTGTGTGTGAGTGTGTGTGTGTGTGTGTGTGTGTGTATGTGTGAATGAGTCTGTGTGTGTGTGTGTGAATGAGTCTGTGTGTGTGTGTGTGTGTGTATGTGTGAATGAGTCTGTGTGTGTCTGTGTGTGTGAATGAGTCTGTGTGTGTGTGAGTGTGTGTGTGTGTGTGTGTGTGTGTGTGTGTGTGTGTGTGTGTGTGTGTGTGTGTGTGTGTGGGTGTGGTGGAGGATGTGTGTGATCAATAAATAACAAATAGTACGAACTAGCGCAAGAACCCCCCCTCCTCCCCCCCCCCCGCCGCCACTGGCCAGCAATATTGGAATTGGTGGACAGGTGGAATATTGCATTGGGTGACCAGCCCTCCCGTGTGATGCTGGGACCCAACGGGTCCCACTTAGTCTAGTATAATTATATTATTCTGAAGTGTAAACATCATTTAAATAAAAATGTTTAAATGTATTATCCAAACAATAATAAGGCTGATGCTGAAATCAAAGAGCTTGTGATTTTCATGTAATAACTTAGTTCATGTAAATTCTGTAATCAAAATACTTGCATAAAATGTTCTCATTCTAAAATCTCTAAGCATCTTACATTTTTATAAATTCAAATTAAAGTGTTTTCAATTAAGGAAATGCATTGCTGTTTTTATACATGATTTTGCAGCTGACAAAATAGTTTAACCTGCTCTGCTTCCACCTCCATAGCAAGACAGAAAGCCTGCCTCATCATGTTTAGAATATTTTTTAATAGGACGATTGATATTTGAGCTTAGATGTTGTGAGTTCACCTTTTTCTAATGCACTACATAGCGTTGTGTGGTGCTAACACCCACTCAGAAGGCATGCAAAATAAATAATTTGGAAATTAGAATAAAGGTTAAACAAACTACATTCATTCATTGAGCATTGCTCCCAATGGCTAATACATTAAAATATTGCAGGTACCACGTTAGTGTTGCACAAAACTTTGGGAAGGCCATTGGATCTTAAAATAATTCCTCTATGATTGCCAGCTACTGAAAATGATTTGAGGGAAACATATGTGACAGAGGTGGGGTTGGATGGGGGTGGGGGTGGAGCAAACTAAAGACTTCAATATTGTGTGGCATCCCTTTTGTAATCCTCCTCCTTGGCCCTGTCTCTTGTGAGGTCTAGGCTGATTAATCTGCCGTAGGTCTCAGCATGAGATATCTAACATTGAAATCCTGTAATCATTGTTAGAACACAAAGTCATCCTAGCATATATTGAGTCTGACAGATGTTCTGAGCAAGACAAATGGATGGGGACCCTTTAATTTTGGTCATCTTGCTATGATATGTGCTTCTTGTATTGTTTTGGTAATTGACAACATGCCAAAAATCTAGGAACACACATTGTTGCAAGATGACCAAGTTTAATTATTTATAATGTCCAATCCAATTCTGCAATCACAGAAATACTGTTTCCCTGAAAAACGAGAAGGCTGTTTGCATTATCCCGCCTCTCCCCACACCCTCCCCATCTCTCTTCTCCTCATCCGTGCCCTTCCACATCCTGCCTCCGGCCTCCAGATTCCATAGGATGTTCTTTACATGAGGATCTGACAACTGGATCTACTCCTTCACAATACCCAAAATCCAAGCTCCTGCTCTGAATTTCACAACTCCTGTCTTTTTTCATCTAGGTTTTCTTTTTCTATGTTCTCTTTTCAACCTGCTCCACTAATTTACTGAGCAGATAACCTTGTTTACAGCTTATCTCCAGGGTGACCCTATTTTTTTCCTATCAGTGACAATACTTCTGCCCCCCTCCCTGCAGTTTAACAATGTAACTTTTTTTGGAATCCTTCCCAGTTCTGCCAAAGGATCATTGACTTGAAATCCTAGCACCATTTCACTTCCATAGATGCAGCTAGACCAGCTGAATATTTTCCATATATTATATATTTTTTAATTTTAAATTCTAGAAATACTCAGCAGGTCAGGCAGCATTTGTGAAAATACTGTAGAAACAATGTTAAAGTTTCAGTTCGGCAACCTCCCATCAGAACTGGTGATAGATCATCAATCAGTGATGGTGTAAATAGCTCGTTCTAAGCTTCCCCCATTCTAGTTTCAGTCAAAAATCACTGAGTCAAGCACTTGTTCATCAAAACTTTATTTTGACAAAACACAATTACAGTTCAACTACTATACCTAACTACCGCGGGTTCGATCATTGTATCTGCCTGATCAAGCCCTCTTTAGCCTCACTCAAGCAGAGACACTCCAGAAGGTCACGCAGTCCTAAGCGTTCTCCCAGAAGATCGACACAGGACCTCATGGGAGCGGACTTTTATAGGTCCCCGAATCTTGAGGGGCTGAACCATATGGGGGTGGTCTCTATACGGTCCAATAACAGATATTGATTAACACAATTAATATGATAGAAATTTCCCCAACCCAATAATACAGTGACTAATACAATGTATTCAAACGATGCTTCTCAAAGAAAACAAACATCGCAACATGTGCCTTGATATGCAAGAAAACCAGACAAGGCTCAATGCTTAATCCAATCAACATCCAGGAAAGTAAAGCTTTGCAGCATTATATACAATGTGTATGTCTGGTTTGCATTCATCCAATCCATTCTATGCATTTTGCATCTAATTGTCAGGATCTGCAGATGTTTCCATTCTCCTCCTGCAGCCCTTATCTATGCTCTAGACAAACTGGCACCATTCTGCAGCTTGTCCTATTTCTGCAGGAGGCACATTTCAATTGACCAAATGGTCTAGAAGCCTTTACTCAATTTTAGTGTCCTGGCCTCTCCAATTTGGCCAGAATTAACATTGGCAAATTGGTTTCTTTCTCTACTAATGCTGCTAGGCCTGCTGAGCATTTCCAGCATTCTCCATTTTTATTATGAGTGTCAATGAGTGCTACCTTTGTGAACTCAAACAATTTAAAATGTTAGTTTCCAAATGAAACATTAATTGGTAAAATGCTAAGTGTTAGAGTAACTCAATGGATCAGGCAACATCTCTGGAGGAAATTAACAGTTGATGTTTCAAGTTGGGACTGGTCTTCAGACAGAATGTCACAGCTTGAAGATGGAGCTTGACCTGAAACATTGCCCATACATGTCCTCCAGAAATGTTGCCTGACCCACTGAGTTAATTCAGTTTTACTCAAGATTCTAGCATCTGAAGTTCTTTGTGTTAACATTCATTGGTTCTCACTTATTGCATCAACATAAATAAAGCTTGCTTAGATAGGATGCAGCCTGGTTCATTTAAAAATATTTATTTTATAAGTAATTCAATAAAATATATCTGTCAAGATGCCACGGCATGTGCACTGTAAAGTATTATCAAAGAATCTAAGTGCAGTGTTTACAGTCTTAGTTATCTTTTGATTATTGTTGTAGCTGATCTGGAAGCTTTAGAAAATGATTAATACTCTGAATGTAGAAACCATCAACTGGAAAGAGAAAGTGCCCTGCAGCTACACTTTACTGAAATCTGTCAGTTTTGAAAATTAGAGATGTTGAAAGGAATGTTTTCTGCAAATGCCTCAAATTGTGTTCTTCACGCTAAAATATTTATTTTTACTGCAGGAATAATGCACTCAAAGTTCCCCAAATTATGTGCAGAGCCAAATATTGCTTAGAATGCATTACTATAACATTAGACATGGATTGTCAGAGGGAACTTTACGTCTATAAACAATTATTGATCTGTGCAGCCATTATGAATTGAAAAGTGAGCTATTAAGCATTGTTACGGTGAATGTGATTTGGATTGGATTTTCATTCTGATAGTGGTTATCTCTGGGGTAGGTCTCACATAAGCTTTTACCCCCACTACTCACCTGGTAAGCAGTGCATATTTGGATGAATGATCTACTCCTGATTGGGAGTGAAGTGAGTTGGGAGATAAATTCAGAGATTGCAATTTAAATTAGATTGCAGCAGTGGCACAGTTCTCTCTATGAAGAAGGTAACAGAAGAGGCCAAAATATTTGAAAATCAGTCTAGAATCTTTTTTCTCTGACATCTCTGAAATAAAATCTTTTGATATTCAATGCTCGACGTGGCACTTCCATTATAGTTGTGTCAGTCAGAGGCAATGTGATACATTTTAGCTTACAGTGCAAAATAATTCTGACTTGATGAGGTTGGTTTACTGGTACTGGTAATACTGGAGGCAGGCCAACCGCATTGTTAGTGGGATAATACCAAGTTATAGTTAGTTATGGTTATACTAACCTCATAGTTAGTGTTCTCAAATTCCAAGCTGAGGCTTGGTATTTGAGAACAGTCCTTCTTCGGGGTGAGAGGTAAGTGGACTCTCGGATAGCTAAGCAAAATCGAATTGGAGTCTAATCCAAGCAAGTGTGAGGTGTTCCACATTGGGAGGTTGAAAGTAAGGAGAGAGAATACAGTTAATGACAAGACCCTTAACAGCATTAATGTGCAGAGGGATCTTGGAGTCCACGTTGATAGCTTTGGTGAAGTACTCTGAAATTTTATAGAAAGAAAAAAATATTGTCTTGGTATAAAAGAGTCTTGAAAAAAAAATGTACGCATGTAACCACCTCACAGTAATTAGAAATCATTACAGGGGCTGTCAGTTAAACCATAGGAGTCTATTTAAGAGATTCTTTGGAAATTGACACTTCTAAGATAGAAGTGTCAATTTCCAAAGAATCTCTTAAATAGCCTCTATTGTTACTCAATGTTACTCTATGAAATTACTTAACACACAGCTTATAGTGTTTTTTGGCCTGCAGTAACAAAATAAATTTGTACCTATTAAAAACATCTTTAATTTTGGAAATCCTGTCGGAATTTGTTTTTAATATTATTCAGAAGCTCTCTGGACCCAAACCTCTTTCCCCTAATGACGTAATTCATTTTATGATGTGTTTTTTTCTATAATCTGATGTTTCTTAGGAACACATTATAATAATGAACTATCTGTTATCTGTTGCCATTAGTTGGAGAAGTTTAATGGGCCAGTCCCACTGAGGCGACTTTTTAGGCGACTGCAGAAGACTGTGTGGTCGCCACATGTTTGCCACATGTTTGTGGGTGGTTGCCGGGGAGTCGCCTTCATGGTCGTGAGGAGTTCCCACATTCTGGGAACTAGTCGCGACCTAATTATGGTCGCCACAAATTTTTCAACATTACAGCGACCAGAATGAATCCGCCTGCATAACCAGCTGGTGAAGGAAGCGATGTGTGTGTGTGCGTGTGTGTTCCACTCTGACAGTCGCCGTTCCAGTCGCCAGTTTTTCAGGCAAATGCCGGTGACTTGACAGTCGGCGGTAGTCACCTGAAAAATTGCCTAAGTGGGACAGGCCCGATACTCTGAAAGAAAACTGGGGGGGGAATGAAATTCCTGCCAACATTAGGATTGAAGTCGGCAGAGTAAGTTCATAAATGCATGTCGTAGGGACCGAATTAGGCCATTCGACACATCAATTATACTCTGCCATTCAATCATGGCTGATCTATCTTTCCCTTTCAACCCCATTCCTCTGCTTTCCCCCATAATCCTTGACAGATTTACTAATCAAAAATTGTAATTCTCCACCTTAAAAGTTCCCAAAGAGTAGGCCTCCACAGCCATCTGTGGCAATGAATCCCACCCAGACTCAAGCTTTTTCTCCTCAACTCCAAGTACTCAACCCAGCACAATTTCACACAAGTAATTAAAAAAAACCATATTATTCTATTTTAGTTAGCTTTCAATTGCACATTTTATTTAAAGAGGATTGACAAAATAATCTCTTGGCTTTAAGCTATTTGTCCTAACTACGACTTATGGTAGTAAACACAATGTTCTGACTAGTCATAGAGTCATACAGTGTGGAAACAAGCACTTCAGCCCAACACGCCCACAACGGCCAACAATGTCCCAGCTACACTAGTCCCACTTGTTTGCGCTTGGTCCATATCCCTCCAAACCTGTCCTATCCATGTACCTGTCTGTTTCTTAAATGATGGGATAGTCCCAGCCTCCCAGCCTCAACTACCTCCTCTGGCAGCTTGTTCCATACACCCGCCACCCTTTGTGTGAAAAGGTTACCCCTCGGATTCCTATGAACCTTGAACCTTGAACCTATGTCTCTGGTCCTCAATTCCCCTACTCTGGGCAAAGGACTGTGCATGTACCTGATCCATTCCTCTCATGACTACTCTTGGGATAAATACATATCTCACTATTTCTGGACTGAATTTAGTTGCAACTGTCCTGATATCTGGTTTAACATAATCTCTGCATGGGCATATTCTCTCCACATTTCTGTTTACCATCTTTATAATTTCTAAACAAGATTTGCTGACAATGTTTTTGCCAGCCTGAGAGAGATGATTCGTAATGCTCCTGTCAATTAAATCTGGTGTCCACAGACTGTAAATAAGTGCAATTTAGTTCATGCATTAATTACTTATTAATTACTTTTTGTTCTGCGTTTTATTCCTTTGGAAATAACCTTGCTTTTTGTTGGCTTTTCCTGAGAATCATTGCAGTACTTTGTTTCTTTATTGAGTAAATTGACATTTTTCTACATAACTGTCAGTTACAGGTAAGCTATGTATATGCCACGTTCACCTTCAATTGATTTGAGAGGTCATTGACCTGAAATGTTAACTCTTTTCTTTTCTCAACAACTGGTGCACGACATGTTGAATTACTCGAACATTCATTGGCTAACAAAGCATTCAATATCAACACTATTCCATTAAAAGACTATCAGTTCACCACATCGTTTTTGTCAGGTTTAGGTTTAGGTTTAGGTTTACTATTGTCAGGTGTATGGTGAAAAGCTTTTTTTGAATGCTGTCCAATGTTCAGATATATTATACATAAATAAAATCGTTAAACTCGTTACAATGCTCTCACTTTCCCCTTTGTATAGGGTTTTAGGCATTTTCTTTTTTTATTTCTGGAGTGGTATGTGTTTTTATGGATTATGTGTCTTCTGTGTGTCTTTTTAAATTTTAATTTGACTTGACTTGACTCTCTGAATAGCCGCACAAGAGTTCCTATGTGTGTAAGCACAAATGGCAAATAAAGTTTTTGACCTTTGACCTTTGACCTAAACTCAAGTATAATAGATAGACCAAAGGGGAAGATACAGTGTATCAAATATAATTCTCAGCATTATAGCACGTTATAGTGATCAATTTCATAGATAAAGTTTAATGTGTTCATTAGAGTAGAGGTGAAGTGGACAGCATGCTACCTTATAGAAGCACTGTTCAGAAGCCTAAATGATGGTATCAGAAGGGAAGAAACTGTTCATGAGTCAAGTGGTGTGCACTTTCAAACTTCTGTACCTTCTGCCAGATGGGAGCAGGGAGAAAAATAATGAATGAGGTGAGACAGGTATTTGATTATGTTGGCTGCTTTTCTGACACAGCATGACGTATAGATGGAGTCAATAATGGGAATTCTGGTCAGTGTAAAAGACTAGGGCACATCTACCACTATCTGCAATTTCTTGCAGTCTTGGGCAGAGTAGTCCGCATACCAAACTGTGATGCAGCCCAGCAGTATGCTTTCTATGGTGCATCTGTAGTAGTTTGTAAGAGTTACTGGAGACATGTGGAGGTGTTGGTAGGCCTTCTTGGCAGTTGCATCAATTTTGTTGGCCCATGATGGATCAGTGGTAATATTAACACTAAGGGATTTGAAACTTCCAACCATTTCCACTTCAGTACCTTTGATGTAGATTGGAGCATGTACTCCACCTTGTTTTCTAAGATAATAACTAGCTCCATCATCTTGCTCACATTGAGGGTGAGGTTATTGTCCTGACACCATGTCACACAATCTCTTTCCTCTACTCCATCTTGTCACTCTTTATGATTCAGCCTAACACAGTGGTATGGTCTGCAAACTTGTAGATGGTATCAGAGCTGAATTTAGCTGTTAAGAGTGAGTGTATGGGAAGTATGGTAGGAGACTGATAACGATCCTTGTGAGGCACCAGTGTTGAGATTTATGTAGAGGAAATATTGTCACCTATCCTCTGATTGAGATATATGGGTTTAGAAGCTGAGGATCCAATGATGGAGAGGGCTGCTGATTCCGCAGTTCAGATTGGAGATGAGATTTTACTGTTGAAGGCATGGCAATAGTCGATAAATAGGAGTCTAAAGTAGGTGCTTATTTTCTAGGTGTACCAGAGGTGAGTTTTGGGCCAGGAAGATGGCATCTGCTGTGGACCTGTTGTGACGGTGAACTGCAGTGAACTAAGGCTGGCTGAGAGGCTGGAGTTAATGTGCACCATCACCTGTCTCTCAAAGCACATCATGATGGTGGATGTCAGAGCCACTGGATGGTGGTTATTAAGCAGAGGTCATTGGAGTCATCTTGTAATTATGCTCCTACACTCCCCCCCCCCCCCCCCCCCCCGAGTCTAGTTCAGTACAACACTGAGTCAAGCACTGGATCAACTATTCTTTATTCTTCCCAAACACAAACAAACTCTCTATACAATACCTAACCACCGCGGGTCCGATCCTTGTCTTTACTCGTCCAAGCTCTTCAGGCTCGTGCGAGCAGATACCTCCAGCAGGTCACACGATCCCAAGTGCACCTGCAGAAGACCGACCGATCCATGTGGGGTTCACTCTTTTATAGGGCATCGGACCCGTGGTGCTAAACTATATGGGGGGGGGGGGGTGTAGCCCCTACACGCCAATCACACATATCGATTATATCATACAGTTATTGACAGTTCCCTAACCCAATTACAAAATACCCCATTACAATGTTTCCACATAAGCTTCTAGAAGGAAGACAGTTTGAGCTAATGTTTGTAACCTTGGATGCCACCAAGTAGCCAAAAGAGTGTCTCCTACTGCTCTTGCACCACAATGTGTTACATAGTGCATGCATTCTATAACCCATACTACTAGTGAATCTGTCATGCAAGTCTGCCCTGCTGGTGTAGTCCAAAGTCCTGTCATACAATTCAGTGTACACCAAGTTGCTTCCATCGTTCTTTATCCCTTTCAGTAGCCTCCTCCTGCAACTGAACAATCTCTAGAATGGTTGGCATCAGCTTCTCCGAGAGGGACCTGTTATTTAAACTTTTAGTCTGCCTCATCATCTTTGGCACTACTATCTTACATTCCCAGGATATTTATTTTGCTGCCAAGTCGGCATTATGATTTCCAATGTCTATTGGAGTCTGTCCTCTTGTGTGTGCACTACATGTTATAACATACATTTGTTTGGGCTGCATCAGGGCCTTAAATATATCTGTCACCAATTGTTTGTTTGATATTTGAGTCCCTGCTGAAGTAAGAAATCCTCTATGTTTCCATAATTGTCCGAAATCATGCACTACTCCAAATGCGTACCGAGAATCTGTGTACATATTTACCTTTAAATTTTTCCCATAATACAATCCCTAATTAAAGCAAATAATCCAGCCTGTTGTGCTAAATAAGGTGACTCAAAGGCAGCTGCTTCTACAATTCCCCCATTCTGATTAACAATTGCATACCCAGACAATTTCAAGTCAAGTCAAGTCAAGTCAAGTTTATTTCTCACATACACATACGAGATGTGCAGTGAAATGAAAGTGGCAATGCTTGCGGACTTTTGTGCAAAAAGACAAACAACCAAACAACCAAACAAACTATAAACACAATCATAACACACATATTCTTTTACATAATAAATAATGGAATCTCACCCCACGGTCCAATAGATGCATTCCCATCTACGTACAATATTATGTCAGGCTTCTCTATGGGTGCGCCTCTCAAGTCCTCCCTCACTGATGTTTCCTACTCGATGATAAATAAACAGTCATGTCCGCTCCTGACTGCTCTTCTGGGGGTGAGACAAGAAAATATGCTGGGTTAATTAATGTACAATGCCTAAATTGAAGTTTCGGATTATTTAATAGGTAAATTTCGTATTTATTCTGGTGAGCCATTGTTAGGTGCTGCGTCTGTAATTGTCCCAACAATGCTGCTACTGAATGTGAGATATACACTACAATTTCCTGTTGTAGGGTCAAATTTACAGCAGACTGTAAACTGTTATATATGGCAGTTAGAATTTGGGTACAGAGTGGGTGTCCCTTGGCTACTGGGTCTAATTTAGAAGAGTAACAGGCAACTGGTCTATACCTATTCCCATACTTTTGTGTCAGAACTGAGGTTGCACATTCAGATAAAACAGTGCAGTGGAGCTGGAAGGTTCTGTCGTACAATAGTCTTCCCAATGCTGGGGCATGCATCAGCGATTTCTTCAAGTTCTCAAAGGCCTCTTGTGCTTTCCTAAATTGAAATTCACCCTCTTTGCTTGTATAAGGTGTCAGCTCTTTCAGTTCCAAGGCTATATTAGGGATCCAAGGTCTACAATAATTGACCATACCAAGCCATTAACTCATTTGTTTTGCTTCTTGAGGAATCGGGAATTCACAAATTGGTTCGAGTCTGCTTTTTTCTAGACTCCAATCTGTTGCCGAAATTATGACTACCAAAGTTTTTACTCTCTCCTGGGCCATCAGTACTTTTGGCTGGGAGACAACATATCCCAGATTTGCCAAATTATTTAATAATTATGCAGTATCTTCACGGTTGCTTGGTTCATCTCTGCTGGCCACTAATAAATCATCAACACTGCACTAAAATAGATCTTCTTCTAAAATTTAAAGTACTCAATTGTTCTTGTAGAAACCTGGAAAACAAAGTAGGCGAATTGATGAATCCCTGAGGCAATCTGGTTCAGGTGTAATGCTGGCCCCTATATGTGAAAGCAAACTAATATTGGCTGTTCTTATGGAGAGGCAAGGAAAAGAATGCGTGTTGCAGGTCGACTATCGAGAAGATTTTGGCTTCAGCTGGTATCAGTGCTAAGATGTGAGCAGGGTTTGGCATTAGCGCATGGAGCGATTCTACAACTGAGTTAATCGATCTTAGGTCTTGGACCAATCTGTACTGGCCTTTCTTCCCTGGTTTCGGAACTGTGAGGATTGCTGTATTGCAGATTGATTGACATTTTACCAAGATGTTTTGTTCTAGCAGTCCCCAAAACAATTTGTGTATGCTGTTAATGGCCAGTGGTTTTAATGGATATTGTTGTATCGAAGGCAGTGTTACCCCTTTCTGGACAGCTATTTGGATGGGATTGATGTTCATACATCCTACCTGAGATGTGTCTTCTGCCCAAACTTGAGGGTCCATATACTCGCATACCTCACTCCCCAGATGTTGACATAGGTGGGTAACATAGAAACATAGAAACATAGAAACATAGAAATTAGGTGCAGGAGTAGGCCATTCGGCCCTTCGAGCCTGCACCGCCATTCAATATGATCATGGCTGATCATCCAACTCAGTATCCCGTATCTGCCTTCTCTCCATACCCTCTGATCCCCTTAGCCACAAGGGCCACATCTAACTCCCTCTTAAATATAGCCAATGAACTGGCCTCGACTACCCTCTGTGGCAGAGAGTTCCAGAGATTCACCACTCTCTGTGTAACAACTGTCCTTGGGGCCTGATGAAACTTAACAACATACTGGTTAGACAAATTTTGCTCTTCGTATTTATTCGGGTCTGCCATGGTAATTGCCCTTTTCACCATTGCTCCCAGATCTTTCGCACTCACCGGATAATTTACTTTTCTTTTAATGTGAGGAGCAACCCCTGCAATTCCTTTCCATAGTTTCACTGGTACCTCAGCCTACTCCGCAATCCCCTCCTTTCCTTCAACCAGTGCCAAACTTTTGATTTCCCAGTCCTTTCCTTCTACGGTTTAAAGAAGTCTTCCATTTCTTTATTCTTACCACTCTTGTCGTAAGCCAATGTAATATGGAGTGGATGTTCTTCATCCAGATCCAAGGACCACCATTGGGAAAGATCACTATCGAATAACACTGCCTTTGGCCGCACTCGATCTTTAATTGAAATGCGCACAGCAAATCTCTGGCCACTAAATTGCACTCCAATCCAGTTGTTATCACAAACATATGCTTTATTGCTTTTCCTCTGTACACCACCTCAACTGGCTCAGAGATGAGATACTAGCAGACTTGTCCTTGAAAACCGGACAGGCTCTGGACATCTTGTGATTAATGGATTGGAGTGGCGACATAGATGCTCCCGTGTCCACCAAGAAGTTACAGATTTTTCCTTCTACTTGTAATGACAGCACAGGTTCTTCGTAAGATTTGCTTCCAGTCACCACTAAATTTACCAATCATAGACGTGAAAAGGGGTTATTGTGAGAGAAGGATATTGGTCTTCTCTGTTCCCGATTTTCCTGCCAGTTCCCTCTCTGCTCTTTCTGATCTCATTGATCTCTGAAATCTCTTTGATCCCTCTGATCTTGGAAATCTCTTCGGTGACCCCCTCTTCCATTCCTTCCTCTGGTTGGGCAATCCCTACTCCAGTGACCTGCCCCTCCACAAGTATAGCTGATCTGGTCTTCTACCACTTGGTCCCATTAAGATTGGTTCTAAGGCAGGCGCATTATTGTAATAATGATCTAAATACTCTGGAACTCTAATTTCTCCCATTCCATTCTTTGCTAGCATTTGAGGACTGCATGGTCCTGAGTCAGAGTTTGGCGCCTCCTTTTTAACAACGCACTTTGTTTTTGATTTTACTGCAGGCTGACCTTCCTGCTTTTTAACATCTTTCCAGTGGAATCTTACCGCTCTGGCCATCTGACTGGAACTGTTTTCTGACCAGTCCATATTATTAGTTTTAATCAATTCAGCCACATTAGTTGGAAGGCAGTTGGAAGATTGCACAGTACTGAGGAGAATTTACCCCATTCCTAAATTCAGGTCCCCTGATTGATCCATGTATAATTCAGAAAATCTTTCGAAGAATTCATCTGCTCCCTCTCCCTTTTTCACTCGCATCCAGAATCTTTGATATATCAATAGGCTTCTGAAGAGGAATCAAATTGTCACTTCCGCACCACTTTGTGATTTCTGCAGTGACCACTCTCTGAAGAAGGGTTCGACCTGAAACGTCACCTCCTTTTCTCCAAAGATGCTGCCTGACTTGCTTGAGTTACTCCAGCAGATGGGTGGAGTAAGTGACAATGGTTAAAGGAGGCAAAAGGGTGTCAGATAAGGTAAGAATGAAAGAAGACAAGGGATATGGGCGGAAGGGAACATGGGGTAGGGAAAAAGAGAGGATATAAAGGGGAAATATGTAACTCGGAGATGGGAGTTGAGTTTATGAAGGAGGAGTAAGAAACAAGGTGACTAGGGTTGTAGGAGTTGATGGGGAAATGTGTACACACTGGCAAGAAGGGCAGATAAAAAATTTGGGGGGGTATTTATCGATATTCAAGAATTCAATGTATTCTTTCAGTTTGTATGTAGCCTGATTCTGGAAATTGAGAAGGACAAGGACAGAAAGGTTGACATGATCTTCCATCTCCGAGTCCCCTATTTCCCTTTTATAACCCTTCTTTTCCCCTACATATGATGAAAGAATGGATCGACTGGGCTTATTTAGACAGGAATTTAAAGGATGAGAGGGCATCTTATAGAAACCTATAACATCCTTAAGGGTTTAAGAAGGAACTGCAGATGCTGGAAAATCGAAGGTACACAAAAATGCTGGAGAAACTCAGCAGGTGCAGCAGCATCTATGGAGCGAAGGAAATGGGCAACGTTTCGGGCTAAAACCCTTCTTCAGACTGATGGAGGGTGAAGAAGGGATTCGGCCCGAAACGTTGCCTATTTCCTTCGCTCCATAGATGCTGCTGCACCCGCTGAGTTTCTCCAACATCCTTAAGGGATTGGACAGGCTAGATACAGGAAAAATGTTCCTGATGTTGGGGTAGTCCAGAACCAGGGGTCACAGTTTAAGAATAAGGGGTAGTCCATTTAGGACTAAGGTGAGGAAAGACCTTTTCACCTAGAGAGTTGTGAATCTGTGGAATTCTCTGCCACAGAAGGCAGTGGAGGCCAATTTGCTGGATGTTTTCAAGCGAGAGTTCGATATAGCTCTTAGGGCTAACAGAATCAAGGGATACGAGAAGAAAGCAGGAATGGGGTACTGATTTTGGACAATCGGCCATGATCATGTTGAATGATGGTGCTGGCTCGAAGGGATGAATGGCCTACTCATGCACCTGTTTGTATGTTTACCCCATATCCCCTTCCATACATATCCCTCTCCCTGACTTTACATTTCACTCTTCTTCTTTCCTTATCTACACTTCCACCAAATTGGTACACAGGCCATAACGATTTGCTATTGCAAAGGATCTTTCTCATAATTCCACCTCCGTATCTCTTGACATTACATTTAAATGCTTGCACCTTAATCCTGAAAACATCTACTGACAAGAACAGCTCTTCTCTGTGTGCCTTATCTGAACCTTGTTCACCTCTGTCAAATCTTCCCTCATGCCCCTTTCCTCAGTAACCTCATATCTGAAACTAATCTCCTCCGCACTCACTCAAGGACCGCATGTTTCTTTCTCAAATTCAGTATCCATTATGGCATGTTAGCGATGATGTAATACAGGAAGATTCAGCATCATTTTCCTGTTTTTTCAAAAGCGTTCAAAGAGTTTGAAACATACACTGTATTCTGATGTCTAAATTATTTATAAATCATGCCAATAAGGCAGTGATGCTAATACAGTCCCTTGGAGAGCACTATTTCCTGTCACCCTCCACTCGTAAAGGAGACCAGGACCAGAATAAAAGGACCTACATTTAGAAAGGAGATGAGGAGGAATTACTTTAGTCAGAGTGTGGTGAATCTGTGGAATTCATTGCCACAGACGGCTGTGGAGGCCGTCAATGGGTATTTTTAAGGTGGATTGATTGATTCTTGATTAGTATGGGTGTCAGGGGTTATGGGGAGAAGGCAGGAGTATGGCATTGAGAAGGAGAGATAGATCAGCTATGATTGAATGGCAGACTTGATGGGCCAAATGTTCTAATTCTGCTTCTATAACTTATGAACCTCCATCCCACCAGTAAGAAAAAAACATTGCCACAACTTGCTGTTTTCAATCCTTAAACCGTGCTTTTATTCGCTAACACAGTCACTTTATTTCATTACTCTCAGTTTGGTTACCCAGTTTTTTACATATCATTTCGTAAAAACCTTTCTGAAACCCATTAGGATAACATCCCTTAATCATCCTTCTCTGCACAAATAAAAGTTTCTATTAAGTCAATCAAATATGATCAACCTTTCGACAACCTATGCTACCTTTCATTAATTAACTCAAACCTCGCTATATAGTCGGTAATTTCCATCTTGATTATTTTATGAATCACAGAAGCACAACAATTAGAAACAGGACCATTCAGCCAATCCATGCAATACTGGCTCAGTCCAAGAGCAATCTAACTCACTCTAGTCCCCATCCTCACTCCAACTCTTCAAATTCATCCCTTTCACATTCTTATGCAGTTCCCTTTTATATGCTACTAGACTAAGTGGGACCCGTTGGATCCCAGCATCACATGGGAGGACTGGTCCTCCAACGCAATATTCCACCTCTACACCAATTCCAATATTGGTGGCCAGTGGGGAGGGGACTTTCTGGAGCGCTAGTATGGGTGTTGTGGACTGAAGGGACTGGACTGGACATTGTGGGCCAAATAGATACTTGGGCTGGTGGCTCAGTCACTCAAGCCTGTTGTGTTGGCGCTTCACTCACTCACGGCTGGTGGGCTGGCAGTTGACTCGCGGCTATTTCTTGAAATTCCATTTCAAGCAGGGTGCAAGGCCACCAAATTCAAGTGCAGTTTCATACCATTTCAAGCAGAGTGCAAGGCCACTAAAGACAGCGAGTCATGGCCTCTCTCTCCTCCATCTTGCAGAGACTGAGCCACGCCCACACATCTGGGTTTTATAGTCCCTCCCCCCTCCCACCAGAAGGGGCGTGGCCTTCATGGCGTGATTGGCAGGAGAGAGAATGTCAACATTTTTAAACACTATTAACTCTTTTATTTTTTATCGATGGGAAAAATCCTCGGCACCTGATAAGCAGAGGGGGATTCTGAGTAAGCTGGCCAAGAATCACTGCCGTGCATCGTAGCGCTCTTTCTAAAATCAATATAAAGCGCAAACAGAAAGTGGTCAAGATTAGACATAATTATATAGAAGGCAAGGCAACTTAATCGGTCAAAGCAACTTTAATTAGGCAAGGCAACTTTAATTAGGCAAGGTAACTTTAATTAGGAACAGCTTTAGCATTTCCAAACCAAAGGCAACACAGCTTTAGCATTTCCAAACCAAAGGCAACATAGCTTTAGCATTTCCAAACCAAAGGCAACACAGCTTTAGCATTTCCAAACCAAAGGCAACACAGCTTTAGCATTTCCAAACCAAAGGCAAGACAGCTTTAGCATTTACAAACTATTTTTTTCAAACCACATTAAGGGCACTGACAGGTCAGTAAAACCACTCAATGTTTAGTAGACATGTGTTCAGTGTTATTCACAGCTCAGACTGAGAGACGTGACCCTATCGCTCCCCCATCTTGCAGAGACTGCCTGAAGCACGCAACACTTCCAGGTTTTATAGTCCCTCTGGAAGGGGCGTGGCCTTCATGAGAGAGAATCTCAACATTTTATAAACACTAATAACTCTTTTATTTTTCATCAATGGGAAAAATCCTCTTGTCCTGCGTAGTGGAGGGGACCAAAAATCACAGCCATAAGTGGCAGCATTTTTTTCTAAAATCAATATACAGAACAACAGGAAGTGGTCAAGATCAGGCTTGAAGTAATAAAGACTATGAAATCTGACCATCCCTGGCAGTCAGTCCTTTTTGAACACAAAACGGTGCCAATGCACATGATTAATAAACATTCGTGCCGCGTGGCTGGAAAACAAAATAATGACATTTAACTTTTTGAGGTACTAGCATATTATACTGAAGCGTACTGTCCCAAATATGTCATAACCTCAGAATTAAAGAGCGCTCTTTTAAAAAGGAGGTGAGAAGGAACTTCAGAGGGTAGGTAATCTGTGGAACGCATTGCCCCAGAGGGCTGTGGAGGCCATCAGTGGATATTTTGAAGGCAGAGATAGCCAAGTTCTTGATTAGAACGGGCCTCTAGGGTTATGGTGAGAAGGGAAGAAAGTGAGATTAGGAGGCAGAGGTCAGCCATGATTGAATGGCGGACTAGACTCGATGGGCCGAATGGCCTAATTCTATTCCTATAACTTGTGAACTTGTGAACTTGTGAACATACGCTCTGCTGGCAGTACATTTCAGATCATATCTTTTTGGTTAAAAAAATGTTTTATTTTTACATTTCAATTTCCATTTCCTAGTTCTGGGTCTCTCCCACAATGGGGAACATATATCACCAATTACTCTGTCAATGTCCTTCATGATCTTAAATCATTCTACCAGATCTCTTCATAACCTTCCCTAACCCAAGGAAAACACCTCAAAACATCTAATGGCTCTGGGTTAGAGTTGCTGCCTCAGAACGCCCAGAGACCCGGATCAATCCTGACTAGGGGTGCTGCCTGTACAGAGTTTGTCCACGGTATTTCAAGTAACTATGCACATATACCCAAAGATCTCACTGTACCAATTGGTACATGTGCTAATAAACGTGACTTGAACTTGAACTTGAACTTGAGATCTCTCAGTTATAACCAGTGAAGAATTGTGACTTACATTTCCTCTTTTTATACTTCTGACTGAAATGTAACACCCCTTTCCACCAATCTGTTTATACATTCAAGCAGACAAACTGCAGGCTGAGGGGAATTATGTGACATGGCACTACAACACTGAAAACAACTTCCATGGTATAAGTTTTTCCTATTTTGGCCATGTTGGGGGACGCCGTGAGGGGAGGTGGGGGAGAACAATGGGCAATTGGGGAGGGGGGGAGAACAAAGGACAATGAGGGCCCGGTGTGGGGGAACTGCTGGGGGGGGAAGAACAAAAGGAGGAGCCGGCGTACATTGTAATTTTGTCAGCACCGTAGATGGCTGCTATTTGTATACATTGGGTATGCAGCAAAGAATCTCACTGTGCTTAGTCACATGTGACAATAAAGTATTCCATTCCATTCCATTCCAAGTTTATTACATAGAAAAGTTTGATGATGTTCCATTAATATAGCACTTGATTTGGGATTGTTATAACGTGTTCTGAAGATTCTGGCATAGCTTAGATTTGTTCTTATTTAGTGCCAATAGCATACTTAATTGTGCAGAGATAAGTCATATTAATGCGGCAGCTGCTGTCATTGCTACATCCCCTGCCATATATCATCTAACATCACCTGCATCATGTGAAAGTGCTGGAGCTAAATCGTCACTGCAGTTACTCATTGAGTGAAGCTTTGCCTTTTAAATTATTGCTCTTCGATGGCAGACTTCATGGTTCTGAAATATTTAGACATACTGCGGCTGCTGTGTTATTTTGGCAATGGCTACGTATGATCTCTGCAAATTCAAAACTGATTATTATCCAGTGCTTCTTTTCACTTGTTTGTTCTGTTCTTATTAAACTTACACTGGCCATCTCTGATAGACTTCTACTAAAAGCGGATAAAAGGGGATGTGTTATATGCTGCGATTAAACACAGTATTTACTCTGTACTACTCCTTCTCTTAGAGCGACCCCCCCCCCCCCCACACCCACATACATTTAAGTGGTGGATTCATATCTTCAGGATTAGAGGCAAGAGTGCTGATGAATAATACTGCTGTTTATGGGAAAGCAAGATGCTGCATTGTTAAGATCCAGTTGCTGTGCACTGAGCGATATAATGTACAATGCTTTTATTTCTGATATCACATCAATTGTGGCCCACTGTGCACCTTGCAATGGTCAATTGTCATGGAGGCTTGAAATGAAACTCAATTGAAGTTCTCACAAGTGATTTCTCAATGCTGAAAGATTGTGGACCATTAACTTGAAATGTCAAAATCCCAATGCAGCACACAAATTAAATGTCAATCTGATCAATATACTATTATGTGCACCATTCTTAGCTGTTGTGGCTACAGTCTTGACCAGCCACTACTGATGCTATAGAACATTGAAATGGAAAGAACCACACTCAGCCATCTTTGGATCTACAGAATGCAGTTGATCCAAGGAAGATATACCTGCACAGGTGAAGCTGACAGGATTTTATATCAATCTACGCATTAAAAATATCCATTGACTTGGTCTCCACAGCCATCTTTCTAGGCTTCTGGCCCAAGACTCTCTCACTAGTGGAAACATCCTCTCCACATCCACTCTATCCAGGCCTTTCACTATTCGGTAAGTTTCAATGAGGTTCTCCGCTGGAGAAAATGATCTGAAAACATCTTTTCAGTCTGAGAAAGGGTCCCGTCCCAAAATGTCACCGATCATTTTCTTCCAGAGGTGCTGCCTGACCCACTGAGTTACACCGGCACTTTGTCTATATCGTTGGTATAAACCAGCATCTGCAGTTCTTTGTTTCTACAAGTTAAATAGCAACATGATCTTGATCTCCACTGAGAAAGCTGTATGTTTGTGAGATTGTCTTGCAGTATATCACCTCTCACCTTGGAAAAACTGAGTCCGTGAATATGTTGCTCATCAAAGAGATTCAGGTTCGAAGTGGTATCTCTGAAGACTCTGCGAGAATGGGTACTCAGCAGTGTGTTGCATACTTCTGCCTTCTGCCCCAATGTTCCTGAGTAATCATGACTATAAAGAAGGCACCGGTGAAAGGTTTCCCTTGCAGTACTACTATCGAGGCACCAATGGAAAGGATATCTCAGTGGTTAAATACTGGAAAGTGCGCTTCTTGTTCATTGTAAGGCACTGTGGACTTTGGAAGACATTTGTGCAGTCAAGGGTGACTTTTCTAACTGCCCAATCAGGTTTCTTGGTGTCAGCAGACCGTTCCATTAAATGGAAAATAACGCAAAAGATTAATACTACGAGTTCCACATCGTAATGTGATTTCCCAATCTTGCATTTGGCACAATTACACCTGAAAATTGTGTCCAGTGCAATCTATTCTGAGAAAAGTCAAAATTAGACAGGATGGAATCAAAAAATAGTTGCTATGTGCTTCAACCTCTTCTCTTGTTTTTGCTGAATTTTGATGTTACTTTTAAAGGTTTGCTTTTTTTTCTTAAATTCCTTTTCCCTATCCAATCTTAGAATTCCACTGTGCAATTTTCTATCGTTGTGAAAATTACAACTTCCACTGTGAGGTTCACAGAATAGCATTATTGGGTTTTCTTGCAACAGATATTGCTGGTTCCAGCACAGCAATCTCCACTGATATGTTCCAAGCTCTGTAGCTTGTCAATGCATTGCCCAGAAGGCACAGTCTTTGCAGCTGAATCGTAATGGGATGTAGCACAATAAGAGTAACATTGTTCGAGCTGCAGGATGTGCGGCTGTTGAATAAATGGAAACTGTGTTGATTAGAGAGGAAGGTGGAAGATTGCTCTCTGGACAGGCTGGTGAGGAACAGCATCCTCAGGGAGGAGGGTCATAGTGCAAGCGGTCACAAGCGCTCCTGTCAGGAGGCTGCTACTTCCTTTGGAGGCCCTGAGAATATGTCCAATTTTTTGAGAAGCTTGCAATGCAGTCTGATATCAATGCCCAATTAAGTGATGTGACAGGAGCACTTAAGCCATTTGGCCCATAAAGTCTACGCAACCATCCAATCATGGCTAATCTGTCTCTCCGAAACCAGATTTTCCTGCCTTGTCTCCATAACCCCTGAAACCCATACTAATCAAGAATCTACAGTATCTCTGCCTTAAAAATATTCATTACCTTGACCGCCGCAGCCCTGAGTGGAAAATACTTCCACAGATTCACCACCTTCTGACTAAAGAAATTCCTCTTAATTTCCTTCTTAAAGGGATGTCCTTTAATTCTGAGGCTACTGTATGACCTCTAGCCCTGGACTCTCCCACTATTGGAAACATCCTCTCCACATCCACTCTATCCAAGCCAAGCCGATTCTGCTGCTTCTTTGGGCTACAAGAAGGATAGATGAAATCATCTTCCTTTGAGCACAGAGTTTGGACAAACCACCCAGGCAGGAGTGTGCAGCAAACAATGCAACATGGCAGATATCCCCAGCAACAGTCAGGAAATATCCTAGTTTAATTTAGTTTATTTTAGTGTAGAGATACAGCAAGTAAGCTGAGCAAGATTGTGACGAGCTACACATGCAAGTTGAGGTACATATGCAAGGTTGTATTTATGCCACACGAGGTCCGAGATCACTTTGCAGACAAATAATGCAATCTAAGTGTTGGCCAACAATTAGTATGCTGACAGGGAAGACAGACAGTAAAATTTGGGTTGTTGAATAATTGAAGTAGAATTATCCGTTTTCAAACCAATGAGGGTGAAAACGTCACTGTATATGATTTAGTTTAATTTAGTGTAGTTTAGTTTAGAGATACAGCATGGATACAGGCCCTTCGGTCCACCAAGTCCGCACCAAACAGTGATCCCTGCACATTAACACTACCCTACACACATTAGGGACAATTTGACATTTACACCAAGCCAATTAACCTTGAAACCTGTACATCTTTGGAGTGTAAGAGGAAACTGAAGATCTCGGAGAAAATCCACGCAGGTCGTGGGGAGAACATACAAATTCCATACAGAAAGCATCCGGTCAGGATTGAACCCCGGTCTCTGGCGCTATAAGGCAGCAACTCTACCGCTGCGCCACCGTGTCGCCTTCATGATCTTAGCATTTTGCACCACTCGTTTGGAGGAGTTTTTTGCCAGAGAAAAAGTCATAGGGAGAGGAAAGCTCCCAATGAGGAGATACATTTCGTAATGGATGCTCAGATATCTAGAAATGAGCACAAAACTGTTCTACAATAAGTAACTACAATTTAGTTTGAATGCATCTATTTCCTTTGGTGTAGTTAACAGCCACTGATTTGCTATTAAGCAGAAAGGTAGTCATGCAATTTCACGTCCCTACTTCGATCAGGATATTTAAATAAAATGCAGTTTGTGTTTATTGTTACATTTAAACAAATTAAATTCCTACAGAATCATCAGGTGCGGCCTTATAACATTTTGCACTAGCTGAAACATTTTATGATGAAGGCAATGTCCATCATAATACCTTTGATAAATAAAGATAAGAAAGAGATTTACTGTGAATGGAAAGGTTGGAAGGTTTGGTGAGCGGAGGATTGCTGACCACATGCCATCATTGTCCTGATCATATCTAGGAATACTAATGAAATGATACAAGAGCCTTTCTGGATTTCACCACAATAAACATTGTCGCATGAAGTAATACTTCCAGCATTTTCCCTAGAAACATGGAAACATAGAAAATAGGTGCAGGAGTAGACCATTTGGCCCTTCGAGCCAGCACCGCCATTCAATATAATCATGGCTGATCATCGAAAGTCAGTACCCTGTTCCAGCTTTTTCCCCATATCCCTTGATTCCTTTAGCCCTAAGAGCTTGAAAACATCCAGTGAAGTTTTTCCTCATCTCAGTCCTAAATGGCCTACCACTAATTCTTAAACTGTGACCCCTAGTTCTGGAATCCTCCAATATCAGGACCATTTTTCCTGTTTATTTTATCTCTGAGAGAGTCCACATACAAATATATAATGCCCACCTAATCAGAATTTCCTAGAAATTGGATTCACTTTCTTTGGAGATATGCTAAATATATGCTGCCTTTCCACCAATAATTACTTGGGTCTTCGAAAAGAAGATGTAGGATTGGTTAAAAAATTAAAGAAGCAACACTCCATTGCAGAACCTGGCGGACTGGTGCGCCAATAACAACTTGGCACTAAACACCTCCAAGACCAAGGAGCTGATTATTGACTTCAGGAGGTCCCATTCTGGAGAATATGCCTCAATCTCCATTTATGGGGAAAGTGTGGAGAGTGTCCAGCTTTAAGTTTCTGGGCACTCACATTTCAGAAGACCTCACATGGTCCACAAACACCGCCGCGCTGGTCAAGAAGGCACAGCAACGACTGTTCTTCCTGAGGACATTAAAAAAGACTGGTCTGCCCCAACAGCTGCTGACAACATTCTACCGCTGCACCACAGAGAGCATACTAACGTATGGCATCTCTGTATGGTATCTCAGCTGCACGGAGGCGGAGAGGAGAGCTCTTCAGCGCGTCGTCAACAGAGCGCAGCGGATCATCGGGACAGAGCTACCAGCCTTGGAGGGCATCTACCACACGCAGTGCCTCAGGAAGGCCCGCAGCATCCATAAGGACTCATCACACCCCTGCCACGGTCTGTTTCAACTACTTCCCTCCGGCAGACGTTACAAGGCCTTCTACGCCCGAACCTCCAGACTCAGGAACAGTTTTATCCCAAGAGCTATAGCGGCTCTGAACCGGCCCTAATGAGTGCCCCCCCCACCCACCCCCTTTGGACAGTCTCCCTCAGATGGTCACGTCAATCAATTCAGCTTGTTTATTTATGTATTGTATTTATTTACCTTTCTTGTACATCAGTGGAGCTGCATACTAAATCTCGTTGCACTGACGTGCAATGACAATAAAAATATATATTATTATTATTATTATTATTGCTTTGTTCAGCAATTCATATAATTAAATGGGGTCTCCAGCTGTATGAAGAGTTTGCAATTGAGAAGGCAGTGAAAGCTTAAAGAATGTGTAAGAAAGAACTGCAGGTGCTGGTTTAAATCAACACAAAATGTCTGAAGAAGGGTCTCGACCTGAAACTTCACCAATTCTTTCTCTCAAGAGATGCTGCCTGCCCTGCTGAGTTACACCAGCATTTGGTGTTGATAGCTTAAAGAACTTCTCTAAGTGGCAGCCATAGACAGGCTGCTGAAAAGGCTAATGTGACAGTTAAAGCAGCAAACCTATCTGTGCATGTCTAATCTCAACATGATCTCATACACTCACTGAATCCAGTGGCACTAGTAGCCCCACAACATTCTGAGGTACAGGCTGATCAACCTGGCAGAAATCACAGTGTCTTGCACTGAGTGACATTTCACCGACAGCATATGCTATACAGTATCACCTGCTTGTTGCCTCCAGTCCAATCATGCCCTTCTTCAACTGTGTGACCATTTTAATTGTACACGTTATTTCTAATAGGTGGTGTCTGTTGTCTAAACATACACTGTTGTCTAATCAAAGTTTTATAAAGTTGTACCATAATCCATTTGTTTTTATATCCCAAGCCCCAGCTAATGAAAGCCAGTATCCTACTTGTTTTCTTCACTATCCTTCTACTAGTGCCGTTACCTTCATTGATTCTTGTACGTCTACACTAAGACCCTCCGTTCCTCAATATTCTCCAGGGCCTGAACTATTTTTGCAGATGAAAAGGTGCCGGTACACATATGGTTCCTTGCTATTGGTGTCTGTAGCGGATCGCTGTGTTATATGGTATTTAATGGTCTGATCCCCTTATCAATACATTTTATTTTTTAGCTTTAGTGATCTTTTTGTAATAAAAAATTCTAATAATTCAAAACATCCAGTTTTTAATATTTTAGAGGTGCCAGTACAATGTACCATCACATACTGTCACCATAAAAGCTCTGCCTGGGGCCCTATCACCCATTCCCCATGTATTTGCTTTATTAGTTATCTATAAATGCATTGCATCTCCCATTACCATGTTCATCTTATCAACTGAAAAATATCATCTTGTAGCCAATGACTATCCTTCTCACCATCAACTGCACCACTACAATTTGTGTCATCCGCAAACTTATTAACTGTACCTCTTACATTCATATCCATCATTAAAGTATTTGTTAAGCGGTAAGAGTCCCAGCACCTATAACTGAGTGTAGCATTGGTCAGGCTTCCAACCACAAAAACAACCAGCATTATTTTCTGTCTCCCATTACCAATTTTGAATCCAATTTGGCAATTTGCCATGGATCCCATGAACACTAACCTTTTGGACAGGTTCCCATGTAGGAGCTTGCCAAATGCCATACTGGAATCCATGTAGACTATGTACACTACATTGCTCTCATCAATGCATATAGTTACCTCTTCAAGAAATCAAAACAAACTGGTCAAGACTGGAATTCCTGCTAACAAAGCCGCACTAAAACTCTTTGATGACGAAGTACAGGTTAATCCTACCCCGCCAGATATCTTCCTGACCACTGTTGATAGAATCACAACTGTCATATCTCTGCTGCCCTTCCTGAATAGGGCTACCACATTTGTTGCATTTCAATCATCCAGTACCTTACCAGTGAGCAGTTAAGATCCAGAAAATCACATGACAATAAACTCTCTTGAACTTGAACTCTCTTGATAAATCTCTTCCCATTACCCCAATAACACCCTGGGCTATATCTAAGGTTTGAAAATGTCTCCTTCCGAATAACTACTAGGACATCAAATGCCTCCTTTTTAATGGCAATTTTAATATAGAATTTCACTGATCCGTCCCCCCCACCACACTTGATTCTCCAACTGCAATATATTTCTTAATAGTGAATGTGAAAATAGACAAAACATATTTATTTAAGACCACCCATGCCCTTTAAGGAATTGCTATTTTTGCTCCCTGATAGGCATTATCCTTTCCCTGATTATCCTCTTCCACTTAATATACTTATCAAATGGTTTGCAATATCCCTAAATTTGTCTCAAATTATATCTTGGCACCTTTTTTGCACTCCAAATGTATTTATTTTTATGAATTCCTATACCCATGAAGGAACATCTATTTGTTCAGTTATCTATACACTCCATATAATAATAAAGAACCCTTGACATCCCTTGGGATCCATGGTTTGTTGGACTTTCTCTCTTTACTTTTCACCCTGATGGGACTCATTGGCCCTAACCCCTCATTATTTCTCATTTGAATGTTTCCCACTTTTCAGTCGTTGACCTACCTGCAGGAGGCATCTCCCAGGCTATTTTTCTCACATGATTTTGAAAAAAAAGACATGAAGTACAGAGGTAACTTCACAGATCAGGCAGCATCACTGGAGAACATGGATAGGTGATGTTTTAGGTTGGGACCTTTCTTCAGACTGATTGTGGTGGTGGGGAAGGGCGGAGAAAGCTGGAAAAGAGGAGAAGCAGGACAAATCCTGTCAGGTGATAGGTGGATACAGATGGGGGGGGGGGGGGGTTGTAGGTAGACAGTTGAATAAAGGCCAGAGATGAAAAGACAAAAGGTGTGAGATAAGGATAGGAGAGGTAAGAATTGTGAAGTCAGAGAAAGCAATATAGGTGAAAGGGGAAGAAAGGGGGAAATGGGTGCATGTCCAGGTGGGGCACAGGGAAGAGATGTAGGGTTAAAAAGGAGAGAAGAAGTGCGGGGGGTGGGGTTGTACATTAGTTACCTAAAATTGGAGAATTCAATGTTGATACCGTTTGGGTTGTAAGCTTATTATCTCATTAAATGCAGAACAGGTTTGAAGGAACAAGAGGACAACACCAGCTCCTATTTTGTGTATTCATGTGCATTGCAAGTAATGTTGGTTAAAGACCAATAATGCAGAGAGGACTGCAGTGCAGATATGCCCAAACTAATTTCTTGATAGCCACCAGTTGAAATTGAAATGATCATGGTCATGACCTAACCTGTGGAAAACTACATTGCACACTTAACAAGATGCACAAATAGATCATAAGATGTGATAGAGGTGTGCTGATTATTAGTGGTTAGCTATCTCCTCTGCAGGTTTCCACTGACTTCAACATGTCTTGTGGACCCTGGAAGTTTGAGAAGCCTGTGGTGACCATAAATCATTGTAGATATTGAATCAGATTGATAGCTAACCTCATGTAGCCAAACCACTGAGTGCCATCAAGAAATTACAGTGATGGAGCAGAATCTACTATGAGAAACATTCCTGACCTAAGTCTGATACTTGGCAACTTATTTTATTAAGATTCAAAGTAATTATTGCTTTTTATTGACCTCTAACTGGTTTTTGGGGATTTAAAAAAAAATGATTTTATGAGCTACTAATGGGAAATATGCTTATGAATTCAAGTCTAATTTTATTACAATTAATTTAGGTTATGTAAAGGTTATGTATATCCTTTTAGAAGTCAGTGGAGATTTTATTTGATCGCTTTGTTACAATGAGACTCAACTTGTTTTACTCCAGGCCCAAAAAAATAATTGCCAGCTGGAAAGGCTGGTTATGTTTGGTCAAACACATTGTTCATGATTGTCTAGAATATGCTCAGTTCATGAAGCGCCTCAAGACTGACCATGTGATTAAAAAAAAAAAGCAACTAATTGCTGTTGATGGGAAATTTTGTGCAAGAATAAGAACCGTTTCCTCTCGAGATTTCATGACTGGTATTGTTGCAATATAGTAAAGGAGAAATGCCTTTGAAATATTCTCATTTTCCAATAGAATAAGTACTGCTTAAAAATTGCATGTACAATTAGAGTTTTATAGTAACTCCACGATTACTTCTTTCTAATGGAAAGATATAAATAATGGCTCCGAATGAATTTAGATTTATTATTGACATGTGTACTGAGGTACAGTGAAAAGCTTTTGTTTGCTTGCTATCAAATCAGATAATACTTTGTCTGAAGAAGGGTCTTGACCCAAAAAGTCACCCATTCCTTCTATCCAGAGATGCTGCATGTCCCACTGAGTTACTCCAGCTTTTTGTGTCTATCTTCAGTTAATACCTTACCTGAGTACAATCAAGCCAAACACAAATACAACAGATAGAGCGAAGGGAAAGATACCAGAATTCAGAATATACTTCTCAGCATTGCAGCATAACAGTTCCAGAGAAGTCCAATGTCTGCAATGAGGTAGGTTGGAGAATTGGGGCTGTACATTAGCTTTTGGAATATAATTAGATAGTTGTTCCAACTCTCTGACCATCTATACTATTACTAAAATATCATCTTGACCACTTCCTGTCTACGTTATAAATAAATTTTAGAAAAAACACTACTTTATATCGCAATGGTTTTTTCACCGTCTTACTCACCGTCCTCCTCTCCTCCAACCGCTCCAAGGTTTTTTCCGATAGGTGAAATAATAAAAAAGTTATGAATGTTTGTGAGATCAGGAGATTGGTCTTCTCACCTGTCAGTCACCATGATGAAGGTAACGTCCCTTCCTGGGGGCCAGGAGAATAAAGCCCCAGAGGCAAGACGTGAGTCAGTCACCCCGGTAGACTGTGAGTGAGAGTTGAGTCCAGAACTGTGAGTCTACGTCGTGAGTGAACTGAACTGTGAGTCTGCACTGTGCATTAATTGAAAGGTTGGTCTGCACTGTGCTGCTTGAACTGAATTGAAGGGTTGGTCTGAACTGTGCTGCTTGAACTGAATTGAAGGGTCCATCTGCACTATGCTGCTTGAACTGGATTGAAGGGATGGTCTGCCCACCAGCCGTGAGTTAGTCAACTGCCAGCCTACCACCCGTGAGTGAGTCGGCTGCCAGCCCAACAGCCGTGAGTGAGTCGGCTGCCAGCCCACTAGCCGTGAGTGTCTGAGCTGCTAGCCCACCAGCCATCAGTGACTGAGCTGCCAGCCCACCGTCCTCTGAGGCAGAGAATTCCACAGACTCACAACTCTCTGTGTTAAAAAGTGTTTCCTCATCTCCGTTCTAAATGGCTTATGCCTTATTCTTAAACAGTGGCCCCTGGTTATGGACTCCCCCAACATCGGGAACATGTTTCCTGCCTCTAGTGTATCCAAACCCTTAATAATCTTATATGTTTCAATAAGATACCCTCTCATCCTTCTAAACTCCAGAGTATACATGCCCCGTCGCTCCATTCTCTCAGCATATGACAGTCCCGCCATCCTGGGAATTAACCTTGTAAACCTACGCTGCACTCCCTCAATAGGAAGAATGTCCTTCCTCAAATTAGGGGACTAAAACTGCACAAAATGTGTGGTCTCTCTAGGGCCCTAAACAACTGCAGAAGGACCTCTTTTCCCCTTTACTCAACTACTCTTGGCCAACATGCCATTAGCTTTCTTCACTGCCTATTGTACCTACATGCTTACTTTCATTGACTGATGAACAAGGACCCCCCCCCCCCCCCCCAATCACATTGTTCTTCCCGTTTTCCCAACTTGACACCATTTAGATAATAATCTGCCTTCCTGTTTTTTTCTGCCTAAGTGGATAACCTCACATTTATCTCCATTAAACTGCATCTGCAATGCATCTGCCCACTCACCCAGCCTGTCCAAGTCACCCTGCATTCTCATAGCATCCTCCTCACAGTTCACACTTCCACCCAGCTTTGTGTCATCTGCAAATTTGCTAATGTTACTTTGAATCCCTACATCTAAATCATTTATGTATATTGTAAATAGCTGTGTTCCCAGCACCGAGCCTTGAGGTAACCTACTAGTCTCTGCCTGCCATTCTGAAAGGGACCTGTTAATCCCTGGGACATGTTAATCTTTGTTTCCTTTCTGCCAACCAATTTTCTAACCATGTCAGCACTCTACCCCAAATACCATGTGCCCTAATTTTGCCCACTAATGATGTAATCCTGACCAAATCATCAGTTATGATTACCTATTTTGAGGTAAGCACTTTGAAAAGCCAGACATTTATAATTTCTAATTGATTCAATGTGAAAAATGAGCCTAACTGTCTTTCTGTAGCTGTGTGGCCAACTCTCTACTTCCCACAACTTCTCTTCACATGGCAGCATTCCAACAAGTTCCACACAAAAACAATACCTCAGCAAAAGAAGACGGTTGGTTATGTCAAATTATGAAGGGATACACATTCAATATTACGTAACTGAGTATGGTAGAAGAATCGCTGTGTGAAAGATATTGTGAAAGACCTGAGTGCGCCGCTGGCAGAGAAGCTAAATTGCTTCTTTTCCCGCTTTGAAACACCACAACAGCAGCACTCATCTGCTACAGCCCTGCTCCCACCCTCACCTGGCTCCTGTACTACTCCACTCACTGTAAGGGAGCATGATGTCAGACGGGTGCCCCAGGCAGTGAACCCCAAGAAGGCTGCCGGCTCAGATGGAGTACCAGGTAGGGTGCTCAAAGCGTGTGCCCACCAGCTCACCGTCATCTTCACCAGAATCTTCAACCTCTCCCTGGACCAGGCAGTTATCCCGTCCTGCCTAAAATCAGCCACAATCGTCCCAGTGCCGAAGAAGTCTCCCATCACCAGCCTAAATGATTACCGTCCCGTGGCCCTCACTCCGGTAATCACGAAGCGCTTCGAGAGATTGGTCCTCCAGCACATCAAGGACTATCTCCCTCCAGACTTCGACCCCCACCAATTCGCCTATCGCCCAAACAGATCCACAGAAAACGCCATCACCGTAGCTCTCCACTCTGTGCTGAGCCACCTGAAGCTACGTCCGGATGCTCTTTGTGCATTACAGCTCAGCTTTCAATACTATCATTCCGGACATTCTCATCGACAAACTGGTCACTCTCGGCCTCCCCACTCTCACATGTGCCTGGATAAAGGACTTCCTCACCAACCGGCCCCAGACTGTGAGACTCGGCCCCCACCTCTCCTCCACTCGCATGTTGAGTACCGGCTCCCCACAGGGCTGTGTGCTAAGCCCCCTCCTATACTGTCTCTACACCCACGACTGTAGTCCGGCCCACAACAACAACCGCATCGTCAAGTTTGCTGACGACACTACAGTAGTCAGACTCATCTCAAGGGGAGACGAGGCAGCCTACAGAGAGGAAGTCCTGAAGTTGACAGCCTGGTGCTCAGAAAACAACCTGGCTCTAAACACCAAGAAAACAAAAGAGCTCATTGTCGACTTCAGGAGGCACAGCACCGACTTAGCCCCCCTATACATCAACGGCGAGTGTGTGGAGAGGGTCTACACCTTCCGGTTTCTCGGCGTCCTCATCTCCGCTGACATCTCCTGGATAGACAACATCACAGCGGTCATCAAGAAGGCTCAGCAGCGGCTGCACTTCCTGAGGGTCCTCAGGAAGCACAACCTGGACTCCAACCTGCTGCTGACCTTCTACCGCTCGTCCATTGAGAGCCTGCTGACATACTGCATTACAGCATGGTACGGCAGCTGCACCATGGCAGACAGGGAGAGGCTTCAGAGGGTAGTTAGGGCAGCACGGAAGATCATTGGCTGCCCTCTACCCTCCCTGATGGACATCTACACCTCCCGCTGCCTCAGCAGGGCGAAGAACATCATCAAGGACAGCTCCCATCCTGCATTTGGCCTGTTCGACCTGCTGCCTCAGGGAGGCGCTATAGGTGCATCAGAACAAGGACAAACAGACTCAAGAACAGTTGCTTTCCAAAAGCCATAACCTCCCTGAACTCACACATGTACTGACTTCACAGCCTAACCCCCGCACTTCCATCTATCCACCTACTGTAATTTGTACTGTAACTGTGATTTTTTAAAAATATGTGCAATAACCCATACTGTATATAGGAATCCTATTTATTCACTCTATTCATCCATTGTCTTTTTATAGATATGTATATAGCGCCGCAGAACTGTGCACCTTATCCGCCCCCCCCCCCCTTTTGTTTTGTTTTTTGTTTTTTGCACTAATTACATGTCTGCACTGAGTAGGAGCTGCTTTTAATCTCATTGTACATGTGTATAGTGACAATAAAATGGCATTCTATTCTATTCATTCTATATTTACAATGGGTCATGATATCAGCAGTTCATTGCCAACTGCTGACCAAAGAAAACTCTTGCCACATCGACTCAGATGTGATTTGTGAAATGGTGAGTAAATCAGATTGTAGAGGGTACTTGCAGCAAGTATCACCACAGAGCATAGTTTTGCACGGTGCGCTGTCTCCAAGTAATTTGGCAGAAGTCTCAATGATCAGTCTTAGCCAGAAAACAAGCCTACAGTTTTTTTTCAACTTTCATTTCCTTTTTAAACATCTGTCATATTTCCTTACAACATAGAAGACTGCCATTTGGCCCATTGAATCTATGCCAACTCCAAAGCAATCTCATTGATCCCATTCCCCAACGTGTTTCCCTATAACCCATTCTATATCACATGTCCATAATATTGTTTTATCATCCACATATTATCTGCACACTAGGTGCAATGTATAGTGGCCTACCAGCACATCTTTGGGTTGTTGGAGAAAACATATCTGGGGAAGTCCACATGGAGAACAAACAGTCTCCACACAGATGGAAGCAGGGGTCAAGAATAAATAGGGATATGAGACAATTACATTACCAGCAGTGGCAATATGTCACTGTCATAAGCACATAGCACCTTTTCCTTGGAAGGTTTGTGGTGAATTTACATTGTTGCAGCTAACTGATGGAATTATAAAGTTATGAGAGGCATAGATAGGTCAGAACCTTTTTCCCAGGGTGGAAATGTCAAAGACTAGAGGGCATAGGTTGAAGGTGAGTGGGGCAAAGTTTAAAGGAGATGTGCAGGGCAAGTTACTTTTTCATAGAGTGGTGGAGCACACTGCTAGTGATGGTAGAAGAATCTTATATAATAGTGGTGTTTGATGGGTTCTTAGATAGACACATGATATGCAAGAAATGGAGGGATATGAATTACATACAGACAGAGGAGATCCTTTTAACTTGGCATCATGTTTGGCACAGACATTGTGGGCTGAAGGGCCTGTTCCTGGTTTTGGAACAGATATACATCTGAAACTAGCAGGCTGAATGGAATGTTTGTGAACTTCCTGATACTGGCAAGCTGTTGATGGACATATATTCCAATAAATGTTGTCATTATACATTGTGCAAGTTACAGTTGTTCATTACCAATACTGGATCTGAAGTAGAATTCATAGACCTTTTGCAAAATTTTGCAAAAAAACTGCAATCATTACTCTTCCTGATTAGGAAGAAGAAGAAGAACCAGAGAAGAAGACAATAGTCCAGTCAAAGACTGATAAGTCTAGAGTGCAATTAATATTCTTCAATAATAAACATGGAAAGGTAACATTGACAATATCTTTCACTTACACAGAACATTCAAGTTAGATTAATTTCTAGAGGCAATTCAGAGAAGAATTATTAGAGAAAAAAATCAAAGAAAGGAGAAATTAGGAAAAGGACTTAAACAGTCCATTATGGAAATGAGTTTTAAGAAGTGCTTTAAAGGAGGAATGTGTGGTGGGGGAGATACTAAAGCATGAAGCTCACAATTAATCTGGGAGTAAAAAGGGAAATAGGCACTGGGCACAGTACCCTGACTTGGAAATATATGAAGAAGATAGACATAAAATGTTGGAGCAACTCAGTGGGTCAGAGCATCTCTGGAGAAAAGGAATAGGTGACGTTTCGGGTCTAGACCCTTCATCCTGTAAGAAAAAACTGTAGATGCTGGTTTATTGCAAAAAAAGGAACTGCAGATGCTAGTTTATTTGCTGGATGAAGGGTTTCTACACAAAATGTCACCTATTCCTTTTCCCCAGAGATGCTGCCCTACCCACTGAGTTACTCCAGCATTTTGTGTCTATCTTCCGTGGATGAAGGGTCTTGACCTGAAACATCATCTATACTTTTTCTTCAGAGATACTGCCTGACCCACTAAGTTATGCCAGCAATTTGTGTCTATCTTTGGTGTAAACCAGCATCTGCAGTTCCTTCTTACACATTGGAAATATATGAGTTTCCCGACATCATCACTGGTTCTAAATCCTTAAACTGCCAACCCAAAAGTGACATGGGTGCACTTTCACAAGAAGAGGTTGTTCACTGGACATGGACAACAATAGCAGGACTTGGCGGTAACGGGCACATCCCATTACCAAACAGTATATTCAAAGTAACAAGAGAACTGGAAGTAGATTTGGCTATAGACACGGGAAGAAATGAGTTTTTGAAATGACGCAAGTATGCGAGTTTTACATTTAAAGCACTGAGGAGCTGGAAGATAATGCAGATCAGTGAGTACAAGAGCACTGAATGAAGAGCTCAATGATCCAAGATAAAATATGGGCAGCAGAGTTTAAAAAAATTGGTTTATAGACCATTAGGGTGGCATGGTGGTGCAGCGGTAGAGTTGCTGCCTTACAGCGCTTTCAGCGCCAGAGACGCAGGTTCGATCCTGACTACTGGTGCTGCCTGTATGGAGTTTGTACATTTTCCCCGTGACTGCGTGGGTTTTCTCCGAGATCCCGCACTCTAATGACATATAGATTTGGCTTGATGTAATTGTAAATTGTGTGTAGGAAATTGTTAAAGTGCGGTGACCGCTGGTCGGTGTGGAATTGGTGGGCCAAAGGGCCTATTTCCGCGTAGTATCTCTAAACTAAACTAAACTAAACCATGGAGGCCAGCAGATTATTAGAATAATATTGAAAATTGGTAGTGTGGATGAGGGATTGGAGAGCTGCTAGGTTAAACACAAGCACAGCTGAACTTTGTCCTGTAGGTGGAAATAAAAGACTTCTGAGAAGATGTTAACATTTGCAAAAAAGTTACAGGTTATACACAGGATCATGGAATAGAGTGGTTTTATTGATGGCAGACTGCATGGCATGTTCACTTCATTTATTTACATGAAAAAAGGTACCAAGGGGCACAAGCCTTTGTTTTAGACCATGTATCAAAAATCATCAGTTGAAACACTACCAGCATTAAGATTGAACCTTCTTGCTTCCATTTCCTGGAAAGAAAATAAGGATATAATGTTGTAATTTAGGAACCCAAATCTCCTCTCTCAAACTGCTGCAAACCTGAGCAAATCCATATTGGTTGGTTCCTTCAAAAGCATTTTTGATACCAGCATGAAATATTGTTTACACTTCTCAAATATAATAATTATATAGAAGTCCTCAAACATTTATGAAAATAATTTTCAATTATTGTTCCAAATCAGAACAATTCTGTTCTCCTTTTTTTGTTATGATTTTCCCCTTAAATGAAACACTTTAGCACTTTAATTCTAACATCTGCCCTCCGTCTACTTGCACTACAAAATAAACTATTTATCAAATAAACCATAACCTAATTCCCTACATATTAGATAAATTGTACATAGACCTTGTGGTACTTGGACAAGAAAGGGCCAAACTGGGGGGAGGTGGGACCAGCATAGATTGGACATCTTGATCGATATGGGCAAGTTTCTGTTCCCGTGCACTATGACTCTAGAATTCCGCACAAAGGCAGAACGGAGTCCTGTCCAGAAGTAGGTTTCAACAGGTTGAGATATTACAGAATAGAAGTTTCAGGGAACTGAAAAGGAGGCAATGTTGAAAACAGGTTTATTCTGATTGAACAGCGGCTGGGAGGAAGATGAAAGCAATGGACAAAGTACAGAGTTTGTTGTTTGGACCAATTACTTCAAATTCCCAACTGTAATTAATCAAGACAGAGTATTAACCAAGTAGTCCGATCAAATTATTAGGGCAGGGTTCATGCTGTGACTGGTGGGTGAGGGTGAAAGGGAAACTTTAAGTTGAGAAGGATGGTGAACAGAGTTGCTGCGATCATGTGTAGTAGATTGATAATAGAACCATACAGCACTGGAATAGGTCCACAATACCTATGCTAAACATAATGCCAACTCTTACCTGCCTGCACATAATCCATAACCCTAATTCCCTGCATATCCAGTATATGGAATATGACTCCGTATCTGTGTGTAAATGATGAAGAAAAAATTCCCCCAATTTGGCTAGCCTGTGCTGTCTCCTCCCCTTCCTTCACCCTCTAGCTGTCTCCTCCCACCCTCCCATCCGCCCGCCCTCGGGCTCCTCCTCCTCCCTTTTTCCTTCTTTCTTTCCCCACCCCCCATCAGTCTGAAGAAGGGTTTCGGCCCGAAACGTCGCCTATTTCCTTCGCTCCATAGATGCTGCTGCACCCGCTGAGTTCCTCCAGCAATTTTGTGTACCTTCGATATTCCAGCATCTGCAGTTCCCTTTTGAACAAGAAAAAATTATTGTTGTGTTCTGGATGTGATACTTCAGCCGTCAGACCAGGTTCATGTGTAAGGGATTCTCTCTTTCTGATTGTACATTTACAATGATTTACCGTATTTCCCGGCAATGAAGACGTTATTTTTTACCCAAACATAAGGCACGAAAATGTACCTGCATCTTGAAGGCTGAAGGTTAGGTTGTTAGCCAAGAAAGATAGACTTGGCTATCCCTCAGTGCAGCAACATTAAGAAGGATGATAGCCAAGTCTATCCCTCATAGCTGGCAGCTGATGGGAAGCAGCTGGAAAAGGACAGCACCGTTGGGGGGGAGATTTTCTTTCACAGCGTGTGGGGAGTCTGGACCGGAGAGGGAAGTAGCTCGGGTGGCTGAGAGCATCCACCCGGACCGGGCAGCGGAACCGGCCACCACCTCCGCGCCTTCTGCCAGCTGCCCGCCAGCTAGCCACAGTGTCCTTCGGCAGAGGCGCAACTGGTGGAGGTGTGGTTGGCGGGTATCTACTGGGCAGAAGGCTGGCTGCTCCATCCCAGGCTCACTCTCTCTCCCTCTACTAGTCCCGGGGCAGGCAACCTGTGCACTACAGCCAGTCCCGGGGACGCGAGGGATCTGGGAAATGAAGCCAGACCTGGGAACGCGAGGGATCTGGGAACTGCAGCCAATCTAGGGGATGCAAGGGATGGGGAACTGCAGCCAGTCCTGGGAACGCGAGGGATCTGGGAACTGCAGCCAGTCCAGGGGATGCGAGGGATCTGGGAACTGCAGCCAGTCCAGGGGATGCGAGGGATCTGGGAAATGCAGCCAGTCCCGGGGATGCGAGGGATCTGGGAAATGTAGCCAGTCCAGGGCACGCAAGGGATCTGGGAACTGAAGCCAGTCCAGGGGATGCGAGGGATCTGGGAACTGCAGCCAGTCCCGGGGCAAGCAGGCAATGTTGCCGACCCCTGGACTAAACAAAACCCTAGATCCTGTCCCGCCATCCTATTTTCAAAATTTAGCAACTTAAATTGGGAGTGCATCTTCGACGCAGGTGCGTCTTCATGCTGGAAAATATGGTTTGTCGAAATAGTTTACTGCTGTAAGTGTAGTCACTGGGATTGCATGAAGAAACTGTGCAGAATATGGGCAAACAATTACAATTACACAGAACATCCTGAAAAAATGTACTAATATAATAGACAGGTACAATGTTGCCAACTTTCAATGAAGAAAATAAAGAAAATGTTGGCATAAGTTACTAGCAGCTCACTTTATAAATGTCACAGATTTGTTATACCTACACAATTCTCTGAGCTGGAAATTAATTAATAAATGCAGCATTACGAATTATCTATAAACTGGAACACTGAAGGGCCTGTCCCACTGTACGAGGTAATTCAAGAGCTCTCCCGAGTTTAAAAAAAATCAAACTTGTGGTAAGTACGTAGAATGTCCTTGCCGGCTACTTCGGAGCTCGTGGATATCTCGTAGCAGCTCGTAATGCTAACGGCAGGTACTCGGGAAACGCGGTAAGATCGTGAAGTTTTTTCTGCACTGTGAAAAATGTCCAGAAGAGCCCCGAGTACCTACGAACGGCTATTACCGTAATTCTCTGAGTTCGAATCAGGGGAAACTCGGGAGAACTCTTGAATTACCTCGTACAGTGGGACAGGCCCTTGAGTGGGCCACTGTATAAACACAAATGGTACTGTACATATGGCAAACGTCTTCCTGATTTGAAATCATTTGCAGAAAATGATTGTACATTGATGCTAAAGGACTCCTTATAATTATCATATTTGAGTCATCTGAAGAGTGTTTCGAGCTGGCATCAACAATGCTATCGAAGGCACCTACCAATATGGATTTGCTTAGATGCAGCAGCTTGAAAGAGGAGCTTTTTCTTTCTAAGCTGGAGCTCTATATCCTCATTTACTTTCGAGGAAATGGGAGCAAGAAGATTTAATCTTAATGCCAAATGAATAAAAATGCAAAGAGCAGTGACAATAAATTGGAAGATTCAATCTTTAAAACCAATGAGAAACACAACACTCAAAGTTCAGCCTTAGATGGAAGACTCAGCTGAGCTGAAAATTAGAGATGTTCTATTGCTTTAGGAGGAAAACCTAGAACATAATTACTTTATTATTATATTCTTAATAAAGTCACATTGCAAGTAATTACTTGGAGTCCACTTGAAATCTCTAATGTAATTTTCTCCAACACTGCTTTGTATTTTTTAAAGGATGTATTATTTGATTTATTGATCATAAATAAGTCAGGATTCTCAGCAGGGAAAACAAATGCAAAAAATCAATATTGTTGAAAGAGATGTCACTCAGCATTAAAAGAAAAGCTTCTTAGCATGTCAAATGAGTATTATTTATTATCTCACAGTTGAAATCCATCAAGTATACTGACCAGCCTTCACACTGCATTGATTTGTGTTTTGTTCAGTGAACAGAAAGCAAAAATCTGACAACATAAATCAAAATAATTAATACATGGTATCCTGTGGCATTGCTCTGTTTATTTTTCAGGACAAGGGAATTCAACCACTTCACAAGCAAATAGTAAAATGTCATTAAATTTGACAACTGGATGTGGAAACTAATGTAGAGGGGAGAACAAACTGGGGTCTGCTGAGAGGACAGAAGGTGCTGACGAACACTTTAAACGATGATTTCTTGTGTTCGCTGGGTATGTTAGGCATCTGAAAGAACCATTTTTTTGAGCAGTATAGCCAGCCGTATCTGGGCTCATACCTATTTCTCCCCTCACCTTCCCTTACCAACTACATTCCTTTTAGCTTCAGAATTCCCAGTATTCAATTCCTTCGTCTCACATTTTCTGTCTTTTTATCTCTGGCCTTTGTCCACCTGTCTGCCTATTAGAAAATCCTCCTTGCCCGTATCCATCTATTACCTGCCAGGCTTTGCCCCACCTCTCCTCTATTCCAGCTTTCTTACCACCTCCCTGAAATTGGCTACACAAGCCAATAGCGTGGTAATGACGGTATATGGTGTGCTTGCCTTTATTGGTCGGGGTATTGAATAAAAAAGACAGGAAATCATGATGTAGCTGAATAGGACATTGGTCCGGCCACATTTAGAGTATTGTAGCATTTCTGGTTGTCTCATTAGAGGAAGGATGTAGAGACTTTGGAGAGGGTGTAGAGGAGATTTACTAGAATGATGCATTGAATAAGAGGTGTCAGTTACAGACAGACTTTGATTGTTTTCCCAGCAACGCCAGAGGTTGAAGGGAGGCTGATGGAAGTGTATCAAATTATGAAGGGCACTGATGGAGTAGACATTCAGGACCTATTTCACAGGATGGAAATGTCAAATACCAAAGGACACAACTTTAAGGTAAAATAGGCAAAGTGTAAAGGAGATGTGTGCAACAGGTTTTTTTTACACAGAGGATGGTGAGAGCCTGTGAGGTGTTGCTGGGAGAGGTGGTGGAGTGAAAGGCATATGTGTATTTAAGAGACTTTTAGTTTGGCACATGGATATTCAGAGGATGGATGGATATGCATCGTGTGCAGGCAGATATCTGTTGGTCTTGGCATCATGTTTAGCACAGACATTGAGGGCCGAAGGGCCTGTTCCTCCGCTGTACTGTTCTATATTCTATTTTCTATGTAATGCTTACATCTCGCTTCAGATATTTGGAAAATGATGGGGGATAGGATTTGAGTGCTGGTGAATGGAAAGGGATAACGTTCAATTTAATAACCGCTAAATTAGGCACCATAGATTCTAATTATATTGTGGGGTCTCTTGTACACCTGATGCCCACTTAGAAGCACAATCATTTAGTGTCAGTAGCTTTGTACTTAGCCAGAGTGCTGATAATTAAATGTAAATAAATGTTCCATTCCTGTTTTGGGATGCTACAATAATTGCCAGCTTCTGATGTTGCTTTCTGAAACTTGTCCATAATTGTTCAGTGGGGACATTTGGTTGGAGCTGTCAGCACTGTTGCAACTTAATGGAATGCTGAGCTGTGGCTGGGCTGTTTAGGATTCCTGGTGGGCTTTCATGCCATTATCTGTCAGTTTTGTTGACTGTAGTTGAATAAAAAACAGTTCTATCAGTTTCACTTTAAATGTCATCAGACCAGCTGCCAAAGGGCTTGAGGCCAAAGTCACTCCCCCTCCCATTCCCAATCTGTCCTTTCTGTCCTGGGCCTCCTCAATTGTCAGAGGCCCGGCGTAAATTGGAGGAACAGCACCTCATATTTTGCTTGGGTAGCTTACACAACAGCGGTATGAACATTGACATCTAACTTCAAATAACCCTTGCTTTCCCTCTCTCTCCATCCCCTCCCTTTCCCAGTCTTACTGTCACCGACTAGATTTTATCTCTGTATTGCCCACTCCCCTGACATCAGTGTGAACAAGGGTCTTGACCAGAAACGTCACCCATTCCTTTTCTCCAGAGATGCTGCCTGCTGAGTTATTCCAGTATTTTGTGTCTACCTTAGATACCTTAGACGGCGGTGGAGGTCGATTCTCTGGATACTTTCAAGAGAGAGCTAGATAGGGCTCTTAAAGATAGCAGAGTCAGGGGATATGGGGAGAAGGCAGGAACGGGGTACTTATTGGGGATGATTAACCATGATCACATTGAATGGCGGTTCTGGCTCGAAGGGCCGAATGGCCTTCTCCTGCACTTATTGTCTATTGTCTATTGTCTATTGTCTATTGTCTATTAAACCAGCATCTACAGTTCTTTCCTACACATTTTGTCTGCCATATTGATTGTGCTACTCAGTCAGCCCTTGTTGCTGAAGGACAAAGAGAGGAAGAAGCAGTACAGAAAAAGCTGAGACTTCCAGCTTGAGGGATATGAGGGAAATGTGGAGGAATATGGGGAGGGAGAGAGCGCCTGAGTCATGCCGTGCCCTGATTAAAAGGA
This sequence comes from Amblyraja radiata, assembly GCF_010909765.2. Lineage (NCBI taxonomy): Eukaryota > Metazoa > Chordata > Chondrichthyes > Rajiformes > Rajidae > Amblyraja > Amblyraja radiata. Next base: position 97,072,710 of record NC_045956.1, on the reverse strand, counting down.
TTGGAAGGTTGGCTTTGCAACAACTCTGCCCGAGATCACAAGAAATTGCAGAGAGTTATGGATGTAGTCCAGTCCATCGCACAAAACAGCCTTTCCACCGTCAACTCCGTCCACATGTCACGTTGCCTTGGGAAATCATCTAGAATGATCAAGTAGCTCAGTCATCCACTCTTCCTCCCTCTCCCATCAGGCAGAAGATGTAATAGCTTGAAAGCATGTATCACCAGATCCAGGAGCAGCTTCTTCCCTGTTGTTATCAGAATATTGAACCGTCTTCCAGGAGGTTAGGGTGTAGTTCCGATTAGCTCAGAGGCCACCTGTTCTACCATGAATAGACACAAAAGGCTGGAGTAACTCAGTGGGACAGGCAGCATCTCTGGATAGAAGGAATGTGTGACGTTTCGGGTCGAGACCCTTCTTCAGACTCCATGAAGTTTGTTTCCTGAATCCATATGCACAAGTAATATCATGTTACATCATTAATCATCTTTCTGTTCCCTCCTTTATATTTTGAGAATTTGTAGTTGCTATGGAATGTCTCTGCATCTCAGGTAATCATTTATTTAAATTTTAATTTCTCACTAATTTCCCACTATCATTTTAGCCTCATTCAACCTAAATGCACTTCTCTACATGTTTTTGGTGGTGGTGAAGCTGAACAATGAAACAAACAGATTGGGCAATAACCATTGGGCAAGATTCGATGGGTTGAATGGCCTAATTCTGCTGCGATGTATTTTGGTATTATGGTCAATACCAAGTAAATAGTGAAAGAATAAATTGTCAATACACTCCTGTGATGTATTCAAGCAGGAACTGCAGATGCTGGAAGATCGAAGGTACACAAAAAAATGCTGGAGAAACTCAGCGGGTGCAGCAGCATCTATGGAGCGAAGGAAATAGGCAACGTTTCGGGCCGAAACCCTTCTTCAGACTGTGATGTATTCTGTAGTAATAGGCACCTCCATTAATTAATTCAGCAATACCTTCAAATCTCAGTCATGTGAAATGTAATGTTGTTTCACTAAATCCCAAGGAGTGCTGGTGCAGGATTCCCAAAAAGTTAATCTGCAAGTCAAATGCATAGTAAAGAAAGCAAACACAATGCTATGCTAGCATTTATTTTGAGGAAGCTTGTATACAAAAACAGGGATGTAATGCGGAGGCTCTATAAGGTGCTGGTAAGACCACATTTGGACCATTCTAAGTCAGGTGTGTGACCAAAATATGAAAATTTGTGGAATACATCTCGTCTTATTCGGAAAGCATTACAGGTATATTGTTTTGTACTGTGATTCATATTTTTTTAATCCCAAAGTTTATCAAGTTAAATGTTTATGTTATGCTGACAATGTTTGTTTTGGGTCAGAGGTTAAATATGACTGGTCACGTGTGTGACATCACATGGGGGGGGGGAAGATTTCATGACAGTTTTACAAACTCTATGAATTTAAAAAAAAAGCTAGAATGTTCATATATTTAGCAGACATGCAATATAGTTCTGTAGGTAGGAAAATAGCAATTAATAAGATTAATCTCTTACAATAATTTTTTAATGTATTACTTTATGTGATGGCTTCTGGCCACGTGTGTAAAATTTGGTTCACATTCCAAAGAATGGGCCTTACAAACACTGGGAATTTTAAAAAGCTAGAATGTTCATATCTTTAGCAGACATGCATTATAGTTCTGTAAGTAGGAAAATAACAATGAATAAAATTAATCTCTTACATTAATTTTTTAATGTATTACTTTATGTGATGCCATTTTGGTTCACTTTCCAAAAAATGGCCCATTTGGAATATTTTGAGCAATTTTGGGCCCCATATTTGAGGAAGGATGTGTTGGCTCTGGTGACGGTCCAGAGGTGGTTTACAAGAATGATCCCAGGAATAAGTAGGTTAACATATGATGAGCGTTTGACGGCACTAGGCCTGTACTCGCTGGAGTTTAGAAGAGTGAGGGGGGAACTCATTGAATCAAACAGAATAGTGAATAGAGTGGAGGTGGAGAGGATGTGTCTACTAGTAGGAGAATTTATGACCAGAGCTGAACAATGCTAATGATTGGGCAATAACCGTAGCCTCAGAATTAAAGGAAGTTATTTTAGGAAGGAGAAGAGGAGGAATTTCTGTAGTCAGAGGGTGGCGAATCTGTGGAATTCTTTGCCACAGAAGGCTGTGGAGGCCAAGTCAGTGGATATATTTAAGGCAGAGATAGATAGATTCTTGACTAGTACGGGTGTCAGAGGTTATGGGGAGAAGACAAGAAAATGGGGTTAGGAGGGAGAGATGGATCACCCATGATTGAATGGCAGAGTAGACTTTATGAGCCGAATGGCCTAATTCTGCTCCTATCACTTATGGTTTTATGATACATAATGTTCATGACATTAATTCAGATAGGACAGGAGAACATTGTGTGCATTCTGCGAACACAAAAACATATATAAAATAAACATTTTTTAATGTATTATCAGATGGAAGAGGTTTAGGGTCCCAATCAACTACAAAATATATAATCAAATATAACACGAGTGAGTCTCAGCTATATGATCTAATTTTATGGCCAATGTTTAATGATGCTGTATGTAAATGTGTTAAATTGAGACTTCAAATCTTGAAGTGGTTTTCGAGGTACCACTAATTATTTTATAGTGTATGCAAAAATAGAAAATAATTGAAAAAGCAATAGATTGTTAGCGAAGGGGTCAAAACAACCCCAGTGAGTGTGAATCTGTCGAATTCTCTGCCTCAGAAGGCAATGGAGGCCAATTCTCTGGATGCTTTCGAGAGAGAACAGGGTACTGATTGTGGATGATCAGCCATGATCACTGGCTCGAAGGGCCGAATGGCCTACTCCTGCATCTATTGTCTATTGTCTATTCTGACCATTCCATGATTTAAAAGTACAATTTGAAAACACGCAGTAATTGCTCAGTTGTTTTCTCTTGGAACTGAATTAAAAATAGATTAAACAGCTATTTGTTCCATTGCTGAAGTTGAGCAAAAACAAGTTGCTACATTTAAAGTCATAAGGATAAATGCATTTCAAATTACTTTCATGCAAAATGCTTTTAGATGTCTCTCAGGCACTACATGAAAAGTAGACTTTTCTCATTTCTGAAATATTTTCTTTGAATTATCTTTCATAACCATTAATGTGCAGTGGTTTGGGTTCTGTGTTCAGTGGTCCTATAACTGCTATTTGACAGCTTGTGTTTGGCCAACCATTTTACACTGACTTATCATGGCTTTCCAACCTCAATACCATTATAGTGTATTGGTTCTTTGTGTAACCTTGTGTGTGAGGAACTGAACACATCCTCAAACTTGTTCAAGATCTCGGCTGAATTCTCAGCAAATCTCTGCAGACAACTGTAACAATCAAGTTATCAGTTGATCACATAACATAGAAACATAGAAAATAGGTGCAGGAGGAGGCCATTCGGCCCTTCGAGCCAGCACCGCCATTCATTGTGATCATGGCTGATCGTAACCCGTGCCTGCCTTCTCCCAATATCCCTTGACTCCACTAGCCCCTAGAGCACTTTCTACAGTAACTCTCTCTTAAATCCATTGAACAAAACACTGAACTTAATGAAGTAGTAGCCACAAAGATACAGTTATCCTTTTATGTATCTATGTATGTTAGAGTGGAGAATATGTGCATTTGTATGCAATTTCTGTGTTTGCCCGAAATTAATATTGACCATTTCTTATTGTTCAAGTTCGGCATCTGGGCCTCACCAGCAAGGCGATCATTAATCACCCATCACTAATTGTCCTTCAAAGGGTGAGGGTGAACTCAAGAACCCAAAATCACTGCACATTGTACGTTGTTCAGAAAAACAGCAAAGATAACACAAGGAAAATGTTTCTAAAATGAGAAAAGCTTACTTTTCATGTAGTACCTGAGAGACATCTAAAAGCATTTTGCAAGAAAGTAATTTCAAGTTCAAGTTCAAGTTACATTTATTGTCACGTGCACCAATTGGTACAGTGAGATTTGAGTTACCACACAGCCATACAAATAAAAAAGCATGCAATACATGATAGAATTTAACATAAACATCCCCACACAGCAGAATCAACGTTTCCCTCTGTGAGGGAAGGCAATAAAGTTCAGTCATCTTCCTCTTTGTTCACCCGTGATCGGGGCCTATGAACCCTCCGCAGTCGCCGCTACGGCAGCCCGATGTTCAGGCACTCTCGGATGATCGGAATGGAAAAACACACTCAGCGGCTAGAAGTTTCCGAATACTGGCAAGCCTTGGCAAAAGATCTCTGGACTGCGCGATGTTAAAGTCATCTCCGCCCGCAGCTGGAAGCTCCGCAAACCACAGCTCCATGGTGTTAAAGTCAGCAGGCCCAACACTCCGGTATTAGGTCCCGCAGTAGGTGTAAGTAATCCCCGGGCCACAGACGTCCACACTGCAATGCAACCTGGTCTGACGGCAGCTCAGAGACCCATATTAAGAATTCAGAAACTGGAAATAGCTTCGGGGGAAGATAAGGAGGAGGAGGATCTTAAAGCTTGGATAGACCTGCCATTCCGAGAGCCGACTTTTCCTTGGTTTGGTTGGAGAGGGTATAGAGCTGTTAGATCTGATCAGTGCTACAACTGTGGGGAATTAGGACATTGGACCCAATCGTGTCCTGTGAGGGAATACCAAGAAGGAAGGAGGCAAAGAAGAGTGCCACGGTGTTTCAGAAATCAGTGGATCCCGAGAGGTTACCGGGACACTTGGGACCACGAGGGTAGAGGAAGAGGACACTGGCCAGGAGATCAGAGGGCAGGGACATTTTGGCAACCGAACCCATTCCGCTAGCCCTGACCTGCCAGCAAATACAACATATGAAATCTGGTCATCCTCAAATGGCCCAAAATAACAATAAAAACCAGAAAGAACATCACTCCCTTCCAAATCCTATGAGGAGAGACACAAATAATCTATATAATCTATAATAATAACTAAGGAGAACTGAAATGGCACTAGGGAGAGAAGAAACAAACTTATTGTGCAGGAGGTATGGGAGTGGGGAAAGGAGCTATTGTACTACCTTGTGCCTGCACGACAGTATATATATTTTTTAATATTTATTTTTATTAGAAGCAATTGTACAAAGAGAGAATGATCGACATAACAGTTATACAATTTTCGTACTGCTTCAGTTTTAACATTTTATGAACTAATAACTAGATCGGAAAAAAAGAAAAAGGAAAAAAAGGGAAAGAAAGAAGAAAAGAGAAAGAAAATAAATAATTTCAAGAAAAACACGAAACCAAGAAAAGGAAACCCCCAGAACTAACGAAGGAGTGAAAGAAGCGGAGATATATCCCACTGCCCTTCCATACGCCCACTCACCTGACCATAGCGTCGGTTTTGAGTTTGTGTTCAACCATTATGTTGTTGAAGAAATTCGATAAAAGGAGACCATATTTTTGAAAATTGATCTGGTTTGTCAGTCAAGACAAGCCTTTTTTTTTCCAGATGTAGCATCTCGGTCATTTCTGTGATCCTCATCTTCACTGTGGGGACTGTTATCTTTTTCCAGAATTTAAATATGAATTTTTTCGCAGTTATTAAACCATAGTCAAGGAAGTGTCTTTGAAATATCGTTAGGTTAGGGCAGCCCTCTGACATTCCTAATATTATTAGTTTTAAATCTTGCTCCAATTGAGTTTTAAGTGTTTTAGAAATAATATTGCATATTTGTGTCCAGAAATGTTGTCTTTTTATACAGGATACAAAAGAATGAGTTCGGGTGGCTTCTTCAATGTGACATTTATCACAAAGAGGAGAGACAGTTGGGAAGATCTTGTTCAATTTGTTCTTTGAGTAGTATAACCTATGCAATATTTAAATTGTATCAGGCAATGCCTGGCATTAAAGAACAGTAGTATATGTATTGCAGGCTTTCCTCCCATATATCTTTCGAAATGGGTAAACCCAGCTCGTCCTCCCATGCTCGCCTATAAATCTCAGAAGGTGGGGTGTGAATATTTAGAAGGGTGTTATAAATGTAAGATATCAACTTACTTGTATCGGCCTGTCTATTCAAACAGTCATCTAATACATGTGTTCAAGAAGGAACTGCAGATGCTGGAAAATCGAAGGTACACAAAAATGCTGGAGAAACTCGGCGGGTGCAGCAGCATCTATGGAGTGAAGGAAATAGGTAACGTTTCGGGCCGAAACCCTTCATCAGACTGATAGGGGGTGGCAGGGAGAAGGAAGGAAAAAAAAGAGGAGGAGGAGGAGCCCGAGGACTGGGGGATGGGAGAAGACAGCTCGAGGGCAAAGGCAAATGCAAATTTATTTGTATAGCACCATTCGTGCAAACAGCAATTCAAGGTGCTTTACAGGAAAGAAAAAATAAAATAGTCAATAATTAAAAATTGCAAAATAAGCAATACGACAAATGTATGAATAATAAAACAACGTCAATGAAACAATAAAACAATTTAAAAAAGCACATAAAAGGGTTAAAATTAGACGGTTAAGATTACCTGCATGTCGGGTTATGGAAAAGCTATAGTAAACAACAGTGTTTTTAGGCCTGATTTAAATGCGCTTACAGTCTGTGCACACCTCAGGTGTTCAGGGAGCTTGTTCCACAGGTGTGGAGCATAAAAACCGAATGCTGCTTCAGCCTTTTTAGTTCTGACCCTGGGAACACAGAGTAAACCTGTCCCTGAAGACCTGAGGAGTCTAGGCGCCTCATATACAACAAGTAGGTCTTTTGGACCTAGACCATTCAGTGTCTTGTAGTTCAGTAACAGAATTTTAAAATCTATCCTCTTAGGAAGGGGAGGAGACAGCAAGGGCTAACAAAATTGGGAGAATTCAATGTTCATGCCCCCCGGATGTAGGCTCCCCAAGCGGAATATGAGGTGCTGTTCCTCCAATTTCCGGTGTTGCTCACTCTGGCAATGGAGGAGACCCAGGACAAAGAGGCATGAACATTGAATTCTCCCAATTTTGTTAGCCCTTGCTGTTTCCTCCCCTTCCTTAGCCCTCGAGCTCTCCTCCCATTCCCCAGCCCTCGGGCTCCTCCTCCTCTTTTTTTTCCTTCCTTCTCCCTGCCACCCCTTATCAGTCTGAAGAAGGGTTTCAGCCCGAAACGTTACCTATTTCCTTCGCTCCATGGATGCTGCTGCACCCGCTGAGTTTCTCCAGCATTTTTGTGTACAGTCATCTAATATATCTGGACCCATAAGAGGACAGTCTTGTGTATATGTTTTCACGTAGTCTCGGATTTGGAGATATCTAAAAATATTATTGGCATTCGTCATATTTCTCCTGTAGTTCTTGAAAAGAGGAGAGAGTCCCCTTCTTATAGGTCGCCCACAGTATTGATTCCCAGGTTCTTCCATTGAACAAACACCACATGTAAAATAGACGGTTTAAACGAGGGATTATTTGCAATAGGAAGAAGGAGAGACATATTTCTCAATTTAAGACTGAATTTCAGCTGTTTCCAGATACGGAAGTACTATGTATTATCGGAGGATAGGAGGATCGAGCCTATACAAAAAGGCAAGCAATCTTCCCTCTCCATTTTTAACCAATTTACATGATGACATGTATCATCCAACCAGAAAGTTATATTTTCAATATTAGTTGCCCAGTTGTAAAAAAGACAATTAGGTAGAGCTAATCCTCCACACCTTAAGGAGTTAATAAGAACTAAACAGAACAAACCGTAAAAATATTTAAATCCGTCAGGGAATCAACATTCCCCAGATGTTAAGTATCTTAGTGGAATCTAACTAAGTAGTTTAATATTGAAAAATTGAACTTACATGCGGCACTTATTACTTAACTTTCTATTAATACTATTTTGACATATTAACACTCAAAGTCTGTAGGTTTATAACAACTTATTGATTATAAACACAGTATAAACGTATTGATTATCATCACAGTATAAACTCAGTAAAGTATTACTTATCCCTTGACGGATCCCACAGTGTCCTGGGCAAACTTGAATGCTTTATCAGGATCAGTAAAGAAGGATTCAACCCCTTTATAAGTAACTTGCAGTTTGGCAGGATATAATAGGCCAAATCGGAGATCAGGTATGTCCCTCAGAATAGCTCTTGATTTGGAGAAGAGTGTTCTTTTCTTAACGACTTCGGCAGGAAAGTCTCTGAAGATTTGTTAAGTTAAGTTTCTGTTGCTGGCAACTTTCTGCAGAATATCCTCTAGAAGATGGCAGTGATGCCCCTCAGGATCAAATGTCTTGGTGGGGCTGTGACGTCTGACCGGGCTCTCAGAGCGCTGTGAGCCCGATCAAGTCTAGGTTTTTCACCCAAAGAGAGTACGTCTTGAAGTAGTTGAGCCGTAAAATCTCGAAGATTTTGACCATGTTCTTTGCCTTCTTTCACTCCAACAATCCTTAGATTCTGACGTTTAGAGCGCCCTTCCAAATCTAGACATTTTTCTGTTACTTCAGCTAGTAACCCGGAGATACGTTCCACCTCAGCCATCAGCCTGTGTGTTGTCTCAACATTTAGAGCTGCAGCAGTTTCCAATTCCCGAATAGCCTCGGTTTGTTTTTGTGAAGTAGCAAGGATAGGTTCCAACTTACGGCTGATGTCGGTTTCAAGCCGGTCGATTACCCCTTTCAGGTCGGAATTCACCTCCTCTATACGGGCATCAATCTTGCCAATCTTCCCACAGATTTCTGCCTTCACAGCCAAAAGTTCATGACAGTGCCGAACGGATCTCCTCCACCAAACCCGGAGTTTGCCTTGATGCTTCCTCTCGGGGGTGTGCCATAGTCGAGGTCGAGGCTTCTTCGCAGCCTTCAATAACTTCTGTGAATTCTGGTTGATGTTTCCTCCGTGGTTTTGGCGAGCATCTATTGGATATTTTAAAAGTACCGGGTCGCGTTCTGATGACGTCACTTACGTGACTGCTGAACGTCTGCCGGTGAGAATTTTTAGATATGTCTGGATTAATTTTCGAGGTTTTCAACTTTAGACGGTGCGGAGCTGATTAGCGCATGCCTCTAAGCCGCCGTAGTGCCACCGGAAGTCCACGACAGTATAATCGACAACATACTATCTGTGGAGTGAGGTAAAGAATATACAGACCCCTTGAGAACGGGCAGGAGACAGCACAGGTAATGTGGCTCCCCAGAAACAGGAACTAACAAGAAGATGGAAATGATACTGTCCTGTCCCTTAGTCAGATCTAGGAAGGCTAACAGATAGAGAAATCTGCTCCTTAATATCCCTACTCCTTTGAAACTGGCATCAAGGAAGAAGAAAAAGATTCCTATCCTAGTGCCCAACTTTAACATCATCTAGCTTTTGACACCAGTGAAGGAAAGGAGAGTATCCTTATCCAAGCTTTCCTAAAGAAATAACACAGACAACCTATGACACCTATTGGGACGAGCTCCACTTTAAAGAACTGAATTTGATTTTGGAATAATACATTCCTCTGTGGTTTGGGGTAAAACATCTACTTTGCGTCTAAATTATGATTATTAGAAATAAATTTATATAATTTGAATTTGGTCTCTAAATTGTATGGTAATGAATTGGAGGGACTTTAAAGTTTCAGATTTGGAACCGACTTGTGAGATTTGGCTTAGGCATATTTGGAGTTTGATTATTAATTGATATTGTTATTGTCAGGCAGCCAAAGATGGGAAAGATTATTCAGAGAACATCAGGAAGGATGGAACTTGGGAAGATCTGGTAACATGGAAATTATTCAGGGAACATGAGAGTTGGAATTGGAACTGGTAAAAAGAGGAACTGTGAACAACAAGACTTCCCTTTAAGAGACCACCAAGAAAGTACTCAGTGGTTAGGATACTGGTATAAGAGAGAACCCCTATGGACTGAGAGCCGAGCCAACATACTACAGAAGAAGTACTGGAGGAGAGGTATATTGAATTAGAAGGAGAAACTTGAATGTGTGTGGAAATATAGTCGATCGGTATGTATTTGACCGATGGATCGAAATTGTTTAACCCTTGATAGTAAAGCGGCTTCTACTATCAAGGCGGAAAGAAATTGTCCCTAGAATTGGCATTCTTAATTGAATTTATGATGAAATTGGCAACATCTGAAAATTGATTGATTAAATTTGAACAGCAGGGAATTCCACAGGAATTGGAATGGAATTGTGTTATCGACCACAAATGAGAATGAGAAGAGTGAGACAGACATTGAAACATAAAATATTAAATTGAAGGCTGAGACGGAATTTGGTTGAATTGAAACATTTTTCATGGTTTGTTTTAAATAAGAGTCACGCTTGTAGGGAAAACTGGACTGAACCCAGCTGAAATTTATATGAGAAACCATCATCAGATATACATATTATAACATCGTGTGAATACGGAGAGGGATGATTAGTGTTGATCTTAGGATAGTGAAGAGTATATAATAGAACAGAATAGTAATAGGAGCACAGTGATAGAGTAGAATATAATAGAGCAGAATATTGAAATGGAAAAGGGATAGTATTGCAGAATTACAGTGAATGTATGGGGAACCATTAGTACATGAGTGGTAACTTGCTTTGCTTTTTTCATGAATTACAGGTTATAGTTTCAACTATGGAAAGGGATGGAAGAATGGGCAACAACACAGATGGAGGGAATTAACGCCCGTGAAAACTCGGGAGGTAAAGTCGTCAAGTCAAGTTTTATTCGTCACTTGCACATAAAATGCAAGTGAAATGAATTTGCCAGCAGCGGTACAATAAAAAAAGAAAACACAATACACAATAAAATTTACACAAACATCCACTACAGCATTCATCACTGTGGTGGAAGGTACAAAAATTGGCCAGTCCTCCTCCATTCTCCCCCCGTGGTCGGGACCTCAACCCTCCGCATTTGTCGCTGCGGGCGTCCAGATGGAGAGAGTGGAGAGCATAAAGTTCCTCGGAGTGCAAATCACAGACAGTCTCACCTGGTCCAGGAACAACATTGGGATTGTCAAACGGGCCCATCAGCGACTGCACTACCTGAGGAAACTCAAACAGGTCTCACTCCCCACCAACATCCTCAGGACTTTTTACAGGGGCACGGTGGAGTCTGTACTCACGTACTGCATGAACACGTGGTATTCCAACTGTAACATCTCAGACAGGAAGTCTCTGCAGAGGGTAGTGAGGGGAGCAGAGAGGATCATTGGCGTCTCGCTACCCTCGGTACAAGAACTGTTCCAGAGCCGCTGCCTGAAAAAAGCACTGAGCATAGCAAAGGACAGACTGCACCCCCTCCACACACATCTAGATCTCCTGCCATCAGGAAAGAGATACTGTAGCATCAAAGCTCGGACAACCAGACTGCTAAACAGCTTCCTTTCACAGGCTGTGAGGCTGCTAAACAGTCACTCCACCTGATTCTGCTGCTTTTGCACTGACAATTTAATAACTGGCACGGAGTAATAACTCTGGTACTGGCTCAAGCCACTTAAATCAGCTGCCCTGGACATTTTATGACTGTTTTTACTTGTATTTTAATGTTGCTGTTTTTTACCTGCACTTTTTAAAACTATTCGTACTGTTTTATCAGGAACTGGATTGATTTTTTTAAATTGCTTTTATTTTATGCGTGAAATGTTTAAGTTTTTATGTGCGATGCTCCGGTATTCCCTGGGAAACGTCTTCTCATTTTGCACTGTACAACTGTTGCTTTGCAAGATGACAATACAGGATGACGATAATGTTCAGACAAGGTAAGTCGAGATAAGTCCTGAATCAGTGCCTCCCCACCGGAGACCGCGGTTTCAAGTTGATGTAGGCTGCAGGCCGGCGGTCGAAGATTTAAAGTCCCCACCGCGCCGCAGCCAGAAGCACCGCCGACCGCAGGGCCGCCGGTCGGAGCTCCTCTCCAGGGATCCCTGGTGAGGGACCCTGCTCCTGATGGTAAGTCCACGCTGCGCCCATGCTAGATGTTGGCCGCGGGCCGGCGATCGGATCTTTTCTCCTCCCGGATCCCCAACGAGGGATCCCAGACCCAGGACGCTGTCAGCTGGAGCTCTGCAGACCGCGGCTTCAGGCTGCCATGGGCCAGCGATCGGAGCGCTCCCCTCCGGCGACCTCCGGCGAGGGCTTGCCCACTCCATGACGAAAGAGTCCTCGCTGCGCCCGCTGCTGAAGCTGAAGCCCGCGCGCGTCTCGGAGAAAGGCCGCACCCATCCGACATGGAAAAAATTGCCTCTCCATGGAGGAGGCGACCGAAGCGGTTTCCCCCTTGCCACCCCACACCACCCCCCCACACAAGACACACAGAGAAACATTAAAAACACACATTAAGGCACACTAAAAACTAAAAAACGTAGAAAAAACTAACACACTGCTGGCAGGGCTGCCGGCTAGCAAAGACTCATCAGACGGAAATTGTGAAGCTACACCCACGAAAACTTGATAAGCTTGATAAGATTCTGGGAAGAAACATTATCATCTTGTTGCTGTTAATAGATGGAGAATGTAATAGACACACTTATGTATATCTGGTTATCTGATTATCTGACTATTTAGATATCATAAATGATGGTTTATCATATATGAGTAAAGGAAGGGTTGTTAATTCTGGCCAAATTGGAGAGGCCAGGACTCTAAAATTGAGTAAAGGCTTCTGGGCTGATAGGCCATTTGGTCAATTTAAATGTGCCTTCTTCAGAAATAGGACAAGCTGCAGAATGGTGCCAGATTATTTAGAGCCTAGATAAGAGCTGCAGGAAGGGAATGGAAGCATCTGCAGATCCTAACATAGGTGCAAATTGCATGGCATAGATTGGATGAATGCCAACCAGACATACACATTGTATATAATGTTGCAAATCTTTACTTTGCTGGATGTTGATTGGATTAATATTGAGCCTTGTCTGGTTTTCTTGCAAATCAAGGCACGTTGCGATGTTTGTTTCCTTTGAGAAGCACCATTTGAATACATTGTATTAGTCACTCTATTCTTGGGTTAGGGAAATGTCTATCATGTGCTGGGTTAATTTATATCTGTTATTGGACTGTTTAGAGATCACCTTTATGTGGTTCGGCTCTTCAAGGTTTGGGGACCTATAAAAGGCCGCTCCCACGAGGTCCTGTGTTGATCTTCTGGGAGAACGCTTAGGACTGCGTGAACTTCTGCAGTGTCTCTGGTTGAGCGAGGCTAAGAGGGCATGATCAGGCAGATATGAGGATTGAACCCGCGGTGGTTAGGTATAGTAACTGTAATTGTGTTTTGTCAAAATAAAGTTTAGATGCGCAAATGCTTAACTCAGTGATTTTTGACTGAAACTAGACTGGGGTGGGGGGGCGCTTAGAATTTACATTACCACTTACCAGCATATATCTGAACATTATCTAGGTCTTGATGACTGCAGGCATGGGCTGCTCCACTCGATAAGGAGCTGTGAATGGTTTGTTTTTGCATTTTGAAGATTGGTTTTTGTTTAAATAATATTTCCTATCCACGTAATGCTACATTCCCCAAAAGGACTATGCCCTGATTTATGGGAGAAGCTTTCAGTGGGCTGATAACATCAGGGAAGAAGATCTTCCTGATTCTGGTTGTATGTACTTTCCAGCCTTTATATATTCTGCCCAATGGGAGAGAGGAGAAGATGGAATGACAGGGTGAAATTGGTCCTTGATCATCTTGGTTCCTTTCCCAAGGCAGCAAGACGTGTGGTGGAATCTACAGACGTGAAGCTTGCTTCAACATAACAAAGTAGATTTGTTGTAGCAGACTCCAGATTTCAATTTCCACACTTGAATATCTCACTAGTTCTCCCTTGGGCATCCAACACCAGTCCCATGACCCAATTGCGAATCCGAACCTCACCAACCAGAAGAGCAAAGGGAGATATTTGTGGCATGGTCCTGACTAGATCTTTGAGGTCACAAATCACACCTCTACCCCACAAATCCAAACTGGTCCCAAATCCTCCCCATTCCCTGAGCCCACCTCCCCCTAAAACCCCACATGACCCACACCCTCCCATTTTTAACCATACTAGGAAAGGCTTGGGAGTACATCAGTCATGCAAGGAGCATTTCACATTTGGTCACATGTGCAACAGAGTTTTGCAGCAGACTCAGAAATCATTTATTATTGCCTGTTTTTTTGTTCTTTTTCTTGCACCAGATAACTTCTATGCGACTGCAATTTGAAATGCTAGTCTTTTACAAAGAGAAATCCATTAATAATTTATTTTTAAGCATGTAATAACACTCCTTCACTGTGAAGTAATTGATTTGTGTCATTTTGCTTTCTGTCCGACTTTAGGAACTGCAATTACGGAAAATACCCAACCTTTGGAAGTGTTAGTCAAATCGAGTTCAGCTGACACTTGCCAGCATAACCGTTTGGGGACTTATTCTATCCTTGTGATGACATGTAAATACTAGTGTCCCAGATTTTCCTTTGAAATGCCAATATTTCTGTGATTAACTGTCAGCATTATCTTTTGTAACTGTCAGGATGTTCAGGATTGCCACAAGTCCACGCAGACCTGCTGCCACATCCACACTGCTGTCATTCTGACTACACTCTCATGTCAGACAGTTTGCTAAAGCAACAACATCTGACTAATTCCCACTGGTTGTGATGGAAAGCTGCCTGTTCACCTGACACCAGATGAGACCAAGTGCAAGCTCAGCAGCTCCAGTAATTTCAATGGGCAGGAAATTAGTTTATTTTATTTTATTTTTATCACGTGTACCGAGGTACAGTGATAAGCTTTTCAGTTGTGTGCTTTCCAGTTATTATACACAATTGCAATCAAGCCATCCACAGTTCCAGGATAGAGGGTATGTTATTTAGTGCAGTCTGATAAAGTCTCATTAAAATTCTGATTAAAATCTGATTAAAAATAGTTCAAATGTCTCCAATGGGATAGATAGGTCAGGACCGCACTCCGGCTGGTGAGAGGACAGTTGCCCAATTACATCTGTATTGGAGAGAAGAAAGCTAATGATTAAAATGTGTTTTTTTCCCTATTTTATCTGTTAATGAATGTTTGTGATTGACAAAATGTAGATAGCATTGACAGCAAATTTGGCCTGTGGGTGAGACTTAACCTGCTGTTGACATATTTTAGGAGGACTTGCAACTGGAACATTGCACTGTGCTGGGCTCCTGGTTGAGGTAAGTGTGTGTTTGGTGAGAAGACAATTGATGCATTGTTACCAGGACATTCTGGACCATTATTTTCATCGTGGTTCACCAGAGTGTTGATGAACTCAGATTTCTTTTAAGCAGCATAAATATCACTCTTTAAGTGGCGCAGAGCCTGAAACAGGGATCAAGACTGTGCTCAATCCATTGTAACATTGATTTTAGGTATTCTTCATGGAATATTGTAATTGCAAACTTGAGATATCCTCCTGGTGCTTCAAATTGCACATGGCCTCCTTTGTAGCTGAAACACCTCATGAGCACTGCACGTTGAGAAGAAAGTTGAGGTTCCATAAAGACCCATGATGTGTATAAGTTTTTGCAATCATGTTCCACTTCCTTCTTCTGTGACTTGCTCCTGCTCTCTTACTAAAAGTCTGATCTTGACCACTTCCTGTTGTTCTGTATATTGATTTTAGAAAAAACTCTGCCGCTTACGACTCAGAGTCCCCCTCCGCTGCGCAGGATAAGAGGGTTTTTCCCATTGATGAAAAATAAGAGTTATTAGTGTTTAAAAAATGTTGAGATTCTCACTCCTGATGGCCACGCCCCTTCCGGAGGGAGTATAAAACCCGGAAGTGTTGAGTACCTCAGTCAGTCTCTGCAAGATGGGGGAGCGAGAGGGTCACTTCTTTCAGTCTGAGCTGTGAATAACACTGAACACATGTCTACTGTGAGTGGTTTAACTGACCTGTCAGTGCCCTTAATGTGGTTTGAAAATATAGTTTGGAAATGCTAAAGCTGTGTTGCCTTTGGTTTGGAAATGCTAAAGCTGTGTTGCCTTTGGTTTGGAAATGCTAAAGCTGTGTTGCCTAATTAAAGTTGCCTTGCCTAATTAAAGTTGCCTTGCCTACTTAAAGTTGCCTTGCCTTCTATATAATTAAAAGTCTAACCTTGACCACTTCCTGTTTGCGCTTTATATTGATTTTTGAAAAAAACGCTACCACGTACGGCTGTGATTTTTGGCCATCTTACTCAGAGTTCCCCTCCGCTAATCAGGTGCCGAGGATTTTTCCCATTGATGAAAAATAAAAGAGTTATTAGTGTTTAAAAAATGTTGATATTCGCGCTCCTGTCAATCACGCCATGAAGGTCAAGTACCTTCTGGTGGGAGGGGGAGGGACTATAAAAGTGGGCGTGGCTCAGTCTCTGCAAGATGGAGGAGGGAGAGATCACGACTCGCTGCCTTTAGTGGCCTTGCACCCTGCTTGAAATGGAATTTCAAGGAATAGCCGTGAGTCAACTGCCAGCCCACCAGCCGTGAGTGAGTGAGCTGCCAGCACAACAGGCTTGAGTGACTGAGCCGCCAGCCTAAAAATCCATTCGGCCCACAATGTCCATACTAGCCCTCTGGAAACCAGTCCCTTCAGCCCACAACACCCATACTAGCGCTCCAGAAAGTCTACCCCCCACCTCCCCCTAACCCCACCCCCCCCCCTACCCCCACCCCTCCCCCCCCATTGGCCACCAATATTGGAATTGGTGGAGAGGTGGAATATTGCATTGGGGGACCAGCTATCCCGTGTGTTGCTGGGACCCAACGGGTCCCACTTAGTCTAATCTCACCTTATATGGTTCATGAGTCCTCTCCGTGAGGCTGAATTGCAGAAAAGAAAATGTTCATAGTAGTTTGGTAATGGAGAAGCTAATTTTCTTTCAAAACGCTTACAAATATTTATTTGCATTCATCATTTACACTGATCGCCCATCCCACTGAGGAACTTGACCAACATGATGAATGGCATCCCACTTGCCAATGATGGGTCTCTGTCCAAAATGATTGTTGCTATTCTTGTTTTACAACTGAATTGATGCGTGGGCCAGTATATTTTTGGACCTAGACTTGAAACAAATGCAACTCTTTTTCTCATTCTTTTCCCTTCTACCACTTGTTTCTTCATGTTCCAATTGATAACTGATTCCTTAGGTAACATGATGCGAGGGAAGTCTAGATTTAGCAAATTGCACCAATTATTTTCCTTTGAAAATAAACTATTGATACATTTTAGCTAACCTCTCACATTGCAAAGCAATGAGTAGTTTTCACACCGTGGGTTTTCTGTTATGGTCACCTTGTATCGCCACATTCTGCTGCTCATTTTCCTATATCTGTCATCTAAGGCCAAATGCCCACCCATCAGCTTCCTGTACGCACGCAGTACAAACCTGTAAAACAAAATGTAACAACAAAAGGATTGGATGGTTACTCCGAAGAGCGTGGTGAGAACATTCTCACAGAGAACGGAAATGCTGGCATGGACCGGAATCCCAGTTTCACATGTGTACATCTGGTGTAAATCATGGAAACCAGTTCCATGGGCTCAGTGGTCTGCCTCTTAAGGAGAGTTGACTGATTATAAATAGTACAAAAGTTATATATCCTGATGATGAAGATAAATTAAAAAATATATATTAATACTAATTTTCATCCCATATGTACAGCTTGAATTTCTGAGTGACTCTGGCATTTTCTGTTGTTATTTTAGATTTCCATTATCTGCAGTTTTTTTGGGTTTTTAATTTTACATTCTGATAATAGTCTGATGCTGCTGCCTGTCTGTGTATGCTGGAATTAAGAGTTCCAGATGCCGCAGTTAATCTCTGGGAAGTTTGCAATTTACATTAACATAGTTACAACAACATATGGTTATTGTTTGCAGCAGAGCTTCATGTGCCATGATAGTCCATCCCATGTTTGCACAAACTGCTATTCCAAAATCTCTTTCTCTTTATAGTCACTGAGAATTAATATTTTCTCTGCAAGCCCATCCACAATTTCCCCAGAAATATTGTAGATTGCAAACTTGAGGTATCCTCCTGTTGCTTCAAATTGTACAAGTCATGGTCTCCTCTGTAAATGAAACACTTCATGAGCACTGCACATTAATATCCACTGCACGAAACCAAATTTCGTTTGAACCTCATGTGAGGTTCAAATGATAATAAAAGGTATTGTGTATTGTATTGTAAGTAGAAAGTTGAGGTGGAAGTATTCCAAATGGACGGAAGTTTTCCCCAGAAAATGTATGTTTGAATCCCTTCAATTAGATTTCCAGCCCTGCTAAATGACCAATGTAGCCTCATTCATATCCTTCCAGTTGCAGCTGCAGGGTTTCTTCTTCACTTTCCTGTACTGTTACTTTTGGAATATCTGAGGAGGTATCTTTGCTCATCTCTATAGGTTCATAAGAGATAGGAGCAGAATTAGGCCATTCAGCCTATCCAGTCTACTCCACCATTCAATCATGGCTGATCTATCTTTCTCTCTCAACACCATTCTCCTGCCTTCTCCCCATAACTCCTTACACCCATACTAATCAAGAATCTATCAATCCCTGCCTTAAATATATCCACTGACTTGGCCTCCACAGCTTTCCTTGGCAATCTCTATTTATCTTTCAAAAACTGTCCCCTGGCAACATCATCTGAAACCAAGTCAGGCTCTACATACAAGTTAAGAGCAATCAGTACATCATCACCTTCTTCAACTTCTACATTGGATTAGGGTTGTCATGGTGCTTGCCTGGCATATTAAAACATGATTATCAGAAATTCATTCCAAATGGATATTGAAAGCCCAGAAACATTATAACCACATCCACAATGCTCCAATCATCTTGAGGCTATGCCTTTTTGTTCTTGGCATTTCTACCCTCGGAAAAAGGTTCTGACTTACCCTATCTATGCCTCTCATAATTTTATATGCTTCCATCAGGTCTTGCCACAGTCTCCGATGCTCCAGAGAATCCAAGTTTGTCCAACCTCTATTTCTGATTTAAGATCTGGAATTACCCATTGAACCACTCAACTCATATGTGTTACCTTTCTGGATCTCTTCATTCTGCTCTATCTTTTAACTTATGGGAAAGCCTGTTGCTTTTTACTTTCAGGTCACTGTCTCTAACAAGAACTTCATTTTTTTTGCATTAGACCCCTACAGTGCATTATACAGATTCATTTTTCTGTGAAATCAGAATTTAAAAAGCTCATTAGTGTAGCTTCAATTCATGGGATTAACTATCCTAATTACATCCGAATAGAGATAAAGAAAAACTTACTGATGTATCCATGGGAGGAATAGAATGATTAACCTATCATACGAAGATATTTGCCAGTGAACAGATATATTCATATTTTTTGGAAAATCTCTGAACAAATTTAAATTTTATGCACAATTTTATTTTTATGCAAGTTAATAGCTTCTCAGAGTTAATAAACTGCCCGCTTTTCTCACTCAATGAATATCCAGTAACCCTAGACAACACCAACACTGATACACATTATGTGTAGGATGGAACTGCAGATGCTGGTTTAAATCAAAGATAAAGACAAAAATGCTGGAGTAACTCAGCGGGACAGGCAGCATCTCTGGAGAGAAGGAATGGGTGACGCTTCGGGTCTCGACTCGAAACATCACCCATTCCTTCTCTCCAGATGCTGCCAGTCCCACTGAGTTACTGATACACATTCGTTTTGAAAAATCTTAACAGGAAATTTGATTGGATAGTAATGATCATATGAAACATGATGGTGACCAGGTTGGTTTACTTCCCTCCGCAAACACTACTAGTCGCTTCCTACCAGGAGTTTCCTGTGCGCATCAACAATGATTTCCATGTTGTACAGTCACAGCCATATCTCCTCGACCAGCGAAGGGAGAGTGTCCTGAGAAATACGTCCCCCAGCAACGGCTGGGAGACGTCGGCAACAAGGAAGGAAAATAACGGTCGAGGGCGGCTCCTACACATGGGCCGGGGACATCCCGGGCGAGAGTCGGGACGGAGGCTCCACGGGCGCAGTGACGCTCTGCGTGGGCGATCCCGAGGTACCGAGGGGTGCGAGGGTTCGAGCATGAGTGGCCCTGTTTAGGCTGCCGCCACACAATATTTATTCTTGACCATTGCAGGGGAAAATAGTTTATATTTTCCTGTGAATGTCCATCATTGGTCATTCCTGAGACAAATGTGTCTTTGTAATATCAGACGGGCCGCCACGAAGTCCCATTGTTCACCATTTATATTTCAGCCAACTCACTCCCACCCCCACCAACCATCCCTCCATCCGATAACCACAACCTTGAACCTTTGCCTGGGCAAGCCACTGATTTCCCTGGTCCTCACCAGTCGTAATTAATGATGCAGTGGTGCTGGTTTCCGACGGGAACGGTGATGGACGCACAACACATCTCTGTCCTCCAGTTCCTGTAGACTTCCATCGCTGGAAGTATAGGATTTTGGTGTGTGTGCTTTATTACCATTCCTTACAATGCTATGTACGACAGTGATCGCAACTTCTACTGAAGTGTGGATGGCCGTTGGCTTGCTGGAAGTTCATCCGCCCTTTGACAGGTCTTGTTTTTGATCCTGCTGGGGGTCCACAGCCCCCTCCTCACCTGGCAAACCAGATGGGGGAGACGGTTTAGTCGCCGACTATCCGACCATGGAGCAGGCAGCACGGGATTACATTATACCTGTGGCAGGAGGAACTCCCTCCGACCTGACCACACCAGTCGTAATGCTTGACCTTATTGATCACCTGACACCCAACTACTTCATGAATTGTCCACGCATCATCTTATCATCAATCCTCCTAACACTGTAACTCAAAATAGTGGTTGCAATTTACACACACAATCTCCTCAAAGGAAGGAATGGAGTGGAATACTTTATTGTCACAGGTGACAAGGCACAGTGAAATTATTTGCTTGCATTCCGAAGGTGTACAAATAGTCGCCATATAAATGGTGCTGACAAAGTTCCAAAGTACCCCCGCCGGTTCCTCTTTTGTTCTCCCCACCCCCCTCCTCCCGGTGGCCCCCCACCCACCCTCGGATCGAGCTCCAGCCAGCCAGACACATGATTTTTATCAGTTTAGTTTAGTCTAGTTTGGTTTTATTGTCACGTGTCCCAAGGGTACAGGGCATGCTAACCAGTCAGTAGAAAGACACTGCATGAGGCAATGTCCAGATTCCTCTGAACGTGGCCATCTCCTTGCCCCTTTTAGCATTCTCAATGACTAAATATGGATTTTACATGGTTTACTAACTACGTTTCGCAACCTAAACACTTCCCCAAGCTAATTACTGCCTCTTCTGACGTGACCTTTAATTTACCTTCACTAATTTGGCCTGATTTCCGATCATTATTTTCCAATATATATGAAACTCCTGGGTTATCCATATTATAAAGTTCCCCAATTTTGTCACAATATCCACAAATTCCTACACGAGACCCATGACTGGAAAGCTTGTGGTGTGTCATGGGATGTCAACCACCCGTTCACACTAGTTCCATATTATCCCACTTTCTCATCCACTTCCTACACATGAGGGGACAATTTACAGAGGCCAATTAACCTACAAACCCAGCCATCTTTGGAATGTGGGAAGAAACTGGAACATGAAGAGGAAACCCACATGGTCACATGCAAACTCCACACAAAACCTGAAGTCAGGATTGGACCTGGGTCTCTGGTGCTGTAAGCAGTGGCTCTTACAACTGCAGCTCTGTGTCAGTTTGCTGTGTGGAAGTTTGAATGTGGGGATCCCATGCCACAACAGCAATGATAATTCAGAACCAGTATGCCTGCTGTAAAGGCATTTTTAAATACTTTATTTATTCTCCTAACTTGCAGCAATTAACATAATGAAAAATTCAGAGGAGCTTGGCTTGGGAGGTATTTTCCTCGATCTTCCTGCAATTGATGCAACCAAGTATGTCATCGACTGAAATAACAAAATCTGACATTTTCTTCTCAGCCTTTGCTTTTCAAATAATCAAGGTGGTGAACTATATTTTGTATCAGGATGAAATTAAAATCCAATAATGCATCGCAGGGATGCTATTCAAAGAGAAAAGGATAATTTCATCCAAACCAAAAATGATTTTAATGCACAAATTGAGTGTATGATCTTTTTGTCCAAAATTGAAGTTCTCATAAGCACTAATCCTGCTAGATTTTTTTAACTCTTTTCTCAGCCCTTTGAAGTTGGCCCTTTTAAGTTAGATACTTGGGTATTAGTTTATGTCAGGTCACGTCAAATTTAATCGTATTCTGTTTTAAGTTGTTAATGCTTCTGTTCCAAGTGTATTATTTGGGTCATTTCCAATTACTGGGTCAAAACATGAGTCACTTCTCATGGTACAGTAATTCCAATAGCATCGGAGACCAGTCACCAACGATGACAATTTTAAACTGAAAGGCAAATAATGATAATGAAAAGAAAATATATGACGTGCAGTGGTAATTGCTGTAGTTATCATATACGAAGACTGACTTTGGCTGAAGTCATTTTTCAGTTGTCAGAATCTGATTAAATGTCAGGTTTATATTTTAGTAGGTGAGATATTTTGGTCAGTCTTTGCTTCATCAGAAAAAAAAGACCTCCTGCACAATGGGGTTACATTTTTTTTTCATGTACTTTTGATTCTGGAGTATATAGATGTAAGTTTGTCTGAGGAGTATAGGTTTAGTTTAGTTTAGTTTAGTTTAGAGATACAGAGCAGAAACAGGCCCTTCAGCTCACCGAGGCCACACCAACCAGCGATCCCCACACATTAATACTTTGCTGCCCCAAATGGAGTTGCCAGGAGTCAGACTGTGCATTTTTCTGGTTCTTTTCAGTCACTGAATGAGAAATTATCTTACCGGGAAATATATACTGGGAACATGGTATTTATTATGAAAAGTGCTGGAGTAAAATCAGCGGATGAGGCAGCATCTGCAGAGGGAATGGATAGGTGAGTATCCAGGTCTGAAGAAAGGTCCCAATCCTTCTCTCATTGCCTTCTCTCAACGTCAGTAAAACGATGGAGTTGATTGGTGACTTTAGAAGAGGAAGACCAAGGATCCATAAACCTGTTGTCATTGATGTTTCTGTGATGGAGAGGGTCAACAATTTCAACTTCCTGGCTGTGCTTGATTGCATTTATGTATAGCATTGTCTGATAAGATTGGACAATATGCAAAACAAAGCATTTCACTGTACCTCGGTACAGGTGACAATAATAAACTTGAGCCCAAAGAATGTCTGCAGGAGAGAGTAGCTCACCTTGATGTATCTTGTGAGCCACGAGATTTCTACCATCATCGCAGTAGAGTGCAAGGATTCTCATTTGAGGAGGAGACTGCTCGAGCCATCTTTATTTACACCTTACTAGGATTTTCTCCACATCTCTGCCTCCATCACCCTGTAAAGTGTTGACAGCTGCACTGGATTTAGTGTGGTCCTGATGGAAGTATGCAGATCTCATTGCTCTGGCTGAAAAACAACACTGCGGCACATTTGCTATTGACTAAGTTTGTGACACTTGCTATTGACTAAGGTCCTTTTCAGAAGACCTGATTTGCCAGTGGAGTTAATTGCAAATGTGTTTCAATACAACAAAACCAGGAACAATCTAATTCCTAGGTGGAAGGTTGTAACTTCATAATGTCCACCCTACATTTCATTGAGCATGTTCCAGAAACAACAACAAAATTTAACCGACTACAATTAAAATATTTTTGAAGCACTTTGGAGAGGGTGGGGGGAGGGGGTATTTTTTAATATATTAGGCAATAGTTGGATTGATCCAGCAGTCTGCTGCTCGCCTCTGGAATTTCATTTCAGGTTAACTGAAATCTGATTCAAGAGAAATGCATAATTGACAGTCAAATGAATACAAGCTGACTTGAGCTATCATTCAAATGAAAAATTACCTCTTTAAGTCTTCTCCGATTTGAAATATTACAAAGCGTTTGTGAAACTTTATTCACAACAAAATGAGCAGCATAGGCAAGTAGGCTTTGGCTTGAATTTCTAAACTTTCAGTTCTGTAACTCGTCCAACAGACTGTGAAAGTAAATGACATGTATTACAGTTTTGGTCCCTCACAGCATTAGGGGTTGCAAGTGTAAAATGTGTTACTGAAACAGAAACTTGTAATTGTTCCTCATGACACATGCAACTATTTGCATCTCATTTTAAGCACAACTTCCATTGAGCCTATGGCGACTGCTGCATTTCCCAGAGTTGCTGTCATTTTGTTCTGATGCATAAATACTAGGATTTTCCATTAACACTTTTCCATAAACATAAACCTTCCATAAACACTTGACATTTTGTCACATTATTAATAGGGTCCTTTTATAGAATTTATAATTAAGCTTAATGTTCACCAAAGTTATTGAGCAATTAGCTTGGAATTAACTTTCTATCTGACCCAAATGAAAATTCAGATAGTCATCCCAAAGTTTCAGTTGGTGGACGGCACACTTAGACTCCACATCTTCAAGGTGGCCTAAATTGAAGGTACATTACTTATATCATTTATATCGACCTGGATTTTGCAGTGGGAATAACAGTGAAGGTATCAATACTCAACATTAATATGGAATAAAATCACCGGGTGGTGCCAGCAATGGCTGCCTCGCCAACAGCCTGTCTGTCCCTTCCTTCTTTGTTGTTTTAATAGTATGTGTTAAATGTATGTTTTTAGAGTTTTTTAGCTTGTTTTATGTGGGGGAAAACTTTTTCTAATCTCTTACCTGGACAGAGATGCGATTTCTTTCCGTATATGGAAGTTATATAGAAGAACACTTAATTAAAACATTTATCATTGCCAGCAGATGTCAGCTATTTTACAATCAGACATCAGCTTATTTTATTTAGCTTCACGTGATTGTTAGCCATTTAGCAGCACTTAATCAAATCATTTATCAAGACACTAAACAAGTTACTTATTTCTACTTTTGCACCTTTGTATTCTTAATAAATACATTTATATCCTTGTATTAAACATAAACTAATATGTAACAGTATAAAATGGTGTGTGTAACTATAAAATGGTGTGTGTAACCTTGGCTTTAGCTAAAACATAATGGTGGCACAGCAGACATAGCTGGGAGATTAGAAGTAACAGTTTGGAATTTGAGGGCGGCCGAAAGAGGAAGAGATATGAGGGGATATGTAAAGACTGAACCAAGTTCGGAGGTTAATGGTGGCGAGACAGAGAATACTAGAATCAAAGGCAGATTGATGCAAGAGGAGTACAGCATGAAAGATAAGGTGGAGAAGATATGGCTGAAAAACTAATAAAAAGCTTTCAAAAAGGAACTGCAGATGCTGGAATATCGAAGGTACACAAAATTGCTGGGGAAACTCAGCGGGTGCAGCAGCATCTATGGAGCGAAGGAAATAGGCGACGTTTCGGGCCGAAACCCTTCTTCAGACTGATGGGGGGGTGGGGGGGGAGAAAGAAGGAAAAGGGGAGGAGGAGGAGGAGCCCGAGGGCGGGCGGATGGACTGATGGGGGGTGGGGGGGGGGAGAAAGAAGGAAAAGGGGAGGAGGAGGAGGAGCCCGAGGGCGGGCGGATGTAACAAAAAGCTGCCTGTTTCTGTGAATCGGAGAGCAAATAGAGAACGGACAGGTGGTGTCATCTCTGAATGTTCCAGCCGAATATTTGCAAATAAAGGCTTTCATCTTCTTGAAGATTTCTCCATGTCTGTGTCATCTTATCCAACCCTGAGTCCCTAAACCACGACACATATCGTATCTCCATCCACACTGCAGCCTAACATAGAAACATAGAAAATAGGTGCAGAAGTAGGCCATTCGGCCCTTCGAGCCTGCACTGCCATTCAATATGATCATGGCTGATCATCCAACTCAGTATCCTGTACCTGCCTTCTCTCCATACCCCCTGATCCCTTTAGCCACAAGGGCCACATCTAACTCCTTCTTAAATATAGCCAATGAACTGGCCTCAACTACCTTCTGTGGCAGAGAATTCCAGAGATTCACCACTCTCTGTGTGAAAAATGTTTTCCTCATCTCGGTCCTAAAAGAGTTCCCCCTTATCCTTAAACTGTGACCCCTAACATCGAGGAGTTGGCGGCCTCTGCTGGAGACCGATTTCTGGAACTCCAACTGCGGGACCCTGCGGACTTTAACATCGTGGAGCTCGCTGTTCCTGGTTAGAGACCAACTTCGGGAGCTCTAAGCCGCAGGAGCTTCGACAGCCCCGACGCAGGAACTTCGATCGCCCCGAAGCGGGGCTTCGATCGCCGGCTGCAGGAGAATAAAGAAGGAAGAAGATTGGACTTTATTGCTTTCCATCACTGTGAGGAATGTGGGGAATCTGCTGAGATGGATGTTTATGTTATATTTTATGTAGTTGTGTTGCTTTTGTTTTTGTGTGGCTGGATGGTAATTCGAATATCACTGTACCTTAATTGGTACATGTGGCAATAAAAGACCTTTGAAACCTTTGAATAAACGATGACAACTTCCAGCATTCAAAGCCAGAAATTGCGGATCAATTTGCTCTGATCTCCAAAAACTTCATCTGTACCTCATTGAGAGATGAAATCAATTTAAGGGACTAAGTGTTGTACTTACCCAGTCATTACCCATTAAGCATACCAGAAAATGTGAGTACTAATATGTTCATTTGTATGCTAATTTTTTAATGATGTGATGTCCTAATTATTGCCAAACAATCTCATTGTCATAATATTACACGTGAAACCTTTTTAACTGAAGAGCAGCGAGAACACGGACATCACTGCATCAGAGAATGGTTGAGGTGAATAACATGAGATGTATTTAAGAGACAGGAATAGAGGGTTGCACTGATAGATTTAGATGTATGAAGTGAGCAGGCTCAGTTGGAGACTGCATGAATTCATTGGTCTTATTATATAATAACAAGGAATTGCAGATACCAAAGAAAGGCACAACATGATGCTGGAGTAACTCAGCTGGTTAGGCAGCATGGGGAATGTGGATAGGCGAGGTTTCAAGTCTCTACTTCCTGAGAAGATTACGGAGAGTTGGTTTGTCAAGGAGGACTCTCTCTAACTTCTACAGGTCCATAGTAGAGAGTATGCTGACCGGTTGCATCGTGGCTTGTTTCGGCAACTTGAGCACCCTGGAGAGGAAAAGACTACAAAAAGTAGTAAACACTGCCCAGTCCATCATCGGCTCTGACCTTCCTTCCATCGAGGGGATTTATCGCAGTCGCTGCCTCAAAAAGGCTGGCAGTATCATCAAAGACCCACACCGTTCTGGCCACACACTCATCTCCCTGCTACCTTCAGGTAGAAGGTACAGGAGCCTGAAGACTGCAACGACCAGGTTCAGGAATAGCTACTTCCCCACAGCCATCAGGCTATTAACCCTGGCTCGGACAAAACTCTGATCATTAATAACCCATTATCTGTTATTTGCACTTAATCAGTTTATTTATTCATGTGTGTATATATTTATATAATGGTATATGGACACACTTATCTGTTTTGTAGTAAATGCCTACTATATTCTGTGTGCTGAAGCAAAGCAAGAATTTCATTGTCCTATCAGGGACACATGACAATAAACTCACTTGAACTTGAACTTGAGTCAGGACCCTTCTTCAGTTTGAAGACAGGTTCCAATCCAAAATGTCACCTATTCATGTTCTCCAGAGATGCTGAGTTGCTCCAGCATTTTGTTCCTTCCTTTGGTCTTATTAGTTTGATTCTGGTTGATAAAATCTACATGCAAACAGGGATGGATTCCATTGTACTTTTGTTGCACTAATCTCAATGCGACTGAGTGCTTGCATTGCAAAGGTTATGAAGCTCCACGGCTAACTTCCACAGGAGCATGTTTTCCACAAGACTAGCAACAAGCTGTCAGATTGTAATGTACTCTTCCTACTGTGAAGTTGTATCTTCTGCATCTGTTCATTGTGGTAGACAAAAGTAGGAATGAAAGGCTTTGCAGAGCTTTTCACGTCAATAATAGTTTCATTAATTTTGCATCGAGTAAATAATTCAGCTTGATTCTCCCACCTGCAGGGCTGAATAGCTCACTCTATACGAATTAAATGAGTAATTGTGGTCACTGTAGGGAACTATGGTAAACCACTTGGTAAAACATTAAACAGAAAATTTTGCACAACCAACTGAATGGCAGTTTTTGTTGTAATGGTAAAAATGTCAATAAAATGCAGTCATGAACTCTGTAATTCAAAACACAAAGTGCTGGACGAACACAACAGGTCAGGCGGCATCTGGGGAGGGAATGGGCATTTCAGGTTGGGACCCATTGTTCGATTGATAGGAGTAGGGGGGAAGAAAGATGGAAAAGAGAGGAGGTAACAAAGCCTGGTAAGTGCTAGGTGGATACAGGGGGGAGGCTTGATTTACAGATAGGTGCAGTAAGTGACAAAGGTGAGGTGAAAACGAGACAAAAGAGTGACAGATAAGGAAAGGAGTGGAGTGAAATGTAAGGTTGGAGGGGGGCTATGGGTAGAGGAATGAGGGGGGGAGATGTAATTGAGATACCCAAAGAAAAATGGGAAAGAAACATGGTGACTTAGGGGTGGGGTTTGGGAGATTTTAGAAGCATTGGAGGCACACCATGGGGTGGGGTGCACCATAAAGAAAGAGGGGGTTGGAATGTATCACTTGAAGTTGGAAGATTCAAATTTCCCATTGGATTGCAAGCAGACCCAAATAGAATTTGAGGTTAGACATAAAATGCTGTAGTAACTTAGCAGGACAGGCAGCATCTTTGGAAAGAAGGAATAGGTGACATTTCGGGTCTAGACTCTTCTTCAGACTGATCAGTCTTCTCTCCAGTGATGCTGCCTGTCCCGCTGAGTTACTCCAGCAATTTCTGTCTATCCTTATGAAGCAGGTTCATTTCATAGCCCAGGAACCTTGGTCGATGGTGACTAATCAGGCTCAAACATATTCCTTGTCCAAATCATTAATATACAATGTGATGAATAGAAACCCTAGCACCGAGCCCTGCAGAACTCCACTTGTCACTGGCAGCCAACCAGAAAAAGCCCCCTTTATTGCCACTCTTTGCATTCTGCCATCCAGCCAACCTGCTATCCATGCTAGTATCTGCCCTTTGATACTGTGGACTCCCATCTTCCAAAGCAGCCACACGTGTGGCACCTTATCAAAAGCTTTCTGAAAATCTAAGTAAACAACATCTACTGACTCTCCTTTGTCTGTCTTGCTATTTACTTCTTCAAAGAATTCTATCAAATTTGTCAAGCAAGCCACCCCCTTCACAAAGCCATGCTGACTTTGGTCTATTTTGTCATGAACGCCTAAGTACTCCATAACCTCATCCTTTATAATGGACGTAAAATCTTACCAAACACCAGTCAGACTAACCTGCCCATAGTTCCCATTATTCTGCTTTGCTCCCTTCTTGTGCAGCAGGGTAATATTGGCAATTTTCCAATCATCTGGGACCTTTCCTGTCTCCAGTGATTCTTGAATTATCACTATCGATGCCTCAACAATCTCTGAAGCCACTTCTTTCAGAACCTGAGTGTGCAGTTCATTTGGTCCAGATGAATTATCTACCTTCAGTCCTTTCAGCTTCCCAAACACCTTCTCCCTGGTAATAGACACTCCACTAACTTCCACCCCCTGACTCTTGTGAATTTCAGGCACGTTGCTGGTGTCTTCCACTGTGAAGACTGATGCAAAAAGGTTATTCAACTCCTCTGCCATTTCCTTATTCCCCATTATCACTTCTCCTGCATCATTCTCCAGTGGTCCAACTTCCACTCTTGCCTCTTTCTTATTCTTTATATAACAGAAGAAACTCTTGCTATCCTCTTTTATATTATTGGCTAGCTTACCTTTGTATTTCATCTTTACTCCCCGTATTGCCTTTTAGTTATCTTCTGTTGTTCTTTAAAATCTTCCCAATCCTCTGGCTTCCCACTAATCTTTGCTATGTTATATGCCTTCTCTTTTAGTTTAATACTGTCCTTGACCTCCCATGTCAGCCACGGAACCCTATTTCTCCCCCTAGAATCTTTCTTCCTCTTTGGAATGAAAGATCCTGCATCTTCCGGATTGTTCCCGGAAATTCCTGCCATTGCTGTTCCACTGTCACTCCTGTTAGGGTCCTTTTTCAGTCACCTTTGGCCAGCTCCTCCCTCATGCCTCTGTAATCCACTTTTCTCAGCTGCAATACCAACACATCCAATTTCACCTTCTCACTCTCAAATTGCAGATTAAAATGATCATATTGTGGTCGCTACCTCCCGGTGGTTCCTTTTCCTCCTTTACCTCCCAGTGGTTCCCTAAGATTTTTCTTTTTGTTTGTAGATAAGTTGGCATCCACCTAATTATTAGTGGACAAAATCATGAGAGTAATAGCATGGGTAAAGTGTACAAAACCATGAGAGGAATAGATTGGCTAAAGTGTACAAAATCATGAGAGGAATAGATCAGGTAAATGTACATAATCTTTTGCCCAGTTAGGAGAATCAAGAACCCAAATGACATAGGTTTAAGGGGAAGGGGGAATGATTGAATGGGATCCTGTTTTATATGAAGGGTGATGGCTGTATGGAACAAGATGCCAGAGGAGGTTGTTGAGGCAGATACTATCACAACGTTTAAGAAACATTTTGACAGGTGCATGGATTAGAGGGATATGGTGCAAAAGCAGGCAGGTAAGACTAGTTTAGATGGTCGGCATGGGCAAGTTGAGTCGAAGGGGCTGTTTCCACACTGTATTACTCCATGTCCCTATTATGCCTAATTAAGGTAAATTTTACTTCGGAGTCACGTGAGTGACTACGTCAAGAAAGGCCGTCCGTCTGCGTGCGCGTCATTACGTCTGAACGCAACGTGCGCGACGGACTGGCAGAGGCACTGTGTCCTCCCAGTCCGTCGGGATGGGCAGGTAAGGGATGTTGAATTACTTACCTGCGTTCTTTCGGGCTTGAAGCTTTTTGTAGTTTCAGGGCCCAGATGTCGAGGAGACGGTCCGCGGGGAAGTCGGCTGCCGAAGACCGCAGCATTCCCAGTAGCGGGCAACGGTCTTGTTTCCCGACATAGCGCCGGCAGCTGAACCGGCAAGAGTCTTGTTGCAGGAGGAGAAGCTCCGTTGGTGGTCCTGCAGTACGTAAAACCACACGCAAGTCAAACAAACCCGTTGACTCAGATGAGTCCGGGGGGAAAAGGGATACCCTCCCCCAACAGAGAGCGTCTGAGGACGACTCTCCCACATGGAGCAACTTTTTGGAGAAGTTGCTCCAACAATGACCTGCTCTAAAGGAGGGAGCTGTGTCAGCCCGGGGCCTACAACAGTACCGGGAGCCTCGCACATGGGGCAGCCCAATGTCTTCCCCATTGGAGGGGGAAGTACATATGGAAGAAACCACTCTGAATCAGAGTTCAAAAGCAGGGGGGGGGGGGGGGGGTGGGACCTTCCCAGGGACAAGCAGAAGAAAGGAAGTAAGTAAGTAACTTTTACTGATATAGCACTGTTTAAGTTAACTTGCATTGACACCAAAGTGCTTTACATAAAATAAATAATAAGCACAAAAGAAAAGAAATGCTTCTGCAATCATCCAGGTTCCACTGGGTGCTTCCCTGGATAGAGATTTAGCAAATGTCTCCTGCTCTGAGGAGAGGAGCATTCACGGTCAGTTTCAGTCTGACCCAAAGCAAGAATCTAATTTAGGCCTGCTGGAGGGGCCATGTCAGCGCAGGTATCCTCAGGGGCCTGCGGCAGCACCTGTTTTCAGAGCTGCCTGCAAATCTCACTCTCAGTGGAGGGGAGTGTGAGTGATCAGTAGGTAACTGATCTCGAATTAAAGTATGAACATACTGAAGCATATGCATATGGCCTCAAGAGACAGCAGTTGGCAGAATATCCGCACAAATGCCGGCAAGGGAACAGCGCTATCAGGGTGACTTTGGAGAAACCAGCCGCCGAATCCTCTCTTCAGGTAAGACCAGAAGAAGGAAGCAAAAGCTGTCGGATCAATCAAGGTACCAACGACAAGCAAAACTTAATCAGTAGGCGACAACACACCCCACACCTCCGTAGGGGGTAAGCAGTTCACTGAAGCTGGTGGTAGCTTGAAAGCTGGGCACGGAAACATGATCAGAGGCAGACTCAAAATTATGGCCAGAATTGTCCTACAAGGCAGGCTCAGTATGATGAGGTTTTCAGACCAAGACCCAAGCCGAGGTCAGGAGAAACATGGAATCCACACTCCCTACCAGTCCTACTCCCAATCAAGGAGAGAAAAGGAACCCGCATCAGGGGCCTTTGGGCTTACCACAAGACCACCGGTAGCTGGGTCTGGGTTTACTGTAACAAGAGATTGTGGACCAGTTACATGTTGGTAATTTTACTCTTGTGTTTTTGTTCAAAATGACAATAACATGAATTTCAGATCTGGTTTAAAAAAAACAGATAACAACATGTGATTATGTTTACTGCACAACATACATAGGTCCCAAGCAGACTTGGAACTCGGACCGGAGTTGTCTTCAAGGCAGGCCCAGTATTTTGGGCAGGATTGCCTTCCAGGACAGGTGACATATGGAGGATGTCACTTCATCCAGGTCTAACTCATTTGTACAGTACAGACTTTCAGAAACAGCAATTTTTTGTTATGGTCTAACTACTGTTTTATAGGAGCTTCCTATAAAATGGTCACATGGCATGCATCGACCTCAAAGATGCATACTTTTTGGTGTCTATTCACTAAGAACAGGAGATATTTGAAGTTTAACTGGATGGCATGGCTCTGCCAAATGACATCAGCTCCTAGACTATTGACTAAACTACGGAAACCCATTCTGGGACTACAAAGGTCTCAAAACCACATAGTAATGGCATATTTGGAGGACATTTTCCTTTTTGGAGTCACCAAGAATTGGCAGAAGCATCAGTCAAAGCAAACCAAAACCCTGTTTGAAAGAATTGGTTACCTCATCCATCCAGTTAAATCAAAATTGACACCTACAAGGGTAATTGATTACCTAGAATTTACTATCAAAAACAGTAAATATGTTGGTGACTTTGCCTAGGGGCAAACGACAATATTAATTAAGCCTGCTATGACCTGATAGTCAAATACTAACCATCTATCAGGCAAACAGCGAGTGTAATTGGCAAATAGTAGCTGCATTCCCAGCAGTACGTCACGGGCCTTTGCATTACCAGAATTTACAGCAAGCAAAGGAACAAACACTCAGATTACATGCAGGCCGAATTGGCAAACTATGGATTGCCAGCAGAGGCCATTGTTGAATAACTAGGGTGGATAACGAATGGGAGACAGCTCAAGGGAAATTGTGCTCGAAAACCATCGGGGGTTCTTCAGACCTATGCAAGCGGCTAAGGATGGGGAGCCACCAACACAGTCTAGAGCTGTGAGGGCAGATGGAATGAGCAGGAGTCTGTAATTCCCCAACATATGGAATCAATTACACAGAATTGTAGGGGGCACAATATGGACTCAAGGTTCTCTGTAGCGAAATGCAACCGGTGCTTGTTCAAATTCAGATTGATAACACCACTGCAGTGGCATATATCCATTAACAAGGGTGGTGTAAAATCTGTATCTTACGACAGATTGTCGAACCTCATTTGGCACTGGTGTATCGAAAGGAATATTTGGGTATTCTACAAGGTAGATATAACACGGTGACAGATGCTGGATCACGAATGTTTAATAACAACACAGAATGGATGTTGAATCAGACAGTATTTAACGAAATAACTACACGATTTGGCATACCAGATGTTGATCCGTTTGCATCTAGACTAAACCATCAGTTACCCAGGTATTCAAAAGGGAACTGCAGATGCTGGAATATCGAAGGTACACAAAATTGCTGGGGAAACTCAGCGGGTGCAGCAGCATCTATGGAGCGAAGGAAATAGGCGACGTTTCGGGCCAAAACCCTTCTTCAGACTGATGGGGGGTGGGGAAAGAAAGAAGGAAAAGGGGAGGAGGAGGAGGAGCCCGAGGGCGGGCGGATGGGAGGGTGGGAGGAGACAGCTAGAGGGTTAAGGAAGGGGAGGAGACAGCACGGGCTAGCCAAATTGGGAGAATTCAATGTTAATGCCATAAGGACGCAAGGACCCCAGACGGAATATGAGGTGCTGTTCCTCCAATTTCCGCTGTTGCTCACTCTGGCAATGGAGGAGACCCAGGACAGAGAGGTCGGATTGGGAATGGGAGGGGGAGTTGAAGTGCTGAGCCACCGGGAGGTCAGGTAGGTTATTGCGGACTGAGCGGAGGTGTTCGGCGAAACGATCGCCCAACCTACGCTTGGTCTCACCGATGTAAATCAGCTGACATCTAGAGCAGCGGATGCAGTAGATGAGGTTGGAGGAGATGCAGGTGAACCTTTGTCGCACCTGGAACGACTGCTTGGGACCTTGAATGGAGTCGAGGGGGGAGGTGAAGGGACAGGTGTTGCATTTCTTGCGGTTGCAACGGAAAGTGCCCGGGGAGGAGGTGGTGCGGGAGGGAAGGGAAGAATTGACGAGGGAGTTGCGGAGGGAGCGGTCTTTGCGGAAGGCAGACATGGGGGGAGATGGGAAGATGTGGCGAGTGGTGGGGTCACGTTGGAGG
Organism: Amblyraja radiata; assembly: GCF_010909765.2. NCBI lineage: Eukaryota > Metazoa > Chordata > Chondrichthyes > Rajiformes > Rajidae > Amblyraja > Amblyraja radiata. The sequence continues at coordinate 97,038,154 of NC_045956.1, read as the reverse complement.
TGGCGGAAATGGCGGAGGATTATGTGTTGTATTTGCCGGCTGGTGGGGTGAAAGGTGAGGACCAGAGGGACTCTGCCCTTGTTGCGTGTGCGGGGATGGGGAGAGAGAGCAGTGTTACGGGGTATGGATGAGACCCTGGTGTGAGCCTCATCTATGGTGGCGGAGGGGAATCCCCGTTCCCTGAAGAACGAGGACATTTCCGATGCCCTGGTATGAAATGTCTCATCCTGGGAACAGATGCGGCGTAGGCGGAGGAATTGGGAGTTGGGGATGGAGTCTTTACAGGGGGCAGGGTGGGAAGACGTGTAGTCCAGATAGCCATGTGAGTCAGTGGGTTTGTAATGTATGTCGGTCAGGAGTCTGTCCCCTGCGATGGAGATGGTGAGGTCAAGGAATGATGGGGAAGTGTCGGAAATCGTCCAGGTGTATTGGAGTGCCGGATGGAAGTTGGTGGTGAAGTGGATGAAGTCAGTCAGTTGTGTGTGGGTGCAGGAGGTGGCACCAAAGCAGTCGTCAATGTAGCGGAGTTACCCAGGTATGTGTCCTGTGAGCTGGAACCAGGAGCAAAGGCAGTGGATGCTTTCTCCCTCAATTGGGGAGGAATGTTTATGTATACTTTCCGCCAATTTGTCTCACAAACCGATGCTTGACAAAAATCAAGCAAGACTAGCCACAGGCATATTGGTAGTGCCAGATTGGCCTACTCAATCCTGGTCCCCAAAAAATTTGGGAATTATAATCCAGCCAGTTATGGCTGAATCCAAGAGCAGGGACCTCCCAGTGAACCCAGTTACAGGGAGCAATCATCCACTACATGAACGTATAACTTGTTGGTCTGCAGATTCTGAGTAGGCCATTTCAAGGCATAGGACTGTCCGAACAAATACAACACAGTTCGGATAACGGATGTCTTGGAGTTCCTATCAACTCTGTACTATAACTATAAACAAAGTTATAGTGCAATCTATAGTGCCAGAGGCGCACTCTCCTCCTATCTGATGCTGGAAGCAGGGCACGGTTCGATAAGAACGCACCCCTTTACAACAAAATTCATGAAGTGAATTTACAATTTAAGACCTCCAAGGCCAAGGTACATGGACACTTGGGATGTGAGCGTGGTACTAACCCTACTTTGACAGTGGGGACCACCTATAACCAACCCTGAAGGTGGTATGCTGACAAAGAGTCCAGACACTGTAACAGCTACGGTTTGACTACATGACCACCAATATGAACAACATAACATTCCTAATCAGGAACCTGACAAACAGAGCAGGCCAGGAATGCCAGGGATGGAGATCCAGTTCTTGGTATATCCAGAGGACCAACGGTTGTGTGTGTGGTAACATACTAACACCACTATCTGAGAGTTATGGAGAACCTCAGAGGCTCAGAACAATCGATCCTCATCAGCCATAAAAAAACACACCAAAAGGTGTCAACTCAAACCATCTCAAGATGGTCAAAAGAGGTAATGGCGGTAGCAGGAGTTAACATTTATATGGTTAAATCTCACTCCACCAGGGCTGCATCTACGTCGGCAGCAAGAGTTATGGACGTGCCCCTTGACGACATCCTAGTGGCTGCAGGATGGACGAATGAAATAACGGTCCACCGGTTTTATAACTAACCCATAACCGGACTGGGGGTGTTTGCACGTACCATTTTAAGTTCTGTCCCTTAGTTTCCCCCCCAAGGTTGGGAGGGTTAACTATTTTTTTTAAACTTTTCTTTCATTTAAAGCATCAGTGTCTTTACTTAACTACGTAATGTCTGAATGCTTTAATGATTACACGCATCCATGGTCAATCCATTCAGTGTGTGACGCCTGGATTCGTAACCGGCGTAAAATCACAGAGCTTTGAAATCTTCACTTAGTCACTCACGTGACTCCGAAGTAAAATAGTAAGATTAAACGAGAACTTACCAGTTTGAAGTTTGATCTTGATTTTATGAGGAGTTACGATGAGTGATTACGTGCCCACCGCTCCCACCCTCATACTATCAAGGTCATCTGGAAGTTCTAGTTTCTACACAATTTTACTATTCTCAGGTCTTCTTTTAATCTGTGATTTAACACCGCTGCTTTGAAGATTGACGCGCACGCAGACGGACGGCCCTTCTTCACGCAATCGCTCATCGTAACTCCTCATAAAATCAAGATCAAACTTCAAACTGGTAAGTTCTCGTTTATTCTTACTATTAAATGGGACAATGATTAAATAGGGGAATTCAATGCCACATTTTTGTGAACGCAAATGGCTTAGTAACTTGTTTTATACTTCCATACAAGACAAAGTGCATCCTTGTTCAGATTGTTTTATTTTTCCCTTTCAGACAACACAAATTAGAAATGGTATTTGGGCATAAAAACACAAAATATTTTTTGCAAAATTGCAAGAAAATAAGCTGCATTTGAATCATTTACAAGAGACCAATGGAGCAGTGAGATGGTGAGTGAACAGCAGAGATGAAATGGGGTTTTTAGAATACAAATGTTCACTCCAGATAAGGGACCAACAAATCATCAGATTGCATGCTACAAAGTCCTGTGCTGGTTGACAGGACAATTTAAAATTAATGAAGGGTGCTATTTTCAAAGCAACCAATTTCATTATTTCGTGGTTGACATGGTACAAGTAGATTAGTAAGCACTGGAACCAAATTGCCAACGGACTTTATGGTTTTTTTGTTGCTGCTTCCATGCAATTCTTTGCATCACAAATGCTGCTCCAAGAATCCCATATTATCATGTAGCTTTCTGTGAGCCCCACCCACCTTATCTAGCTTATTTATCAGTTACAGACTTAATCAAACAATAAACTTTTCAAAGGCTCATATCAATTGAACCTCTTGCTGCAAAATGATCCACAGCTAAACTGTAGGCTAGGCACAAATCTGTCAAAGGCAATCAAGATCATTCAGCTTGAGCTTTTTCTTACACCTTCATTTCCTTCCAGACAGTCAGCAGTCATAGCAACAATATGAGTTAACATCAGTAATAGCCGTTAAGCTGGCATCCACAGATGCACAAAGTCGTTGCTTGCAAGAGCATATAATTGCATTATGTTCTGCATGAAAACAAGAAAATAAAACGAGTTTTGAAATATTTTAAACAGATTTCCTAAAGTTAATGATGTAATTGATGGCGTGCCAGTAAAAGTATGCAGCTTTACTCATAATAATGAGTTATCCAATCAGTGACCAGCTCAGGTGAGCATAGCTCTAATTTAATTTGATCCATCCAATAATAAATCACATGTTGATCTTTATAAATCACCATTTCTGCCTCAGGTGGAGTTTTGCATTCATTTCTGGTCACTGTACCATGTGAAGGATGAGGAGGTTCCAGACTCTAGAAGAGATTTATCATGATTTATTCCAGGAATGAGGGGGTTCAGCATCAAAATTATACAGGAGTAACTTGGCTTGCCTTCCAAGAAAAAAAAAGATGAGAGGAGAGTTAGTAGAGATAAACTAGGCTGGTTGAGGGGTCCAAAGAGAACAGGCGGCAGTAGGCGCTCCCAGATATTAAGTGGAAAATAAATGGATCATAGGCTGTGAGAAGAAATTATTTTTACTCGGAGGGTGGTGATGTTCGGGGACTCATTGCCAGTGAGAGCCATTGGTCAGGGCATGCAAAAAGCAAGGAGTAATTCAGCGGTTTAGGCAGCATCCCTCGAGAACATGGGTAGGTGATGTTTCAAGTCAGTTCTCCACTTCAGATCTGGTCTAAAGAAGGATCCCAACCCGAAACATCACCTACCCATGTTCTCTAGGGATGTTTCTTGAACAGCTGAGTTACTCCGGCACTTTGTGTCTTTTTTTTGTAAACGAGCATCTGCAGTTCCAGGTTTCTGCATGCAAAAGGCAATTGGATATGCATATAAGGAAATGCATTTTACTCGGCTACAGGGAAAGAGCAGAAACACAATATCTACAGGGGACCAGAATGACTCAATGGGCCAAATGTCTTAATGATCCTATAATTTGCTGACTATAAAACAGTGACTTATTGCCAGTCAGATTTGCAGGGTTCATTATGTTCTGCATACTCTATAACTTCATTTTCTAAAAGGAATCATTATCATTTTGGAGCAGGAGTTTAATGAACATTATTAATGTGATATTATTAACTAAAGATACAGCTGCATGAACATTATTGACAAGTGCAGGCACTATTGAATGGCCTCTCCTATCAAAGCACGCGCTTCTATTCAACATTTTCCATTTATATTTCTTCCTTCTGTGCCCTGGAATAAATTAAAGCACTCCATATTACCAAAGCAAATCTAAAGGCTGTCATACTTTACTACTCCTCCTATTCTTTCAAGCTTGTTTAAACCTCTTCTTGAATTTTTTATGGGCCTGTACCACTTAGACTTTTTAGGCGACTACAGGAGACTATGTGGTCGCCACATGTTCGCGGGTGGTTTCCGGGGAGTCGCCATCATTGTCGTGAGTAGTGCCCATAGACTCGCAACAAGTCGTAACGGCATTCTGGTCGCCGTTCATTTTTCAACGTGTTTGAGTAGCCATGGAGAATAGCGAGAATTCTCGTGACGTAGGTGCAGTGGTAGTGGGACAGCAGGAGGTCGTAGGTGGTCATAGGTTGTCGCCGTTGCTGACCGGTGAATTTAATTGGCTCATTGGGAAGAAAATTGTAAGCGGTAGTTTTCAGAACCAAGGAAAACCAACTGGTAATGTTAATATCCGCTGAGCTTCACGCCCGTGTATCTCTGCCTTGTTAAAAGTTGTCTCCACTCCTTCTCCCCCCTTCTCCCCCCTTCTCCCCCCTTCTCTCCCCTTCTCTCCCCTTCTCCCCTTCTCTCCCCTCTCCCCCTTCTCTCCCCCTTCTCTCTCCTTCTCCCCCTTCTCCCCCCTCTCCCCCCTCTCCCCCCTCTCCCCCCTCTCCCCCCTCTCTCTCCCTCTCTCTCCCCCTCTTTTAAAGGACTTAAAGGGCTTTCTCACTGTGCGACCTGAAGCAAGACTTAACAAGATTTAACATCGTGGGAACCTTCTGCGATAGCAGTACGGCATTCGTGGACCACCGAGAACCTCCGTGGCGCTAACGGCAGGTAGTCGTGTGACTTGGTAAGGTCGGGAGAAAATTCAAACATTTTTGAATTTCTCCAAGAGTGCCTAGAGCACTTTTTGGTGAGAGTTGCAACATTGTATGAACGCAGTGGCCCGTGCGATATCCGTAATAACTCTTGCGGGTACCGTGGGAACTCCTGCGAACGGTGAGTAACTGAGCAGTTTGATTGTCAGTGCTTGTTTTACCTCATTGTTAAATAAATATATTTTTTACTATCAGATTGATGTCTGCAATTCTTCATTAACACATCACTACAAGATGAAGGTCTCTAATGTTATAATCCCTCTCATGCTGAAACACAAAATAGTTGAAGGGAGGTGAAATAATCACATTTTCATTCTTTTTCATTTTTGAGTGTTCAGGTACCTCACTTGCTGAGCTATTTTACTCCAGCAGTTTGTGTCTCTTTTTGTCTAAAGCAGTTTCTAAGACTGGAGGAACTCCGCGGGCCAGGCAGCATCTACGGAGGGAAATGGACATGCGACCCTTTCTTCAGGCTGCCTTATCTCTCCCCCCTCCCCCCAACTCCCACCCCCACACACAAATGCTGGAGAAACTCAGCGGGTGCAGCAGCATCTATGGAACGAAAGAAATAGGCAACGTTTCGGCCCGAAAAGTTGCCTATTTCTTGTGCATGTGTCGGAAGGAACAGCAGATGCCGGTTTAAAGAGAATGCTGGAGTAACTCGACGGCAGGCAGCATCTCTGGGGAGAAGGAATGGGTGACATTTCGGGTCGAGACCCTTCTGATATGCTGCTTGTCCCGCTGAGCTACATGTTGTGTCTATCTTCGTTTTAATCCAGCATCTGCAGTTCCTTCCTGGCCGAACCCGATTGAAAGATGAGAGGCTGGGCGATAGAGCACTGGGTCTGACAAAGATCAGGCTTCAGTAAGCAAAGTAAAGAGAGGTGGCAACGTTTTGGAAATAAAGCGGGTAATCCGAGTGATGGCGAGACGGTATCCTCTAATCATAATGTGTCGGAAAGAACTGTAGATGTTGGTTTGCGCCGATGATAGACACAGTAATACTGGAGACAGACATAACATCATGGACGGGCAGCATCTGGATAAAAGGAATGGGTGACGTTTCGGGACGAGACTCTGAAGAAGGGCTAGAGGAACTCGAGCTCCGCATTGATGAGCTGGAGACCCAACTTCATACGCTGCGGTACATCAGGGAGGGGGAGTATTACCTGGATGTTTTGTGCCAGGGGATGGTCACACCGACCAGTTTAACTAATTCAGTAGGCAGTGAGCAAGGAAAGGAAGGTGTGGCCATAAGCGAGGCAGGTAGGGGGAACCAGGAGGAGATGCGGCAGGAGCCACAGCCCTTGTCCCTGACGAGCATGACCGAGGCTCTTACTCAATGTAAGGACGGGATCAGGGGCTGTGGGAGGGATGAGCAACCTGGCTGCAGCACCGTGGATCAGGAGGCCATTCAAGAGGGGGGAGTTAGAAAAAATGCCGTAGTGATAGGGGATAGTATTATTCGGGGGGTAGATAAGGTTCTCTGCGACCAGCAGAACATGTCCCGAAGGCTGTGTTGCCTACCCGGTGCTAGGGTTAAGGATATCTCTGCGATGCTGGAGAGAAATTTGCAGAGGGAGGGGGAGGATCCAGTGGTCGTGGTCCATGTGGGGACCAATGACATAGGAAGGACGAGGAAGGAGGATCTGCTGAAGGAGTTTGAGCAGTTAGGGAATAAATTAAAAAGCAGAACCTCGAGGGTACTGATCTCCGGATTGCTACCTGAGCCACGGGCCAAATCGGCGAGGGTACGTAAAATTAAAAAGCTGAATGCGTGGCTCAAAGACTGGTGTGGGAAAAATGGGTTTGGTTTCTTGGGCCACTGGCACCAGTACTGGGACAGGGGGGATCTGTTCTGTAAGGACGGACTTCACCTGAACGGTGCTGGGACTGGGGTCCTGGCAAATCATATAACTAGGGCAGTAGAGAGGTCTTTAAACTAAGTAGCGGGGGGGAGGTATCAAGGGGGGTAATAACGGCAGGGGTAGAGGAAATAGAGCAGGGTATCAGTGGGGAAGCGGAAAGTCAAAATGTGACAGGAGACAGAATGTGTGAAGATAAAGCTCTAGATGTAAAAGGGGCAAAAACGGAAAGGAAGGGTAGTAAAAATCATCTGAAAGTGCTTTATCTAAATGCACGGAGTATTCGTAATAAGATAAATGAATTAACGGTGCAATTAAGTATATATAGTTATGATATCGTGGCCATTACGGAGACATGGCTGCAAGGGGATCAGGACTGGGAGTTAAATATAGAGGGGTACTCGACAATTAGGAAAGATAGACAGGAAAGAAAGGGAGGAGGGGTGGCCCTTTTAATAAGGGAGGGAATAACGGCAATAGAGAGGAAGGATATTGCGTTGAAGGATCAGGATAGTGAAACAGCTTGGGTACAGATAGAGAATAATAAGGGGAAAAAAAACACTAGTGGGTGTAATTTATAGACCTCCAAATAGCTGTGACGCTGTTAGTCAGAACATAAATCTGCAAATAGTTGACGCATGTAAAAAGGGAACTGCTGTAATCATGGGGGACTTCAATTTTCATATTAATTGGGCAAACCAAACTGGGCAGGGTAGACTAGAGGAAGAGTTTATAGAATGTATTAGAGACGGGTTCCTAGAACAGTATGTCACAGAACCGACAAGGGGGGAGGCAATCTTGGATCTGGTCCTGTGTAATGAAGCAGGATTAATTAAAAATGTCATAGTTAGGGACTCGTTGGGAACAAGTGACCACAATATGGTCGAATTCCATATTCAAATAGAAGGGGAGCAGGTTGAAACTCAGGCTAGGGTGCTTAGTCTAAATAAGGGGGATTATGAAGGTATGAGGACTGAGCTGATCAAAGTTGACTGGGATAGCAGACTCAAGAATAAGACGGTACATGAGCAGTGGTGTACGTTTAAGGGTCTACTGTATAACCTTCAAGAAAAATTTATTCCTATGAAGAAAAAAAGGGGTAAGGGTAAGAACAGTCAGCCATGGCTCAGTAAAACTATAAAGGATAGTATTCGGCTGAAGGCAAGGGCATATAAGGTAGCCAGAGATAGTGGGAGGGTAGAGGATTGGGAAGCATTTAAAGGTCAGCAAAAAATAACTAAGAGATTAATTAAGACGGGGAAAATAGACTATGAAAGGAATTTAGCGAACAACATAAAAACTAATAGTAAGAGTTTTTATAGCTATATAAAAAGAAAAAGGGTGGCTAAGGTGAACGTTGGTCCATTGGAGGGTGAGACTGGAGAGTTGTTGGTGGGGAACATGGAAATGGCAAAGGCATTAAACGAGTATTTTGTATCAGTCTTCACCATAGAAGACACAAAAAATATTCCAACGCTGGATAAACAGGGGGCGGTAGGAATGGAGGAGCTAAATACTATTAAGATCACCAAGGAGGTGGTATTAGGGAAATTAATGAGACTGAAGGAGGATAAATCCCCTGGGCCTGATGGATTACATCCAAGGGTCTTGAGGGAGATAGCGGTGGGGATTGTGGATGCATTGGTGATAATTTTCCAAAACTCCCTGGAGACAGGAACGGTCCCAGTGGATTGGAAAATGGCCAATGTAACACCTATATTTAAAAAAGGAAGTAAACAGAAGGCGGGTAACTATAGACCGGTTAGTCTAACATCGGTGGTGGGTAAAATGTTAGAGACAATTATTAAAGAAACACTAACGGGGCACTTGGATAAACATGACTTCATCGGACAGAACCAGCATGGTTTTGTGAAGGGGAAGTCCTGTTTAACGAATCTGCTCGAATTCTTTGAGGAAGTAACAACCCGGGTGGATAAAGGGGAACCGGTGGATGTGGTATACTTGGACTTCCAAAAGGCTTTTGACAAGGTGCCACATAAGAGACTTTGCTAAAAATAAAAAATTATGGGATTGGGGGTAATATATTAGCATGGGTAGAGGATTGGCTAACAAATAGGAAGCAGAGAGTGGGGATAAATGGTTCATACTCGGGATGGCAACCGGTAACTAGCGGGGTTCCGCAAGGGTTGGTGCTGGGACCCCAGTTGTTCACAATTTATATAAATGATTTGGAGGAGGGAACCAAGTGTAATATATCAAAATTTGCGGACGATACAAAAATGGGAGGAAAAGTAGGGGATGAGGAGGATAGGAAGAGTCTGCAAAAGGATATAGATAAGCTAGGTGAGTGGGCAACAACTTGGCAGATGAAATTTAATACTAATAAATGTGAAGTCATTCACTTTGGGAAAAAAAATGATAGGGCAAGTTATTTTCTAAATGAGGAGGAGCTGCATTGTAATGCAACGCAAAGGGATCTAGGGGTATTAGTACATGAATAACTAAAAGTTAGTATGCAGGTGCAGCAAGCAATCAGGAAGGCCAATGGAGTTTTGGCCTTTATTGCTAGGGGGATTGAGTATAAAAACACGGAGGTCTTGCTGCAGCTGTACACAGTATTAGTGAGACCACATTTGGAATACTGTGTACAGTTCTGGGGTCCATACTTAAGAAAGGATGTACTAGCCCTGGAGGCAGTGCAGCGAAGGTTTACAAGATTAATTCCTGCAATGAGGGGATTGACATATGAGGAAAGGTTAAGTAGGCTGGAACTCTACTCTTTGGAGTTTAGAAGAATGAGAGGCGATCTCATTGAAACATATAAGATCGTGAGGGGCCTTGATCGGGTGGATGCACCGAGGATGTTCCCAATGATCGGGGAAACTAGAACTAGGGGACATAGTTGCAGAATAAGGGGGGGCTCTTTTAAAACTGAGATGAGGAAGAACTTCTTCACCCAGAGGGTGGTTAATTTATGGAATTCACTGCCCCAGGGAGCAGTGGAAGCAGAAACGTTAAATATATTTAAGACTAAAATAGATGGTTTTTTAGCTGCCAAGGGGATCAGGGCTACGGGGAGAGGGCAGGGATATGGACCTAGGTATGGTTAGTATAGTAAGACCTGAGTGATCTCCTGGACAAGTGTCGATCGCCTGGATCGGGGTCGGAGAGGAATTTCCCGGATTTTTTTCCCGAATTGGACCTGGGTTTTTATCCGGTTTTTTGCCTCCCCCAGGAGATCACGAGGTTCTTGGGGTGGAGAGGGGTGATAGCGGTATAAAGGGGAGGGTAGTGTCTTGTGTTCTGTGTCTTGTGTCTACTGTTTGTGGGTAAGTGTGTCTGTTTAGTGTTCAGCCATGAGCGAATGGCGGTGCGGGCTCGACGGACCTGGTGGTCTACTCTCGCACCTACTTTCTATGTTTCTATGTTTCTAAGGGCCTCTAACCAAAACGTCACACATTCCTTCTCTCCAGAGATGCTGCCCGTCCCGCTGTGTTACTCTAGCATTTCGTGTCTATCTTCCGTATGCTCTGTGATGGTCATCTCGGAGTCAAGTGGCAACTCTGGTCTGTAGACACGAGGAACTGCAGATGGAGGAATCACGAGCAAAACACAGAGCGTTGGACGAGCCTGACCCTTTGAGTTCCTCCATCACTTTGTGTTGAAGTCAGGTCTGGACATTGCTTGGCTCAGTCTCAGGCCCCGGCTAACTAGGAACGTTGCCTATTTCCTTCGTTCCACAGATGCTGCTGCACCCGCTGAGTTTCTCCAGCATTATTGTGTAACTTCGATTTTCCAGCATCTGCAGTTCCTTCTTAAACACAAATGCACCGAGTTCCTCCAGCACTTCGTGTTTTGCTCAGTATTCCAGCATCCGCTGTCTCCCGCGTCTCCAATGAAACAAAACTACTGTCAAAAGGGTGAAGAATAGTGGCAGAGATAGATACATTCCTGATTAGTGCGGCTGTCAGGAGATTATGGGGAGAAGGCAAGAGAATGTGGTTGAGAGGGAGTGCCCATCTGTTACTATTAATTGGACAGTTCGGTCTGTGAAACGCAACACGCCAGCCCCGACATCCAGCCCGGTGGTCAGTCCTTTGAAGATAGACACCAGTTGCTTGGAGCAACTCAGCGGGACAGGCAGCATCTCTGGAGAGAAGGAACGGGTGGCGTTTCGGGTCGAGAGCCTTCTTCAGACTGAAAGTTTCACCTCTCAGTAGATAATAAAATAAGACAATCATCACGGTCAATGTGAGACACAGTCTTTATTCCTATTTGACAAAATAAAAAGACGACTTCTTGCACATATTGAGAGAAGTTGCATCACACCAAACAACATTTGTCTAAAAAAAACAGATTATTCTTCAGCTCATTAAAGAGCTCGGGTGAAAAAAAACAATATAGTGTGTGAAAAAAAGTAACATCATTTGTGCCACGTGATTAACAACACTACAGTCCACGATGTTCATTCAAGATTAACGGGAAAGATCGGGAGACGGACAAGTCACTCGCACAAATAACAGAAATGCCGAGTACCGTGGGAACTCTTTATCGTGGGAACTCTTTATCGTGCGGAACTCGTGCTGGACCACGACCACTTCACTCGGGTGACATCTTGCTTCAGGTCGCACCGTGAGAACTGGCCATTAAGTGACCCTTTCCGTACACTGTGCTTTCACCGTCATAATTACAGCACCAACCTTCCTGTTCATCGTGATGTGTGTCTGTACCACACCGGCTCTGCACTGTGTGAATTTCACTCAGACAGCTTGCCCTCAGAATTTCCCCCCGCTTGCCCTGTCCCCCACCAACATAACTGGCTGGTGAAGGAAGTGATGTGTGTATGTGTGTGTGTGTTCCACTCTGACAGTCGCCGTTCCAGTCGTTGGTTTTTCAACGACCTGCTACAACTTGACAGTCGCTGGCAGTCGCCTGAAAAATCACCTAAGTGGGACAGGCCCATGAGTCTCCAAATCTGTTTGCATTCTACATTTAATCAGCTTCAACTTAGTTTAGTTTTAGGTTTAGGACATTTCCAGTATTTCGTCTTTTCCCCCCAAAAAAATGACAAGAAAAGAACAACATAAGGCAGAAAATATTGGAAGTATTAATCATATCTGATGACGTCTGTGGAAAAAAAACCCAGAATACATGATTCAGGTTGAATAACTTTCATCAGATCTGATCAAACTGAGTTTATTGTCATCTGCACAAGCACAGTGAGGTACAGGTACAATGAAAAACACACAGACAAACTATACATCAATGATCTATTTAAATAAATTAAAAGACTACACAAAAATACAAGTCATTAGTGCAAAAACATAATTAGAAAAAATCCCATGGGATGACCTGAATATTATTAATGAGATATTATCAACCAAAAAATCAAACCGCATAAACATCATTGACAAATGCATTATTTATCTTTCTACAACCTGAGCTGTTTAACATTTTATTTCAGATTTCCAGCATCAATTGTTTTTTCTTTAATTTCAACAATGAAAAATGATTTAACTCTACAAGGGTAGGAGTGATTCTAAACCTAACCTTCTCATTTTATTTCTCAATATTTCAGTTTTCATTGTTTTCCCTTATAACGTAATATCTGAAGCGTTTGTCATAATATTATCTATCTGACCAAAATCTTTATGTATTGCATGATATGGCTTAATATTGGATCCTTCTCCTCTTTATTAATTTGCCTGGATCAATGTTTCCAATCCGGTTCAGAATTTCATAAGATATAACATTTTGATATATTTCTGGAATCAGTTGATAGATATGGTTGAGACACATCCACAGCGGGCATTCATTTTGAAAGAAACAAAATCTTCAAAATGTTTCTGACATGAGCCCAGGACTCATTTTATCTTTATTGGGCTCTGCCGAAATATGGGTTTTATTTTAAGGAAAACCAGAACTTCTTAACATACGCGTGTTTCTATCACAGATTATTCTTTTTGGACTTCCAAACCATAATCTTCAGTTTCTTCTTCATTACCTTTTTCCTGCACATTTCTGGCCAAGCTGAAAATTCAAGTTACACCGAACATTTCTCTATCTTTAGTATAAATCTGTGTCTGCAGTTCCTTCCTAACATTTCTCTTATATTAATTCCCTGAACTATGTGATTACCTAGCTCTTCTCTATTATTTCTGGGATCGAGACAACACCATATTTCAACAACCCCACCAACTACCCCTCTGACTCATCTGCCAGTCAACCACTCCGTACCTAGACCCACTTGGCAGCTCTTAATTCACCTCTCCCCTTCATCTTTTTCTACTGGATATCTCTCCTCTATGCCAATCTTTATGAAAGGTTCCAACCTGAAAAGAAACCTGTTAATTTGCTTCCCCAGATGTTGACCAAGCTGTTGAATTTCACTGATGTTTTGTTTCCAGCATCTGTAGCCTCTTGTGTCACCATATTCTAAATTCAGCATAAGTAGGCGACTTTGCAATTTTACCAACCATCCTCTATTTTGCATTTCATTGATTAACCTTTACTTCAGATTTTATTATGTTATGATGATTGATGTTACGGAAATAAAACATTAGTTCTAGATGCACTAATAGTTCTGGATCACTTTGAACCTCACTTGTGCTTTTTTTGACACTTTCCACAGAATACGTACCCTTATTTACGAAACGTTTTGTATACAAATTGCATAATCAATTTAATCTGTCATTGATCCACCCACATCATTTTTCAAACTCATTTTAAGCTGGTTAGCTGCCTCTGCAGATTCAGGTAATTCACTAGGCTACTCACGCATCGTGGCTCAGAAGGGCAGCAGGACCAGTTCACTTGTGGCACTCATTATTAAACCAAGCACAGCAATTCTGATTTTCCCCTTTGGTGCAAATATAGCAATTCTGAGGTGATGTCTGTTAAATACAACTTAATCATGATTGAGAGCTCAATATAGTGGCGGGTCATTGGCCTGAGTCTTTTCACAATGTAATTCAGATAACCCACATCACTTTACTATTCCTCACATCATTAACAGTTTGTAGGCACACTATTCATTACTCCTTACATTTTTAATGTACCTTTCTATAGCATTGTTACAACATTTTGAGATTTTAAAAATCAAGTCTGCAATTTATCCCATCAGATAAAGCATAAAAAGAAGTTTAATTTGACACCTAATTCACTTTCATATCTCAAGTATTTAAAAAGTTATGGCCATTTCCATACTCGGAAATTAGCATCTTGTTCCCTATTGATTTTCTATGGACATAACAAAAAAGCTGTGATCGTGGACAATCAAATGGCCATAACGTTCTTAAAAATTAAGAGAACTGAATGAAATTTTCAGTTATCATAGATTGAAGCATTCTGAAACAAATATAAAATAATTTTACTTGGATGACCTGAAATTAAAGCATATAATTAGTTAGTTACCCAATTGTAGCTAATTTCAGACTTCAATTACTAGATCTAAACATCTATCCATTTCTTAATAAATGATTAACATTTTTAAATAGCCTAAGTGTCCAAATAATATTCACAAATAATTCACAATAAAACATGATTTTAAAATCTCATTTACATTAATTTATAGGCCAAATGGAAGGAATTTAGTGTTCAATTGCTGTAAATTAAAGTCCATTTAAATCAGCTTTCCAGTGGGATCCTGTGAACGCGCTGGTTTAGAACGTTCACATTGCACTAGATTTGTGCCCCAAATGCCCAGAAAAATACTGCGGGATATAATGGGGCCCAAATTAACTTCTCGCAACATTAAACTTTGTATAAAGGGATCTTAAGAAGCCCTTTTTAACGTAAAAATAAACAGCCTACCTTCTGTTTTCCCCTGTATGAGATCCGGCCTGTTGTCGGCGGTCGGGGGTTTAGAGGTTAATTTTTAACCTACTATAACAAGTAAAGAAAGCCCTTAAAACTAAAAATAGCACCAGCTACGGAATCTTCCAGCGATTTTTCGTTAATAATTAACTAGGCTGAAAAACCTCGATTTGAACAGCCTAGGGAAAATCGCGTTTTAAACCTGCCCCCCTCTAAACGGCGCCAAAATCGCGCACACGGGCTGGGACAGATTTTCAGCGACGCTTCAGGTAGGCTTTGCAACATACCTACTTTCTATTACTTTCATATAAGGTCAGATTTTTTTTTTGTGCAGAAATACCCATAGGAAAAAACATGAATGCAATAAAAAAGACTCATACGATCACTCAAAAATGTATGATTAATAAGATTTGGATATCACTGAACTCCATTCATAATATTTTTGATAAGTTATTAAGCATGTTTTCCAAGAAAAAAAGCTGAATGTTATGAAAATCAAAAAGTGGTTTAAAGAAAATGTACAAACAAATGTAAACCTCATACATGAAGACAAAAACAATGTTAAATGGTGATTAAAAAAAAAGTTGTTCATTTTATTTGGAAGAGAGGGAAAGATAAGATAATAAGATGAGCCAGATAGGTGAACATAATAGAATAGGTGAATATCCATTACCAGAGTGAGGGCATGTGCAAACTGGAAAAACAGCACCTTGTAGCTTACAACCTAATGGTCTGATCATTGATTCTCCAAATTTAGTCAATTAATGGAGTTTGTACGTTCTCCCCCTGACCTGCATGGGTATTTCTCCGGGATCTCTGGTTTCCTTGCACAGTCCAAAGACGTACAGGTTTGTAGGTTAATTGGCTTTGGTAAAATTGTAAATTGTCCCCAGTGTGTATAGGAGAGTGTTAGTGTGTGGAGATCGCTGGTTGGCGCAGACTCAGTGGGCCGAAGGGCCTTTTTCTGCACTGTATCTCTAAACTAAACTTACCTACAGTCTACCCTTCCTTCCTTTCCCCAACCCTATTTTCCCTGTGGACCATTTTTCCCCTTCTCTCTCCACTTCCACCTATATTCTTTCCTCTGTCTTCACAACTTGCAACTCTTCAAACCTTATCTCATACCTTTTTTCTTCTCAGCTCTGGTCTTTGTCCAACTATTTGCATATCAAAAAAACAACTCTATCATGCATCCATCTATCACTCGCAATGATTTATCCAGCCCCTCTTCTCTTCCAACTCTCTCCCCTCCCCCCACCACAATTAGTCTGAAGAAAGGTCCCAACCAAAAATGACTTAACTATATTCTCCAGAGATCCACCTGACCTGCGGTGTTACTCTAGTACTTTGTGTCATTTTTTTGTAAATAAGCACCTGCAGTTCCTTAAACGTAAATAAATATTTTCCCTGTGTTATATCCCTGAGAGAGAGATTTGGAAAATGTTAAAAGCTGGCATTGATTGTTCTGTTTTGGTCTTGTTCACATTTTGACAGATTGTTTTTATCTTACTAACCCGGCTCTTACCCATTATATTTTCCCTACCAACTCGATACCCAGATTCTACCACTCATCTGTACACCAGGGGTACATTTACAATGGCCAATCAACCTACCAATGTGCACATTGTTGGGATAAAAAGGAAGCATTCAGCTGTGAAAACAAAAATAAATTTAACCCTTCATCATATCTTCAACATTGATGCTCTTACCATAAATGTTAACTGAATAGCTCAGTGTTTCCATTATTTTTCCATTTTTAATTAACCTTACTTATCAATTCACTTTAGCTACCCCTGTTTTTAAGCCCCCCATAATTGTCCTTCTTTCAGATTAAAAGACAAATCCTCGAGCCAGATGAAAGTTAAATGAGACACGTTATGATCTCTTCTACCTGGAGATACTTTCATTATAGGTTTAACTCATTAATCCTGTCTTCTTGCAAATTAGTCAAGTCAAGTTTATTTTTCACATATACATACAAGATGTGCAGTGAAATGAAAGTGGCAATGCCTGCGGGATTGTGGAAAAAAACAAACTATCAGGTCTACTACCATCTTGTTGGTTCCAAATATGCTGTTCAAGAAACTATCCCAGAAATATTATCCCAGAAACATCCCAGCTCATCAACAAACTCACAGGACTTGGAGTCATAAGTCCATAAGTTAATTTATTGTCACATACACCAATTGGTGTAGTGAAATTCACTGGCCAGGTCAGTCATACAATTTAAAAAAAGCAACAGACTAAAAAGAACACATTTTAACATAAACATCCATCACAGTGACTCCTAAACATTCCTCACTGTGATGGAAGGCGAAAATAAAGTTCCAAGTCCTTGCCTTGTTGTTCTTCCTTGGTTGGGGGCCTCGAGCCCCCCGTTGATGGGACGGTCTTGAGTCCCGTAGCCGGCGGCATTCGGGCCCTCCGCGTCGAGGCATTCAGCTCCCACATCAGGGGTTTGTCAGCTCCCCCGCGCTGGACGATCAAACCTCGCGTCGGGGCTGGATGAACCTTCTGCAGCATTGGAGCTCCCGACTAGCCTCTCCCGAGACTGTGAGCCCTTGATGATAAGTCCGCAGTCTGCGGTGGGAGCGATCCCAGGCAAGGGATCCGCTCCAATGGTAAGTACGCGTCCCGCGGTGGGGCTCACGACAGCCCAAGGCGCTTCCAGCTCCAGCGATGGTAGGCCGTAGAGCCCGGAGAATGTGATCTGAAAATTGATCACATTTCCGGGAAGGTAAGAACCTGAAAAAAATTGTTTCTCCAGACCTCCACATAAAACAAATAGAAAAATATTAAAACAAACTTTAAACAAACACTAAAAATAACAAAAAGGATGAAAAAACTAACAGACTGCCGGCAGGGCTGCCATCTCTCTCCTCCGGCGCCCCCTGGGTCAGCACTCATCTCTGCAATGGGATCCTCAACTTCCTGACCAACAGACCCCAAACAGTGAGGATAGGGAAATTGATGAGGGTAAAGCAGTGGATGTTGTGTATATGGACTTCAGTAAGGCCTTTGACAAGGTTCCTCATGGAAGGTTGGTTAAGAAGGTTCAATGGTTGGGTATTAATGGTGGAGTAGCAAGATGGATTCAACAGTGGCTGAATGGGAGATGCCAGAGAGTAATGGTGGATGGTTGTTTGTCAGGTTGGATCTGTGTTGGGTCCACTGTTGTTTGTCATGTACATCAATGATCTGGACGATGGTGTGGTAAATTGGATTAGTAAGTATGCAGATGATACTAAGATAGGTGAGGTTGCGGGTAATGAAGTAGAGTTTCAAAGTCTACAGAGAGATTTATGCCAGTTGGAAGAGTGGGCTGAAAGATGGCAGATGGAGTTTAATGCTGATAAGTGTGAGGTGCTACATCTTGGCAGGACAAATCAAAATAGGACGTACATGGTAAATGGTAGGGAATTGAAGAATGTAGGTGAACAGAGGGATCTGGGAATAACTGTGCACAGTTCCCTGAAAGTGGAATCTCATGTAGATAGGATGGTAAAGAAAGCTTTTGGTGTGCTGGCCTTTATAAATCAGAGCATTGAGTATAGAAGTTGGGATGTAATGTTAAAATTGTACAAGGCATTGGTGAGGCCAATTCTGGAGTATGGTGTACAATTTTGGTCGCCTAATTATAGGAAGGATGTCAACAAAATAGAGAGAGTACAGAGGAGATTTACTAGAATGTTGCCTGGGTTTCAGCACCTAAGTTACAGAGAAAGGTTGAACAAGTTAGGGCTTTATTCTTTGGAGTGCAGAAGGTTAAGGGGGGACTTGATAGAGGTTTTTAAAATGATGAGAGGGATAGACAGAGTTGACGTGGAAAAGCTTTTCCCACTGAGAGTAGGGAAGATTCAAACAAGGGGACATGACTTGAGAATTAAGGGACTGAAGTTTAGGGGTAACATGAGGGGGAACTTCTTTACTCAGAGAGTGGTAGCTGTGTGGAATGAGCTTCCAGTGAAGGTGGTGGAGGCAGGTTCGTTTTTATCATTTAAAAATAAATTGGATAGTTATATGGATGGGAAAGAAATGGAGGGTTATGGTCTGAGCGCAGGTATATGGGACTAGGGGAGATTATGTGTTCGGCACGGACTAGAAGGGTCGAGATGGCCTGTTTCCGTGCTGTAATTGTTATATGGTTATATGGTTATAAAGGAATGGAGGGTTATGGTCTGAATGCAGGTAGATGGGACTAGGGGAGAATAAGTGTTCGGCACGGACTAGAAGGGCCGAGTTGGCCTGTTTCCGTGCTGTAATTGTTATATGGTTATATGGTTATATGGGACAAATCATCCTCTATGATAATGCTTAACCCCTTCTTTGCTCCTTGTACACCCACGACTGCGCAACCATGTACAAATCTAATACATCTTACAATTTTGCAGACAACACCATTATTATCGGCAGGATAACAAATAATGATGAGACGGCATATAGGAAGGAGACCTTGTGTCCAGGTGTCGAGACAACAACCTTTCTCTCAATATCAACAAGACAAATGACATTGTGATTGACTTCAGGAAGCAAAGCGGTACACATACCCCAATTTGTATTGATGGCACCGAAGTAGAGATGATTGAAAACTTCCAATTCCGAGGAGTAAATATCACCAATGACTTCTCCTGGACCATCCATATTGAAGCAACGACCAAGAAGGCACATTAACGCCTCTACTTCGTTATAAGGTTGAAGAAGTTTAGCATGTCCCCAACAACCTTCACCAATTCTACAGATGCACCATAGAATGCATTTTATCGGGATACTTTACAGCTTGGTTTTGGAACAGCTCCATTCAAGACGACAAGAAATTGCAGCAAATTGTGGACGCAGCCCAAACCATCACAACAAACAACTTCCCTTCCATTGACTCCTTTTACACCTCACACTGCCTCCGCAAGGTCAGCAGCAAAATCAAAAATTATAATCCCTGGCAACTACCTCTCCCCCCCCTCCCCCATGGGGCAAAAGAATAGAAGTGTGAAAACGTACTTCTCCAGATTTAAGGACAGTTCCTTACCAGCTGTTATTAGGCAACTGAACCATCCTACTGCAACTAGAATGCAGTCCTGAACTATTTCTTACCTCATTGGGGACCCTCACACTATCTTTGATCAGGTTACTGGCTTTATCTTGCACTAAGCGTTATTCCCTTATCATGTATCTGTACATTGTAAACAGCTCTATTGTTATCATGTATAGTTTTCCACTGTACCCTGAATCACATTACAATAAACTAAAACTGAACTGAATAGTTCATTAAATCTTCATCTAGACCTCCTTTGACTATCTGAGCTTTTCCAGATAACTGTGGATTAAACCCCCATAATGTTTAGCACTCCTTTCTGAACATTTTGTATTATTTTGTCATTTTTACATTTTGGACAAAACACAAATGCTGGAGAAACTAAACAGATCAGGCAGCAACTGTGGAGAGAATAGATAGATGACATTTCGCATTGGAACCCTTCTTCAGAACACTTTTATTTTGGGGTAATCTTTGGGGTCTTGTATACCAGTCCCACCAGTGATTTCTTGCCTATATTATTTCTCATCTTTACCCAAACCACTTGTTAAATTGGGATTCCTGAATTTTAGACTTTAGACCTTTGACTTTTAAGATACGACACGGAAACAGACCCATCAACGAGCAAAGTCCGCGCCGACCATCGATCCCTATACATTAGCATTATCCTACACACTGGCAACAAATCACAATTTTTACCGAAGCCAATTAACCTGTGAAAGGAAACCGGAGCACCCGGAGAAAACCTATGCGGTCACAGGGAGAGCATACAAACTCAGTACAAACAGCACCTGTAGTGAGGATCGAACCTGGTTCTCTGGCGCTGTAAGTCAGCAACTCTACCGCTGCGCCACTGTGCCACCCAAAGTTATTTAAATCATCTCATGACTCTAGTCATCTCTCTACAGTGCATAAAGGCCATCATACAGTCATATAGTGATACAGTGTGGAAACAGGCCCTTCGGCCCAACTTGCTCACACTGGCCAACAATGTCCCAGCTACACTAGTCCCACTTTTCTGCGCTTGGTCCATATCCCTCCAAACCTGTCCTATCCATGTACCTGTCTAACTGTTTCTTAAACGATGGGATAGTCCCAGCCTCAACTACCTCCTCTGGCAGCTTGTTCCATACACCGATCATCCTTAATAAACCGAGCCACTTTACTTTTTCCTACCTTTCCATCTTTCCTTCAATTATGCAATCCTATCTCTGTCATCCTGTGCAGCCGTGTTTCCGCAGTGACTTACTGATTTACTTCTATTTCTACCTTTAGTTCATCTGGTGTGTTTCAAATACTACTTTTATTCCAAACAGAGCCTCTAATTTTCTCCTTTTATTATTGTTGTAGTATTGTGCCCCATCAGCAGACTTGTTTTAGATTTTTACTCCTTATCCCAACCTGTTACAATTTGTTTATCAATTCTGATTGTATTACTTATCCTCTCGACTTTATTCTGTTCTGGTCTTTACTCTTTTGATTTACCCCATTTTTCCAGCTTTGATTCCTTGCCCCACTATTTAATTTAGAAGTTTCTCTATTTTAATTGTATTGTGGCTTGTTGGCACCTCATTCACAATCACAATCAATCACAATAATATTTTATTAGCCAAGTATGATTTGCAACGTACGAGGAATTTCATTTGCCAAGTCAATCATACAAATAAAAAGCAAAGGAACACACAAAATACATTTTAACATAAACATCCACCACAGTGACTCCTCCACATTCCTCACTGTGATGGAAGGCGAAATAAAATTCAAATCTCTTCCTTTCTATGCTCTGCCGCGGTCGGGGGCCTCGAGCCCACCGTTGACGGGACGATCTTGATTCCCGTAGCCGGCGGCGTTTGGGCCATCTGCATCTTTGCGATCAGCTTCTGCATCAGGGGGATGTCAGCTCCCCCGTGCCTGCGATCGGACCCTGGGTCGGGGCTGGTCGAACCTCTATGCCATTGGAACTCCCGACTAGCTTCTTGAGGGTAAATCCGCAGGCTGTGGTTAGAGCAATCCCAGGCAAGGGATCACCTCTGATGTTAAGTCCATGCCCCGCGGTAGGGCTCAAGTCAGTCCGACGAGGCCTCCAGCTCCATCGATGGTAGGCCGCAGATCGGCCAGGGATGCGACCCGAAAAACAATCGCAAGGTAAGAAACTAAATAAAGTTTCCCCAACCCCCTTCCCCTCCCCCCATGTTAGGCGCTTCCCCCTCCTGGTGAATGCTATGTACCTACCTTTCTCTGTTTCTCTCCCGAGTACAGGCCTCGTGGCTGTGAGTCTGGAATCAAGGGGTTAAAGGCTCCTGTACCCGATTGGCCAAGCTGCGTCAGGTGACGGGTGACTCATCTGAAGCATAAATACCAGAGCTTCCCAGGATTCTCTCTCTTCTTCGTAGACCCTGACTGATGAGCAGACGGCTGGTGTGAGCTGAGGAAAGCCTGGCCACATGGCATAGAACTTTGTGTACTTTCACCATTCCTTGTTAACAGATATTGAATTGGGACGGATAAGGGCTGACCTTAGAGTTTTCGTGTATTTTGTTTCAGGGTTATATCTCTTTAGGCAGGTTTTAGAGCCTCCGGTTCGACGGCCCATTACGTGGCTGGCTGGAGCATTGTTAAATTGTTTGTCAGTTCATCCATATCCCTGACTGGGTTGTTTAAAATCAGGTTTGGGTTTTGTGTTCCAAGGAATAATTAAAACTGTTTTTGAACTTGAACCTGGTTTTTGACTTGTGTTACGCGGCTCTGAAGTACTTGCATTCGGGAGTCGTAACAAAATGGGGGCTCGTCCTAAGTTTTGAGGACCCTAGATGTTTTTAGGGGGGTTTTTTGGTAGGCTTCTGGACTGAGGAAGTCTGTGTGTTGTGAGGGAATTTTTCTTCCCTGTTTGTGGTAGCATTAGTGCCCAGGTTTTAGCTGGTGGTTTGGTGCTACATTAGAAATGGAATTTAAGGTGAAAGAATTTGTTGAGGCTCCTAGTTGGGAGTTGTTTGATAGATGTACGAAGGAGCATTTGATTTTGCTGGCTGAGAACTATGCCGTGACTATTGACAAGCATTCAAAGAAACACTCCATTAAATCAGAGTTGTGGGCTGCGTTGGTGGAGGGTGGGGTTTTGCCTGGTGGTGCAGACAGTCCCCCACCTTCTGTTCAGCCAGTTCAGAACATGGAGGCCGTCATTAAACTGAAGGAGATGGAGCTTGAGTCACAGAGAATTGCCTCTTTGTTAAAAGAGAAAGAGCTCATGCATGTTCTTGAAATGAAATGGCTTGAGCTTGAGGAGGAAACCAAAAGGGCTGAGTTTCAGCTGCGGGAAAAAGAAATAGATAATTCCCGGGTTTCTTCTAGGGAACGGGAGTTTGATATGAGCAAGAACATCCGCCTGGTTCCCCCGTTTCGTGAGAAGGATGTGGACAAGTATTTCACAGTGTTTGAACGGGTGGCTTTGTCCTTGAAGTGGCCTAGGGACGTGTGGACCTTGCTATTACAGTGTGTCCTTGTGGGTAAAGCACGGGAGGTGTACTCGTCTTTATCTGTTGAAAGCAGTCTGGACTATGAGTGTGTGAAGTCTACAGTATTAAGGGCTTATGAATTAGTTCCAGAGGCGTACCAGCAGAAGTTCCGGCGCTTTAGGAAGTTTGATAGTCAGACTTATGTGGAGTTTGCTAGGGAGAAGGAGGCACTTTTTGACAGGTGGTGCGCTTCTCAAAGAGTGAAGGATTTTGAGCTTCTGCGGGCCTTGATGATTATGGAAGACTTTAAGAACTGTCTCCCTGAGAGGGTTACTACTTGCCTTAATGAGCAGAAGGTGAATGAGGTGTCTAAGGCTGCGGTGTTGGCAGATGAGTATGTATTGACTCATAAATCTGATTTTGTTGGGCGATCTTACAGTTTTGGTGCACGGCCGGTTGATCGTGGTGGTGTCGCCGGTGGCAGTGTCAAAGCTGTTTCTGTGCCTGCAAGTGGCAGCACGTTGATACAGGGGGAGGTCCGAGCTGATAAGGTTGACGGAAATGTGAGGACTAATGAAGGTCCTGTGTGCTACTATTGTAGAGGGAGAGGGCACATGTTAAAGTCGTGTCCCGTTCTGAAGCAGAAAAATGCAAAGCCTGTGGCTTTGGTGGGTACACAGAAGGCACCTGTCGTACCTGAGGTGCCTGAGTCTGATGAGTGTAGGAATTATTCTGCGTTCATCATGAATGGTTTTGTTTCTCTAGAGGATGGGGGTGATAGAGTTCCAGTATCCATCTTGCGTGATACTGGTGCTAGTCAGTCCTTTATATTGGATGGTGTACTGCCATTTTCTGGGGAATCATCGGTTGGGTCAAGTGTCCCAGTGGTAGGATTCGGGATGGATGACATGGTAGTGCCTTTGCATACCGTGCGTCTCGAGTCCGAGTTGGTTTCAGGCCGGGTAACTGTTGGGTTACGGCCGTGTTTTCCCGTTGGGGGAGTTTCTGTGATTTTGGGGAATGACTTGGCAGGAGGTAGAGTTTTAGTCACTCCTGAGGTGACGGCTGTTCCGATGGTGCAGAGTCCTGATAGATTGGCTATGCAGCATCCAAGGGTCTTCGCAGCTTGTGCTGTAACGAGGGCTATGGCTAAGAGCCAGGCGAAGTTTGAGGATGTGGTGGACCTGAGTGAGAGCATTTTTGGGGATCAGGATGATAGATCCTGTGTTGTGAAGGGTGTTTCTACATCTCAAGATGGGGTAGTGTCTGGAAATGTGCCGGTGTCACTGTCACGTGACCGGCTGGTTGAGGAGCAAAAGAGTGATCCAGGTTTATCTGATCTGTTCGACTGCGCAGTGCCTGAGGGGGATATGGATTCCACAGCAAAGGGGTATTTTCTAAGGGATGGCTTACTGATGCGAAAGTGGTCTCCCTTGGATATATCTGGGCATGATGATTGGAGCGTGGTTGATCAGATTGTGATGCCTCGTCGGTATAGGGACGAGATACTCTGTTTGGCTCATGATGGTCCTCTGGGTGGACATTTAGGGGTCAATAAGACGTATGACCGCATCTTACGGAATTTTTTTTAGCCAGGGTTGAAAAAGGACGTGAAACAGCACTGCAGGTGTTGTCACATTTGCCAGGTGGCAGGAAAGCCGAACCAATCGATTGTTCCTGCGCCTTTATATCCAATCCCTGTGGTCGGTGAGCCGTTTGAGCGGATTCTAGTTGATTGTGTGGGCCCTCTACCTCGGACAAGGGTGGGCAACAAGTTTTTATTAACAATTATGTGTGCGACTACCCGCTTTCCGGAGGTGGTCCCTTTGCGTAGAATTACTGCCCCTGCAATTGTTAAGTCTCTCACTAAGTTTTTTTCGTTGTTCGGTTTGCCCAAGGTTGTGCAGAGTGACCAAGGTACCAACTTCATGTCGAAGGTTTTTGGTCAGGTAATGAAGTTGTTAGATATTAAGCATTGTTACTCCAGTGCGTATCATCCTGAGAGCCAGGGAGCTCTCGAGAGGTTTCACCAGACTTTGAAATCTATGTTGAGGACTTACTGCCTGGAGTTTGAAAAAGACTGGGATGAGGGGGTTCATCTAGTTATGTTTGCGGTGCGTGAGGTCGTGCAGGAGTCTTTAGGGTTCAGTCCTGCTGACCTGGTGTTCGCGCATACTGTACGTGGTCCGTTGAGGGTCCTGAAGGAGAAATGGTTGCAGGAGGATACAAAACGTAGTATTTTAGACCACGTCTGTACTTTTCGCTCTAGACTGAGGAGGGCATGCGAACTGGCAATGGGTAATCTTGCCTCTGCTCAGTCTAGGATGAAGGACTGGTTCGACAGGAAGGCTTCTAGTAGGAATTTTTCTCCAGGTGACAAGGTCCTGGTGTTGTTGCCTATTCCTGGTTCCAGTCTGCAGGCTCGGTATAGCGGTCCCTATCAGGTGGTTAAGAAGGTTGGTGAGAGGGATTACGTTATTGGTACCCCTGATCGGAGGCGTAAGACTCAGCTCTGTCATGTCAACATGATGAAACAGTACCATGAGCAGGAGCCTGTGGAGGTTTGATGGGTCGGAGCTATGTCCTTCGGTTTCGTCTAAGCCTGTTTTGGCTGCAGTGGTGCTGCCCCCTGACATGGGTGGTGATGTGGGGGAGGCACGGTTGTCTGTGGCAGTAACGCAGGGAAAGCTGAGTAACTCTGAGGCTTTGGAGACGCTTCCCTTGCGGTTGTCTCATTTGACTGGAAGTCAGCGGGGTAACCTGCTTGCTTTGGTGAAGTCAAATGGGTCACTGTTCTCGGATGTGCCTTCTCAGACGTCTGTGCTGCAGCATGACATTGACGTGGCCGGTGCTACGCCAATTAAACAGCATCCGTATCGGGTCAACCCTGACAAGCGTCAGCGTCTAAGAAGTCAGGTTGACTAATGCGGCGGCATGGCATTGCTGAACCTAGTTGTAGCCCGTGGAGTTCTCCGTGTCTACTGGCGACGAAGGCTAATGGGGAGGACAGGTTTTGCACGGACTTTCGGAAATTAAATAGTGTAACTAAGCCGGATTGCTATCCTCTTCCACGGATGGAGGATTGCGTGGATCGTGTGGGAAGTGCATCTTTTGTGTCTAAGTTGGACTTGTTAAAAGGCTATTGGCAAGTCCCTTTGACTAGGCGGGCGAGGGATATCTCTGCGTTCGTTACGCCTGATGACTTTCTTCAGTACACGGTAATGGCATTTGGGATGCGCAATGTGCCGGCAACCTTCCAACGGTTGGTGAACATTGTATTGTCTGGTTTGTCCTTCTGTGAGGCATACCTTGATGATTTGGTTGTGTGCTCCAGGTCGTGGTTCGAACACATCGGTCATCTGAAGGAGGTATTTCATCGTCTAGCGGAGGCAAACCTAACGATCAATCTGGGGAAGTGTGAGTTTGGCCAGGCCACGGTAACGTATCTGGGTAAGGTAGTGGGCCGGGGTCAGGTTCGCACTCTCAAGGAAAAGGTGGGGCATATTGTCGCATTTCCTGCTCCAACCTCTAGGACTGAACTCCGTAGGTATCTGGCTATGGTTGGGTACTATAGAGGATTCTGTCCAAACTTCTCTGCGGTGGCTGCCCCTTTGACGGATTTGCTGAGTCCGAAGGTAGCTTTTGTGTGGTCCGCAGAGTGTCAACAAGCCTTTGATCATACCAAAGTCTTCTGGTGCGCGCACCTGTGCTTGCGGCACCTGATTTTGAGCGTCCATTTAAGCTGGCAGTAGATGCTAGTGATCGTGGGGTTGGTGGAGTTCTTCTACAGGATGATTCAGATGGGGTGGTGCATCCAGTTTCATACTTCTCTAAGAAGTTTAATCGTCATCAGAAGTGGTACTCCACCATTGAGAAAGAAACCCTTGCTGTTGTAATGTCTCTGACTCATTTCGAGGTTTATGTTGGCTCCTCGAATGTCCCTGTCATCGTACTCACGGATCATAATCCTTTGGTATTTTTGCAGAATATGCAGAATAAGAACCGGCGGTTAATGAGCTGGAGTTTGCAGCTGCAAGATTACAACTTGGAGATCAGGCATATCCGTGGCAAGGATAATGTATTGGCTGATGCATTGTCGCGCCAGTGATGTCTGTGCTACTGAATAGTTGCTGAAATTTGGTGGTGTTTTTTAGTTCATTTTCAGAAACTTATTCAGTATCTTTGGGTGGGGGTGTTAGGCGCTTCCCCCTCCTGGTGAATGCTATGTACTTACCTTTCTCTGTTTCTCTCCCGAGTACAGGCCTCGTGGCTGTGAGTCTGGAATCAAGGGGTTAAAGGCTCCTGTACCCGATTGGCCAAGCTGTGTCAGGTGACGGGTGACTCATCTGAAGCATAAATACCAGAGCTTCCCAGGATTCTCTCTCTTCTTCGTAGACCCTGACTGATGAGCAGACGGCTGGTGTGAGCTGAGGAAAGCCTGGCCACATGGCATAGAACTTTGTGTACTTTCACCATTCCTTGTTAACAGATATTGAATTGGGACGGATAAGGGCTGACCTTAGAGTTTTCGTGTATTTTGTTTCAGGGTTATATCTCTTTAGGCAGGTTTTAGAGTCTCCGGTTCGACGGCCCATTACGTGGCTGGCTGGAGAATGTTAAATTGTTTGTCAGTTCATCCATATCCCTGACTGGGTTGTTTAAAATCAGGTTTGGGTTTTGTGTTCCAAGGAATAATTAAAACTGTTTTTGAACTTGAACCTGGTTTTTGACTTGTGTTACGCGGCTCTGAAGTACTTGCATTCGGGAGTCGTAACACCCCACATAAAACAAACCAGAGAACATTTACACAAACTTTTAACACAATAAAAAAAATAAAAAAAGACGGAAAAACAGACAGACTGTTGGTGGGGGTGCCAATCGTGTGGCGCCCCTGGTGCTTTAGATGTAGGCTGTCCCAAACACTATCCTACACACACTAGGGACAATTTTACATTTATAACATGCCAATTGACAAACCTGTATGTTTTTGGAGTGTGGGAGAAACCTAAAGATCTCTGAGAAAATCCACGCAGGTCACAGGGAAAACGTACAAACTCCATGCAGTCAATCACCCATAGCGAGCATCAAACCCGGGTCTCTGATGCTGTAAGGCAGTAGCTCTACCACTATGCCAATGTGCTGCCCTGTTACTACCTTTCCCAGTCTGGGTATCAGTCCCCCAACCACTTCCATTTCCACTTCATCAGTCTTCTAAACTGTATAGAAAATCACATAGATGCATAGATACATAGACAATAGGTGCAGGTGAAGGCCATTCGGCCCTTCGAGCCAGGACCACCATTCAATGTGATCATGGCTGATCATCCACAATCAGTACCCCGTTCCTGCCTTCTCCCCATACCGCTTGATTCCACTAGCCCTAAGAGCTCTATCACATAAGTTAGAACAACATAAATGAGATCTGAATTGAGTTTAGTTTATTTCACATGTACTGAGGTCCAGTAAAGTCAGATCAAAGATAATCTGAGGGTCTCCAACGAGTTAGATAGTAGCTCAGGACTACTCTCTTGTTGTTGTTAGGATGGTTCAGTTGCCTGATAATAGCTGCGAAAAAACTGTCCCTGAATCTGGAAGCGTGCATTTTTTCACTTCCACACATTTTTCCCAATGGGAGAGGGGAGAATAAGGAGTTGCCGGGGTCCAATTTGTCCTTGATTATGCTTGTGGCCTTGCCTAGGCAGCTTGAGGTGTAAATGGAGTCAATGGAAGGGAGATATGTTTGTGTGATGGATCTATGTTTAATTACTCCACTGAGCACAATTAACATTATACAAGTATCAAAGGTACCGGTGTCTACTATCCAATTTCACCTCCGATCTATCTTTAAATTTCAAGCTTGAATCATTTTCTTTCAAGTGCAAAATGAATTGCTCCAAGTTATTTTCTTCCCCTATATCTGAACAGAAAAATATTCAGCTGGATGTCTACAGATAAAAGGGGATTCAGAAAAATGTATTCACAATCATTTCCAGCCATCATAGATTATTCTATGGTTTAGCACTCCAAGTGTAGGTTACATGAATGGAACAATATTTTTTATCACATTAGTAATTTGGCATTTAAATGCCACAGCTTTGAAACTTGCACATCTCTAATTGAGAGTCAGTTTGCAGAGAAGAATATATTTTCTGGTTGATTTGATTATGCATTAGTTGATCTCTTGGGTAATGATTCATATAACAATTTTGAAATGGTGTTTGTTGCAATGATAATATATATATATATATTCATATATATATACTTGCTGCTCTCCTCATCTCTTATACTCTGATGAGGGAGGACCTCATTAAAACTTACCGAAAGGCCTGAATAAAGTGGATGTGAAGTGGATGATTCCATTAGTGAGAGAGTCTAGGAACAGAGACCATAGCCTCAGAATAAAAAGATGCACCTTTAGAAAGGAGATGGGGAGGAATTTCGTTAGTCAGAGGGTGGTGAATCAATTGAATTCAATGCCACAGAAGGCTGTGGAGGACACATCAATGGATATTTTTATGGTGGAGATTGATAGATTTTACTTCGGAGTCACGTGAGTGACTACGTGAAGAACCCCGCCAGGACGCATGCGTGTCTAGATGACATACTTATTGTGGGCAAAACTTTGGAATTGGCCAAACAAACTGTAACAGCCACAAAACAGTTATTTGAAAAAACTGGGGTTTATTATCCATCCAGTTAAATCTAAATTAACGCCTTCCACTACTATGGACTATTTGGGGTTCACCAATGACTCAGTTCACATGTCGGTGACTTTGCCAAAGGGAAAGGCTATAGACTTAATAGAGGCTTGCAATAACCTCATTGACATCAGTAACCGTCCATCAGATTGGTAGCAAAAGTAATTGGCAAAATCGTGGCTGCTTTTCCAGCCACACAATTTGGACCTTTACAATACCAAAATTTACAGAGAGCAAAAATACAAGCACTCAAAATCAATGCTGGTCATTTTGACAGACCAATGAAGCTACCAATCAAAGCTATAATGGAACTAAAATGGTGGATAGATAACATTTGGCTTTGTTTCAATCCAATTATTATCAGCAACCCTTCTATGGTGCTACAAACTGATGCCAGTGCACTTGGTTGGGGTGCCACCAATTCCATCTCCAGCTGTGGAGGTAGATGGACTGCTCAGGAGGCATCATTATTACTAACACTGGGCATAAACTACCTGGAAATGTTGGGTGCATTCTATGGCCTAAAGTCATATTGTACTGGGTCATATCACCAGCATGTTAGACTACAGATTGACAATACCACCGTGGAAGCATATATAACCACATGGGTGGAAACAAATCGACATCATGTGACAATCTGGCTAATACAATTTGGCAGTGGTGTATCCAGAGAGATATTTGGATATCAGCTACTTACCTACCAGGTAAACTAAATTTAGTGGCAGACACCAGGTCACGCAAATTTAATGAAAACACCGAATGGATGTTGAATAAAAAGTATTTGCTGATATTACAGCACGATATGGAACACCAGATATCGATCTATTCGCATCCAGGCTTAATCACCAGTTATCAAATTATGTTTCATGGGAACCAGACCCTGGGGCAGCGGCGACAGATGCATTTTCGCTGCATTGGGGGAAATTGTTTATTTATGCATTCCCTCCTTTCTGCCTCATCAGTCAGGTATTAAGGAAAATACAGCAGGACTCTGCGTCAGGTATTTTGGTAGTACCCGATTGGCCTACTCAACCATGGTTCCCAGTGATAATGAACATGGTATTAGAACCATGTATCACCATCCCGAATAGACCAGACTTGTTGGTTCATCCCGTAAACAAGGGATAGCCACCCATGCCATAACTATTTGAATTTATTAATTTGTAGAGTTTAAAAATACCTCTACTACAGCTGGGACTGACGGACCGAACAGTGAACATGATTTCGGCGGCCCAAAGACAGTCCACCAAAAAACAGTATCTGGTCTATATCAGGAAGTGGGAGATGTATTGTAACAAAAACAGCATCACCTACAGAGATATGAACATCCAGTCTGTTCTGGAATACCTGGCAGGCCTCCATTATGATGAGGGGCTCAGTTATAGTGCCATCAACTGCGCCAGAAGAGCATTATCGACTTATCTATGGCAAGGAACAGAGCGTCACTCTGTTGGAACTCACCCACTGGTAACAAAACTTATGAGGGGAATTTTTAATACCAATCCCCCAAGAACCAGGTACTCCCAAATATGGGATGTGAGTATTGTCCTGAAGTTGCTCAGGAATTGGTCTCCAGCAACAGCTCTGTCCCTACATAGACTGACATTAAAAACAGTCATACTAATGGCATTGGTCACGGCACAAAGGGTACAGTCATTACATAAATTAAGACTGGACAACATGACTTCTTCATCTGTAAACATTACGTTTCATATTTATGAATTAGTGAAACAGAACAGACAGGGATCAGCGGGCCTCAATATCGAATTTAGATCTTACCTAACAGATGATCGTCTCTGTATAGTAAAACATTTGTCGTTATATATGGAGAAAACGAAAATCATCAGAGGCAATGAGAAGGCACTTTTAGTCAGCCATAAGCAACCACACAAAAAAGTGTCGGTCCAGACCATCTCAAGATGGCTGAAACAAGTTCTAACACAGGCTGGGGTGGATACTAATATTTTAAATCTCATTCCACCAGGGCTGCAGCTACATCGGCAGCTATGCAGTTGGATGTACCAATGGACCAAATCCTCAAGGCAGCAGGATGGTCAGGGGAAAAATCATTCCAACTATTTTATCGTAAACCAGTCATTAAACCTGGAACATTTGCAGAAACAATTTAAGTTCTGTAATTTAATTACCCCATAAATAGGGGCTATAATTTGTGTTAATCAATTCATGGATTTCAATGTCGGATTCATGTCTAAAATATGTTGACACAATTCCTCCTACAGTCATTAAGGCAGATGTGATGCATGGACTCGTTTCCACGGCATGAAATCACAGAGCTTTGAAATCTTCACGTAGTCACTCACGTGACTCCGAAGTAAAATAGTAAGATTAAACGAGAACTTACCAGTTCGAAGCTTGATCATTATTTTATGAGGAGTACGTTGAGGGAATACGTGGCCTCCGCTCCCACCCATGATCATATACTCAACTGGTATTTCTTTCTCTAATCTTACTATGTTTAAGTCATTACAGTTATCTGTGATTTCACACCGCTGTTTTGAAGAATGACACGCATGCGTCCTGGCGGGGTTCTTCACGTATTCCCTCAACGTACTCCTCATAAAATAATGATCAAACTTCGAACTGGTAAGTTCTCGTTTAATCTTACTATTCTTGATTAGTGCGGGTGTCAGGAGTTATGGGGTGAAAGCAGGAAAATGAGGTTGAGACAAATAGATTGAATGGCGGAGTAGACTTGATGGGGCAAATGGCCTAATTCTTAGGAACAAACTTATACTGTGATGGCAATGGAGAGAGGGTTGGAGCAAGTGGCAATGAATTTCAGTGAGGTTGAAGAGGTATTTAAGGCTCCAACACAAATGGCAAATGCCGAGTGAGAGGAGCTGAGAGCCTGGTGAAGGGAATATCTTGTCAGGAAAGTACGGGAGCACCAGAATAGAGGCTTGACTGGGAGTTTCGGAATGAGGGTATAACTAAAGCCATCCGCAAGAGAAGGGAACAAAAGCTTTTGCTGGAACCAAAGGAGAAACGGCGACTGGTTGTGAGCTGGTGCGATGTGGTGTATTTGTGAAAAATAATTAAATATTTATTTTGGACTGTGATTTCACATAGCATATGGGGATTTAGATGATTGAGTTTAAGCTTCTGCTTGTGAGAGGAATTAAACCCAAAAATGATCTCAAGCCTGGTTTTCAGCATAGAGGCATGATGGCTCAAGAAGCCATGCAGCCCATGAAGTTCATGTCACCTCTCTATTGAGCATAGGTACAAAATGCTGGAGTTACTCAGCAGAACAGGCAGCATCTCTGGGTAGTAGGAATGGGTGACGTTTCGGGTGGAGACCCTTCTTCAGGCTATTGAGCAATTCATTCAATCCCAAGTTTCACTCTATCGCTGTGGCCATGCGTTTATGTCTCAGGTTCTGACCAGTTTTCCTTTTGAAATCATTAATCGACTTTGCTTTACCACCCCAAAGGCAAACAGTTCCTGGTCATTAACCATCACTGAATAAAAATAGTTCTCCACCATCCCTTCTATATCTTATGCCAGCTACTTAAATCTGTGTTGCATCAATCTTGCACCATTAACATTGGGATCAGTTTTTGATCGCCTGTCTTATTTATATCTGTGACAATCCATTATACCTCCAAAATATTTCTCTTTATTAAAAGCTGTCTAGCTTCTTAAAAGTGTCTCCACTCCTTCTACCCCTTCTCTCCCCTTCTCTCCCCTTCTCTCCCCTTCTCTCCCCTTCTCTCCCCTTCTCTCCCCTTCTCCCCCCTTCTCTCCCCCTCCCTCCGCACTCTCTAAAGGACTTACCGTAACTGTGCCAGCCGTCTTTTACCTTCCTGTTCATCGCGGGTGTGAATTTCAGAAAGCGATCCCCCGCTTTCCCTGGCCCCCGCCTTTGCGATGTGTGTGTGTATGTGTGTGTGTGTGTGTGTGTGTGTGTGTGTGTGTGTGTGTGTGTGTGTGTGTGTGTGTGTGTGTGTGTGTGTGTGTGTGTGTGTGTGTGTGTGTGTGTTTGTTTGGCGGAGACTGAGGGGAGAAGCGCCGGCACCAAGTGCGAGCGAACGTGCGGACAGACGGACGAAAGCAACGCATCAATCTTGCACCATTAACATTGGGATCAGTTTTTGATCGCCTGTCTTATTTATATCTGTGACAATCCATTATACCTCCAAAATATTTCTCCTTAACCCTCTTTACTTCAAAGTGATTATCCCGTTATTCTACATGTTGTAACTTGCAGCTAAAATCCCTCATTCCCAGAACCATTCAGGTAAATCTCATGAATCTTTCCAACAGCAAAATGTTGTGAATAGACAAATAGGAAGTGAAGTCAAATGATAAATAAGGTAAGAGAAAATATCAAGTGAACACCAGCTGGTGAGACTATTCCTGCCTTTATATCTTTTTTAAAATTCTCTCTAAATCCAAAATGTTCAGCAATACAGCTTGATTATTAAAAATAGCGTCAATTCAAACAAGTCAAGAAAGGCCTTCAGGAGTGAAAACCAATGTAAATAGTTCACTTAATGGTTCCACATATAATTGAGGATCATTCAGTGACCCAATGTAACACTTGAGTTTTCAACTCACTGTGAATGTTTTTTCCATTACTTTCACAATAGCCAACAATTTGCTTTTCCATTAAAGGGCCTGTCCCACTGCGGTGACCTAATTGGCGAGTTTAGAAGAGTTTGCCCTCAACTCATACTCACAACATGGTCGACACGAGGTCCTAGGATGTCTTTGTAACTCTCCTTCATGCTCGAGAGTAGTTCCCGCGTACTCAAAGCCTCAGCTAGGTCACGGCCTATTTTTCAACATGCTGAAAAATGCCTGCGAGTAAAAAAATAGGTCGCCATGGAAAAAATCAAAAAAATTTTACTCGTAGGTTTAGTCGAGGTAGGTCGTAGTAGGTCGGCATGTTATTCATAGGTAATCAAAGGTAATCGAGAGTAGTCGAAGGTAAAGCTTGTTGAGAAAAAAAAGGTAAGTAAACCGACCGGTAATGTTAAATGAACGCTAAACTTTATTAAAAGCTGTCTGGCTTCTTAAAAGTTTCTCCACTCCTTCTCCCCCTTCTCCCCCTTCTCCCCCTTCTCTCCCTTTCTCTCCCCTTCTCTCCCCTTCTCTCCCCTTCTCTCCCCTTCTCCCCCCTTCTCTCCCCCTCCCTCCGCACTCTCTAAAGGACTTACCATA
This sequence comes from Amblyraja radiata, assembly GCF_010909765.2. NCBI lineage: Eukaryota > Metazoa > Chordata > Chondrichthyes > Rajiformes > Rajidae > Amblyraja > Amblyraja radiata. The sequence goes on along the minus strand of NC_045956.1, from coordinate 97,003,025 downwards.
ACTGTGCCAGCCGTCTTTTACCTTCCTGTTCATCGCGGGTGTGAATTTCAGAAAGCGCTCCCCCGCTTTTTCTGGCACCCGCCTTTGCGATGTGTGTGTGTGTTTGTGTGTGTGTGTGTGTGTGTGTGTGTGTGTGTGTGTGTGTGTGTGTGTGTGTGTGTGTGTGTGTGTGTGTGTGTGTGTGTGTGTGTGTGTGTGTGTGTGTGTGTGTGTGGTCAATCTGGCTCGCGGTTTCATCACTGACGGTCGATCCAGCTTGAGGTTTTTCAGGTGATTGCCCTCAAGTTTGTAGGTCGAAGACAGTCGCTGAAAAGTCGCGTTAGTGAGACAGCCCCTTAACCATGTAGCTGATCTATTGGCAGCTTAAGCTTTCATTTAGCTGTTTTGTGGCTGCAACCTTCCCCCCATTGATGAACAGTACACTGCAAGGGCCAGGAACCAAGTGGTTAAGATAATCTCTGACCCCTCTCACCCTGGCCACAAACTATTTGAAGCACTTCCTCTGTCAAAGCCACCACAGCCAGACATAAAAACAGCTTTTTTCCTCGAGCATTAGCATTCTTCACATGATTAAATTATAATGTTTTATTTTTAATTGTCTGCTGTATATCATGTTGTTGCTTGTGAGCAAAGCACCAAGACAAATTCCTTCTATATATACATGCTCAGCTAGTAAAATTTATTCAATTCAATTATTCAATTCAATTCTTATATTTAACTTTCTCTGGTTGAATATTAGTTGCCTATATATTTGGATTACATCTAATTTACTTTAGAAAATCACCATCTTGGAGATGTTTTTCTTATCATGTTGCCTTCAGTTGACATTGTGTGTATAACTGCTATTTTAATATAGTCTCAAAACAATAATTTAAAAAAATCATGTCATCCCATTAATTTTAGTATTACTTATTACCATGCTTCAATTATTTCTGTCATTCTCTTCCCTTCTCATAGAGTCACACAGCATGGAAACAGGCCCTTTGGTCCAACTTGTCCATACCGACCAACATGTCCTATCTACGTTAGTCTCACCTGCCCGTGTTTGGCCTATATCCCTCTAAGCCTATCCTATTCATGTACCTGTCTAAATGTTTCTTAAACTTTGCAATACCAGCTGCCTCAACAACCTCCCCAGCAGCTCGTTCCATACACACACCACTTGCTGTGTAAAGTTATCCCTCAAATCCCTATTATATCTTTCCCCCCCATCTTAAATGTTGTCCTCTGGCTCATAATTCCCCTACTCTGGGCAAGATACTGTGGGTTTACAAAATTATTCCTCCCATGATTTTGTACATCCCCATAAGATCACCCATCATCCTCTTGTGATCCAAGGAATAAAGTCCTAGCCTGCTCAACCTATCCCTACAGCTCAGGCCCTTGAGCCCTGGCAACATCCTCGTAAATATTGCATGCACCCTTTCAAGCTTGACAACAACTTTCCTATAACATTGTGCCCAAAACTGAACACAACACTCTAAATTTGGCCTCACCAAAGCCTTGTATCAGAATCAGAATCAGATTTTATTCGCCAAGTATGTTTTGCAACATACAAGGAATTTCACTGGCCAGGTCAGTCATACAATTAAAAGGAACAGACTCAAAAACACATTTTAACATGATCATCCACCATAGTGACTCCTACACATTCCTCACTGTGATGGAAGGCGAAATAAAGTTCAAGTTCTTCCTTTTGTTCATCCTCAGTCTGGGGCCTCGAGCCCTCCGTTGATGGGGCGGGACAGTCTTGACTCCCGTAGCCGGCGGCGTTCAGTCTCTCCGCATCAAGGCATTCAGCTCCTGCATCGGGGGGTTGTCAGATCCCCCGCGTCGGGCGATCGAACCTCGCGTCGGGCTGGTCGAACCTTCTGCGGCGTTGGAGCTCCCAACTAGCCTCTCCTGAGACTGCGAGCCCTTGATGGTAAATCTGCAGGCCCCGGTGGGAGCGATCCCAGGCAAGGAATCCGCTCCGATGTTAAGTCCGCGCCCTGCGGTGGGGCTCACGGCAGTCCGAGGAGGCCTCCAGCTCCAGCGATGGTAGGCCGCAGAGCCCAGAGAATGTGATCCAAAAAATGGATCACATCTCCGGGAAGGTAGGAACTTGAAAAAATATGTTTCCCCCGATCCCCTCCCCCCTCCCCCCACATAAAACAAACCGAAGTACATTAAAACAAACTTTTAACAAACGTTAAAAATAACAAAACGATGAAAAAACCTAACAGACTGCCAGCAGGGATGCCATCTCCCCGGCGCCCCTGGTGGTCTTATTTGACTGCAATATGATCTCCCAACTTCTTTACTCAATACTCTGACTGATGTAGGCCAATGTGCTGAAAGCGTTTTGACCACCCTATCTACACAACCTGTTATGCCACTTTCAATGAACTATGTGCCTGCATTCTTAGATCTCCCTGCTCTATAATGCTCCCCAGAGCATTCACTGTGTATGTCCTGCCCATGTTAGACTTCCAAAAATGCAACACCTCACATTTCTCTGTATTAAATTCCATCAACTATTCCTTAGCCCACCTGCCCAACTGATCAAGGTCCTGTTACAACCACCTTCACTTATCAACCACTTGTGTGTCATCTGCAAACTTGCTATTCATGCCATGTACTTTCTCATCTAAATCATTGATATAGATGATAAATGGCTTTGGACCCAGCAGCAAACCCTGAAGCACACCACTAGTCACAGGCCTCCAGTCCGAAAAGCACTTCAACATCACCCTCTTCTTCGGTGGTCAATTTTCTATCCTTTGAGCTATCTCTCCTTGGATCCCATGCGCTCTAACCTTCCAGAGTAGCGTACCATGCAGAACCTTGTCAAATATGAAATCCAGGTATACGACGTCTGCACCTTTGCCCTCATCAACCTTTTAGGTCACATTTTCATTAAAGTCAATCAGATTCATGAGGAATGACCTCCCACGTACAAAACCAATGTAATGGGCCTGTCCCACTTAAGCAATTTTTTAGGCGACTGCAGGCGACTAGGCTGTTGCCTCATGGTCACTGGGGTGTCGCCTGTATGGTCGTGAGTAGTCTCCTCAACCGCCCAAAGAGTCGTAGCGTCTTGCTAGTCGCCGCTGGATTTTCACTATGTTGAACATTTTTCGGAGACAGTCGGTGACAGTGGGTTCGCCGCCAATGAGCATAGCTTGACTTCTCCTGATGTAGGTGCTGTTGTAGTTGTCGCCAGGTTAACGTTGGTTGTCGCCAGGTTAATGTAGGCTGTCGCCGGTGCTGACTTCGTTTTTTTGTTGTTGTTAAAGTAATGGTTCTATTTCAAATTTTATGTTGAAGGAGGGTCCAGTGGTCGGCTATTCGGCGACCTACTACAACTATGACAGTCGCTGGAAGTCGCCTAAAAATATCCCAAGTGGGACAGGCCCATAACTCTCCTATTGTGACCTTGTCCATCTAAATGCATGTATATTCTCTGTTCAATGGATGAAATTAGATCGGCAGCTGACCTACAAGCAACACCTTGAAGCTCTCCGTGCTAAAGGCTCGGCGCGGAATAACCTCCTGCATTGCTTGGCTGGATCATCATGGGGCACAAGGACATTTAAGGGCCTGTCCCACTTACGTGTCCTTGGCACGCAAATTATGCGACCTTGTGGTTACTTTGATCCGCGATGGTCCCGTGAAGGTTGGCCGCGATTACATGCGTACGCACAGCCGTCTGGAGCACGTGACGTAATTTGAAGATGGACACAAAGCTGGAGTAACGCAGCGGCACCGGCAACATCTCTGGAGAGAAGCAATGTGTGACGTTTCGTGTCGAGACTGTTGTTCAGTCTGAAAAGAAGGGTCTTGACCCAAAACATCACCCATTGCTTCTCTCCAGGGATGCTGCCGGTCCCGCTGAGTTACTCCGGCATTTTGTGTCTATCTTCAATTTTCTTGGCCCCGCTCTGGGAGTAGGGGGCGTATCCGGACTGCAACGGCCGTGAGCCCCAGGCTGAGTTTGGTGATCGTTTGCCTGCTTCTGCTGATGTTGAAGGTGAGACGTTGCGTCGTGCAAGGGTCTTGGGCCTGTCCGACTTTGGCCGTCAGTTCCAGGACAGTTCGATGGCGCGCGAAGATTTTGTTCACTACAAAAATTTCGGAGCCCCGCGCGATGTCACGCACAACTACATACCCCTCCGCGCTTCTAAGTGGGACCGGCCCCACGCGGCCATACGATGCTCATGCACCTCAACGCAACCGCAAGGTCGCGTAATTTATGTGCCAAGGACACATAAGTGGGACAGGCCCTTTACTCTCCGAACCAGTGCTCTTGCACTCATGTACAGCGCCGCTGATTACGCCGCACCAGCATGGTTCTGCAGCACTCATTCTAGCAAGCTAGGTGCCATCCTCAACGACACCATGCGAATCATCACCAGCTGCCTACGCCCTACTCCGATGGATCTTCTGCCGTTGCTCGCAGGTATCGCACTCGCCAAGCTTTGCAGAGAGTACTTCACTCACAGGCTGCTGTGCAAGGCCCCATTGGATGCCAAACATCCTCTGCACCACCTCGCCTAGGACTCACAGCAACTGGGACCTCAACGCCTGTCATCCTGTCATGCAGCGTCCATTTGTGGCTCCTGTTTCAACACACTAGGAACATGGAGAACCATCTGGGAACAGACTTCACGGCCTCCACAATTTACTGTTGCACCGAACACCACAGTCCCGCCCGGCTCGGACCTGCCCCGCAAAGAGTGGGTCGCCCTGAACCGGCTCCATATAGGGGTCGGCCGTTTAATGGTAACATGCTTCGCAGGGGGCTGCGTCCATCAGCAGCCTGCATGTGTGGAGCAGACCAGCAAACAGCGCAGCACGTAATTCTCGACTGCGCTGTCCTCCCCCCTCCCCGGTGGAGGGGTAGATCTCAAGGCCCTCAACAACAGCACATTGAACTGGATACAGCATCTGGAGGGCGTTACATAACCGCTGCTGCCTCAAACACAAGAAGAAGAAGAAGGACCGTGTCCTCTTATCACTGCTCTTATTGAACAGGAGACATGAAGGCCTGAAGTCCCACACCACAGACTATTTTCCTGCAACTATCAGGGTTTTAAACCAACATGCAGAAACCTAAGGTACACAAAATTGCTGGAGGAACTCAGCGGGTGCAGCAGCATCTATGGAGCGAAGGAAATAGGCGACGTTTCGGGCCGAAACCCTTCTTCAGACTGATGGGGGGTGGGGAAAGAAAGAAGGAAAAAGGGAGGAGGAGGAGCCCGAGGGCGGGCGGATGGGAGGGTGGGAGGAGACAGCTAGAGGGTGAAGGAAGGGGAGGGGACAGCACGGGCTAGCCAAATTGGGGGAATTCAATGTTGATGCCATAAGGGCGCAAGGACCCCAGACGGAATATGAGGTGCTGTTCCTCCAATTTCCGCTGTTGCTCACTCTGGCAATGGAGGAGACCCAGGACAGAGAGGTCGGATTGGGAATGGGAGGGGGAGTTGAAGTGCTGAGCCACCGGGAGGTCAGGTAGGTTAAGGCGGACTGAGCGGAGGTGTTCGGCGAAACGGTCGCCCAACCTACGCTTGGTCTCACGCTTGGTCTCTAGAATGCAGAAACCTAATCTTGCCCTAATCTCAGGGGTGAGACAGTATCTATGGAGAGAAGCAATAGATGACGTTTTGGGTCGAGACCCTTCTTCTGAGGAAGGGTCTCGACCCAAAACATCACCTATTCCTTCGCTCCATAGATGCTGCCTCACCCACTGAGTTTCTCTAGCATTTTTGTCTACCTTCGATTTTTCCAGCATCTGCAGTCCTTTCTTAAACATCTTGCCCTAATCTTATCTCAGCAATGGAAACTATACTCCATATCTTTCCCTACCATGGACTTACATCATACTCAGGTTTTGCATTAATGGTTTTTTGCAGCCTTTTTTCTTTTCATTGTATTGTTAAACTTATCTAAATCTACAAATAATTATTGTATAACATGTTTTTTGTGTGTTAATTGAGTCTGTGTGGCTGTGTTGCTGCTGCCTGCTACCTGTTTCTCACTGTACTTGAGCATAGCACAATGAACTTGACTTAACTTGACATGACTTGTGCATAGGACAATGATATTGACTTAAATTACCTATCATCCCCTTGTCTCCTAGTTTAATCCTGATCTTGCATTTATTCTTCGACCAATGTACCAATTTGGAATTTTCATCCAATAGATGCTGTATTGTAAATGTCTGAGCACGATCAATTTATCTCATTTGATTTTGTTGATATGACACTGTGTGTCTGAATCAGTACTACTCTTGTGAAGGTCTAATCATTGCCTATTTTAAACAAAGCAATGGTTAACTCATGCCCGAATTTGAGCTCATTGATTGAGGTACAGGTTGACAGGTCTAATCACGACATTTATCATGCCAAAGTCAGGTTTGATGGGCAGTACTGGCGTTAAGAGAATGTGTGGTTCCTCTGCATGTTGCTTTAGAAGTTGTCCTGAAACACAGCCACATTGGTCTCTGAGTTCATGGTCCTTTCCAAGTTGCTCTCTGGACATTGTCAACACAGCAACAAATTAGAAAACTGTCAACTTATCTTTTGCTGCAAACAAAACCTTTTTATCATTTGTCTTATAAAAGCTGAATATATTTTGTAAATATTATTTTCAAGAGTAAAGTTGAATAGTTCACAGTGAACTCCAACAACTTTTTACTTGTGTTAGTGCCAGACTGATAGATTTTCAGACATTTGCATGTTATTCCTATTAATATGGGCAGCACGGTGGTGCAGCGGTAGAGTTTCTGCCTTACAGTGCTTGCAGCGCCGGATACCTGGGTTCGATCCCGACTACGGGTGCTGTCTGTATGAAGTTTGTACATTCTCCCCGTGACCGCGTGCGTTTTCTCCAAGTTCTTTGGTTTTCTCCTATATTCTAAGGACATACAAGGTTGTAGGATAATTGAATTGGTATAAGTGTAAATTGACCCTAACGTGTGTAGGATAGTGTTAATGTACGGGGATCGCCGGTCAGTGAGGGCTTGGTGGGCCAAAGGGCCTGTTTCCGAGCTGTATCTCTCTACTAAATTTAACTAAAAATATCACAAGACGTATCTAATTGACCCATTTTAATATATTATACAGTAGTACATTTACCCTTCCAGTGAACATAATAAGTTCAAAGTTTAAAGGCTCCCAACTGGAAACATCAACTATCCATGCTCTCCAGAGATGCTGCCTGACCCACTGAGTTACTCCAGCACTTTGTGTCCTCACGTTTCAAACCAGCATGGGAAACTGGGTATTGCTGTATTGAATAGGAGTGTAGAAACAAGCCCCCAGTGTATATAAAGAAAGTGCAGGAATCAGGGTCTTTGTGAGCATAAAGGGAGCTCTGGAACTGTGGCTATTATGAGGTTAACGAGATGGCAGGTGACATTACCATGTGATGCGAATGCCATACCATTACAGTAGAGTCATAGTCAGACAGCATGGAAACAGGCCCTTCAGCCCACCTTGCCCTTGCAGATCAGTGCTCTATCTACGTCCCACGTGCCCACATTTGCCTCATATCCATCTAAACATCTCCTATCCTACAAAACACCTTTTAAATGTTGTTATAGTTTCTGCCTCAATTACCTCACCTGGCAGCTCATTCCATGTACCCACCAACCTCTCTGAAAATGTTGCTCCTTTTGGGCCTGTCCCACTTAGGTGACTTTTTAGGAGACTAAGCCGTCGCCACATGGTCGCCACATGTTAGGGGGTGGTTGCCGGGGTGTCGCCTTCAAGGTCGTGATGTGTTCCTGCATTCTGTGAACTAGTCGCGGCCTCATGTTGAAAAATTAGCGGCGACCAGAATTAAGCCGCATGGAGAGTAACGAGAATTTGAGTGCCGTAGGTGGGATGCCAGGAGGTCCTTGTGGGTTGCCTGGAGGTCCTAGTGGGTTGCCAGGAGGTTGAAGATTCTCGTAGGTTGTAGCCGGTGCTGACCGGTGAATTTCATTGGCTCATTGGGAAAAAAAACGTAACCAGTAGTTTTCAGAACCAAGGATAACCGACCAGTAAGCTTCACAGCCATGTATCTCTGGCTTATTAAAAATTGTCTCCACTCCTTCTCCCCCCTTCTCCCCCCTCTCCCACCCCCCATCTTTCCGTACACTGTGCTTTTCATCGTCTTAATTACAGCGCCAACCTTCCTGTTCATCGTGGTGTGTGTCTGTATCACATTGGCTTTGTACTGTGTGACTTTCACTCAGACAGCGCTACCCACACTTGCTCTGTCCCTGCATAACAGGCTGGTGAAGGAAGCGATGTGTGTTTGTGTTCCACTCTGACAGTCGACGTTCCAGTCGTCAGTTTTTCAGGCGACTGCCAGCGACTTTGTGGGACAGGCCCATTAGGTTCATGTTAAATCTTACCCCTTGCACCTTAAACCTATGTCGTCTAGTTCTTAATTACCCAACTCTGGGTAAAAGACTCTGTGCATCAACCCTATCTATTCCCCTCATGATTTTATAAACCTCTATTATATCACCTCTCATCCTCCCACGCTCCTAGGAAAACTGTCCTAGCCTGCCACATTTCTCACGAGAGCTCAGGCACTCAAGTTCTAGCAACCTCCTTGCAAATCTTCTCCGCACTCTTTCCAGATTAAAAAACATCTATATAACTAAAAGTCTCATCTTGACCACTTCCTGTCTGCGCTCCATATTCATTATTTAGAAAAAACGCAACAAAATATCGCTACGATTTTTGGCCACCTTACGCACAGTCCTCCTCCGCAGTGGCAGCCCAGAGGATTTTTCCGATCAATGAAATACAAAAAGTTATGAGTGTTTAAAAAATCTTGAGATCACCTGATTGGTCCTCTCGCCTGTCAATCACCATGATGAAGGTAATGCCCCATCCTGGGGGGAGTCAGGACTATTAAATCCTGGATGCCTGAAGGTGAGTCAGTCACTCTGGAAAATCGCGAGGGAGAGTCCACAACTGTGATTCTAAGCTGTGAATCAACTGAACTGTGAGTCTGCAATGTACATGCAATAAATGATTTGTTAACCCTTAATGACAATGTAATGAGTTGTTTGGCAATTTGGAGGTCTGCACTCTGCTTGAAATGCTATGAAATTGAATTTGGTGGCCTGCACTCTGCTTGAAATGCTATGAAATTGAATTTGGTGGCCTGCACTGTGTGAAGTGCTATGAAATTGAGTTTGGTGGCCTGCACTCTGCCTGAAATCCTATGAAACTGAATTTGGTGGCCTGCACTTTACTTGAAATGGAAATGGAATTTCAAGTAATAGCTGTTGGTGAACAGCCAGCCCACCAGCCCTGAGTGACTGATCTGCCAGCCCACCAGCCCTGAGTGACTGAGCTGCCAGCCCACCAGCCCTGAGAAACTGATTACCAGTCCTTCAGGCCTGAGTGACTGAGCTGCCAGCCCACCAGGCCTGCGTGACTGAGCTGCCAGCCCACCAGGCCTGAGTGACTGAGCTGCTAGCCCACCATGCCTGAGTGACTGAGTTGCCAGCCCAAGAATCCATTCGGCCCACAATGTCCATACTAGCCCTCTGGTAACAAGGCCCTTCAGCCCACAACACCCGTTCTAGCGCTCCATATTAGTCCTCCTCCCCCACTGGCCACCAATATTGGAATTAGTGGAGAGCTGGAATATTGCATTGGGGGACCAGCCCTCCCGTGTGAACATGGGACCCAACAGGTCCCACTTAGTCTAGTATGTACCAGTGGGCTGGCAGCTCACCTAAACAGAATGGTGAAATTGCAACAGCATAGAAGGTCTGTGAACACAGTACTCAACAGAGTACCTATAGCAGTGTGACCAAACCTGAACACAATATTTCAAATGTGGCCTCACCGGCGCCCTGCACAGCGGTAACATATTTCTGAACAATTACATCGCAGATTATCAAATCTTTATTGTGCTTAGTAACCTAAAGTGAATACGCTTTTGTGGGAGACTAATGTTTAGCTTTCTCATTAAACAATGATACAGATTTGCCCTTGGGATCTGTTGCATGCAAATGAATGGCAAGCTATTGTTTTTCACAACATAGACATTATGGAAGTTTTTGAATTAAATGCATATATCTCAATATTAGTTTAAGTTAGTGGATTGTTCCAGTTTGCAATCACCATCTGTACAATTTACATTTTACCTTTTCTATTGATTAAAAGTTTATTAGAAATTTGCATTTCAGCACACACTTTTGAGAGGGCAATTTGGACAGATATTAATATTTGTGAAGACAGCTTTGAAACAAGAACAGTTAACTCTTCTAGTCTATTGTCAAATTGTTCAAGGATTACTTGATTTCATTCCCAGCCAAAACATGAACACAAAGAGCACATAATCCAAATGATTTTGAGTGCAACAACGTTGAATCGCTCAATCATGTAGTTGTACAGCAGGGAAACAGGCCCTTTGACTCACCTTGTCCTTGCCTGCTTTGTTGGCACACTGGACTTGTCCTATTTGGCTCAGATGCCTCTAAACCTTTCTGACCTATATATATATATATCCGTCCAAATAGCCATATAATCATATAACAATTCCAGCACGGAAACAGGCCAATCTCGACCCTTCTAGTCCGTGCCGAACAAGTATTCTCCCCTAGTCCCATATACCTGCGCTCACACCATAACCCTCCATTCCTTTCCCGTCCATATAACTATCCAATTTATTTTTAAATGATAAAAACGAACCTGCCTCCACCACCTTCACTGGAAGCTCATTCCACACAGCCACCACTCTCTGAGTAAAGAAGTTCCCCCTCATGTTACCCCTAAACTTCTGTCCCTTAATTCTCAAGTCATGTCCTCTTGTTTGAATCTTCCCTACTCTCAGTGGGAAAAGCTTATCCACATCAACTCTGTTTATCCCTTTCATCATTTTAAAGACCTCTATCAAGTCCCCTCTTAACCTTCTGCCCTCCAAAGAATAAAGCCCTAACTTGTTCAACCTTTCTCTGTAACTTAGTTGCTGAAACCCAGGCAACATTCTAGTAAATCTCCTCTGTACTCTCTCTATTTTGTTGACATCCTTCCTATAATTAGGCGACCAAAATTGTACCCCATACTCCAGAATTGGCCTCACCAATGCCTTGTACAATTTTAACATTACATCCCAACTTCTATACTCAATGCTCTGATTTATAAAGGCCAGCACACCAAAAGCTTTCTTTACCAACCTATCTGCATGAGATTCCACTTTCAGGGAACTGTGCACAGTTATTCCCAGATCCCTCTGTTCACCTGCATTCTTCAATTCCCTACCATTTACCATGTACGTCCTATTTTGATTTGTCCTGCCAAGATGTAGCACCGCACACTTATCAGCATTAAACTCCATCTGCCATCTTTCAGTCCACTCTTCCAACTGGCATAAATCTCTCTATAGACTTTGAAAATCTACTTCATTATCCACAACCCCACCTATCTTAGTATCATCTGCATACTTACTAATCCAATTTACCACACCATCATCCAGATCATTGATGTACATGACAAACAACAGTGGACCCAACACAGATCCCTGTGGCACCCCACTAGTCACTGGCCTCCAACCTGACAAACAACCATCCACCATGAATTCTCCCAGTTTTGCTTGCCCTTGCTGTCTCCTCCCCTTCCTTAACCCTCGAGCTGTCTCCTCTCATTCCCCCCGCCCTCGGGCTCCTCCTCCTCCCTTTTTCCTTCCTTCTCCCCCCCCACCCCCTATCAGTCTGAAGAAGGGTTTTGGCCCGAAACGTCGCCTATTTCCTTCGCTCCATAGATGCTGCTGCACCCGTTGAGTTTCTCCAGCATTTTTGTGTACCATCCACCATTACTCTCTGGCATCTCCCATTCATAGAATCATAGAAACATAGAAATTAGGTGCAGGAGTAGGCCATTCGGCCCTACGAGCCTGCACCGCCATTCAATATGATCATGGCTGATCATCCAACTCAGTATCCCGTACCTGCCTTCCCACCATACCCTCTGATCCCCTTAGCCACAAGGGCCACATCTAACTCCCTCTTAAATATAGCCAATGAACTGGCCTCAACTAACCTCTGTGGCAGAGAGTTCCAGAGATTCACCACTCTCTGTGTGAAAAAAGTTTTTCTCATCTCGGTTTTAAAGGATTTCCCCCTTGTCCTTAAGCTGTGACCCCTTGCCCTGGACTTCCCTAACATCGGGAACAATCTTCCTGCATCTAGCCTGTCCAACCCCTTAAGAATTTTGTAAGTTTCTATAAGATCCGCTCTCAATCTCCTAAATTCTAGAGAGTATAAACCAAGCCTATCCAGTCTTTCTTCATAAGACAGTCCTGACATCCCAGGAATCAGTCTGGTGAACCTTCTCTGCACTCCCGCTATGGCAATAATGTCCTTCCTCAGATTTGGAAACCAAAACTGTATGCAATATTCCAGGTGTGGTCTCACCAAGACCCTGTACAACTGCAGTAGAACCTCCCTGCTCCTGTACTCAAATCCTTTTGCTATGAAAGCTAACATACCATTCGCTTTCTTCACTGCCTGCTGCACCTGCATGCCTACTTTCAATGCCTGGTGTACCATGACACCCAGGTCTCGCTGCATCTCCCCTTTTCCTAGTCGGCCACCATTTAGATAATAGTCTGCTTTCCTGTTTTTGCCACCAAAATGGATAACCTCACATTTATCCACATTATACTGCATCTGCCAAACATTTGCCCACTCACCCAGCCTATCCAAGTCACCTTGCAGTCTCCTAGCATCCTCCTCACAGCTAACATTGCCCGCCAGCTTAGTGTCATCCGCAAACTTGGAGATATTGCCTTCAATTCCCTCATCCTGATCATTAATATATATTGTAAATAGCTGGGGTCCCAGCACTGAGCCTTGCGGTACCCCACTAGTCACTGCCTGCCATTGTGAAAAGGACCCGTTTACTCCTACACTTTGCTTCCTGTTTGCTAACCAGTTCTCTATCCACATCAATACTGAACCCCCAATGCCGTGTGCTTTAAGTTTGTATACTAATCTCTTATGTGGGACCTTGTCGAAAGCCTTCTGGAAGTCCAGATACACCACATCCACTGGTTCTCCCCTATCCACGCTACTAGTTACATCCTCAAAAAATTCTATAAGATTCGTCAGACATGATTTACCTTTCGTAAATCCATGCTGACTTTGTCCAATGATTTCACTACTTTCCAAATGTGCTGTTATCCCATCTTTAATAACTGACTCTAGCAGTTTCCCCACTACCGATGTTAGACTAACTGGTCTGTAATTCCCCGTTTTCTTTCTCCCTCCCTTCTTAAAAAGTGGGGTTACGTTTGCTACCCGCCAATCCTCAGGAACAACTCCAGAATCTAAAGAGTTATGAAAGATTATTACTAATGCATCCACTATTTCTGGAGCTGCTTCCTTACGTACTCTGGGATGCAGCCTATCTGGCCCTGGGGATTTATCGGCCTTTAATCCATTCAATTTACCCAACACCACTTACCGACTAACCTGGATTTCACTCAATTCCTCCAACTCCTTTGACCCGCGGTCCCCTGCTATTTCCGGCAGATTATTTATGTCTTCCTTAGTGAAGACAGAACCAAAGTAGTTACTCAATTGGTCTGCCATATCCTTGTTCCCCATGATCAACTCACCTGTTTCTGACTGCAAGGGACCTACATTTGTTTTAACTAATCTCTTTCTTTTCACATATCTATAAAAACTTTTGCAGTCAGTTTTTATGTTCCCTGCCAGTTTTCTTTCATAATCTATTTTTCCTTTCCTAATTAAGCCCTTTGTCCTCCTCTGCTTGTCTCTGAATTTCTCCCAGTCCTCTGGTATGCTGCTTTTTCTGGCTGATTTGTACGCAGATACTATCCCTGATTTCACTTGTTATCCACGGATGCACTACCTTCCCTGATTTATTCTTTTGCCAAACTGGGATGAACAATTTTTGTATTTCATCCATGCAGTCTTTAAATGTCTTCCATTGCATATCCACCGTCGACCCTTTTAGAATTAATTGCCAGTCAATCTTGGCCAATTCACGTCTCATACCCTCAATGTTACCTTTCTTTAAGTTCAGAACCATTGTTTCTGAATTAACAATGTCACTCTCCATTCTAATGAAGAACTCAACCATATTATGGTCACTCTTGCCCAAGGGGGCACGTACAACAAGACTGCTAACTAACCCTTCCTCATTACTCAATACCCAGTCTAAAATAGCCTGCTCTCTCGTTGGTTCCTCTACATGTTGATTTAGATAACTATCCCGCATACATTCCAAGAAATTCTCTTCCTCAGCACCCTTGCCAATTTGATTCACCCAATCTATATGTAGATTGAAGTCACCCATTATAACTGTTTTGCCTTTGTCGCACGCTTTTCTAATTTCCTGTTTGATACCATCTCCAACTTCACTACTACTGTTAGGTGGCCTGTACACAACACCCACCAGCGTTTTCTGCCCCTTAGTGTTTCGCAGCTCTACCCATACCGATTCCACATCCTCCAAACTAATGTCCTTCCTTTCCATTGCGTTAATCTCCTCTCTAACCAGCAACGCTACCCCACCTCCTTTTCCTTTCTCTCTATCCCTCCTGAATATTGAATATCCCTGGATGTTCAGCTCCCAGCCTTGGTCACCCTGGAGCCATGTCTCCGTGATCCCAACTATATCATAATCAATAATGGCTATCTGCACGTTCAACTCATCCACCTTATTACGAATACTCCTTGCATTGAGACACAAAGCCTTCAGGCTTGTTTTTACAACGCTCTTACTCCTTATACAATTATGTTGAAAAGTGGCCCTTTTTGATTTTTGCCCTGGTTTTGTATGCCTGCCACTTTTACTTTTCACCTTGCTACCTATTGCTTCTACCCTCATTTTACACCCCTGCTTCTCTGCTCTTGTACCCATCCTCCTGCCACATTAGTTTAAATCCTCCCCGACAGCACTAGCAAACACTTCAACAACCACTGTTGAATCCATCTTGCTACTCCACCATTAATACCCAACAATTGAACCTTCTTAACCAACCTTCCATGAGGAACCTTGTCAAAGGCCTTACTGACATCCATATATACAACATCCACTGCTTTACCCTCATCAATTTCCCGATTCTTCAATAATTTCAAGAAGATTAGTCAAACATGATCTTCCAGGCACAAACCCATGTTGACTGTTCCTAATCAGGCCCTGTTTATCCAGATGCTTATATATATTATCTCTAAGTATCCTTTCCATTAATTTGCCCGCCACTGACGTCAAACTAACAGGTCTATAATTGCTAGGTTTACTCTTAGACCCCTTTTTAAACAATGGAACAACATGCGCACTACGCCAATCCTCCGGCACTATTCCCGTTTCTAATGACATTTGAAATATTTCTGTCATAGCCCCTGCTATTTCTACACTAACTTCCCACAATGTCCTAGGGAATATCCTGTCAGGACCTGGAGACTTATCCACTTTTATATTTCTCAAAAGTGTCAGTACTTCCTCTTCTTTGAATCTCATAGTTTCCATAGCTACTCTACTTGTTTCCCTTACCTCACATAATTCAATATCCTTCTCCTTGGTGAATACCGAAGAAAAGAAATTGTTCAATATCTCCCCTATCTCTTTTGGCTCTGCAGATAGCTGTCCACTCTGACTCTCTAATGGACCAATTTTATCCCTCATTATCCTTTTGCTATTAATATATCTGTAGAAACCCTTTGGATTTACTTTCACCTTACTTGCCAAAGCAACCTCATATTTTCTTTTAGCTTTTCTACTTTCTTTCTTAAGATTCTTTTTACATTCTTTATACTCCTCAAGCACCTCATTTACTCCATGCTGCCTATAATTATTGTAGATCTCTCTCTTTTTCCGAACCAAGTGTCCAATTTCCCTTGAAAACCATGGCTCTTTCCAATTTTTACTATTTCCTTTCAACCGAACAGGGACATAAAGATTCTGTACTCTTAAAATTTCACCTTTAAATGTCCTCCATTTCTCTTCCACATCTTTCCCATAAAACAAACTGTCCCAATTTACTCCTTTTAAATCCTTTCGCATCTCCTCAAAGTTAGCCTTTCTCCAATCAAAAATCTCAACCCTAGGTCCAGTTCTGACCCTCTCCATAATTATATTGAAACTAATGGTATTGTGATCACTGGCCCCGAACTGTTCCCCAACGCATACCTCTGCCACCTGACCTGTCTCATTTCCTAACAGGAGGTCCAGCACCGCCCTTTCTCTAGTAGGTACTTCTATGTATTGCTGCAAAAAACTATCCTGCACACATTTTACAAACTCCAACCCATCCAGCCCATTTACAGAATGTGTTTCCCAGTCTATGAGTGGAAAAATGAAATCTCCCACAATCACTATCTTGTGCTTACTACTAATATCTGCAATCTCCTTACATATTTGCCCTTCCAATTCTCACTCCCCATTTGGCAGTCTATAATACACCCCTATAAGTGTTGCTACCCATTTCCCATTTCTCAGTTCCACCCAAATAGCCTCCCTAGACGAGCCCTCTAATCTATCCTTCCAAAGTACTGCTGTAATATCTTCCCTGATAAGCAATGCAACACCTCCACCTCTTGCCCCTCCAATTCTATCACACCTGACGCAACGAAATCCTGGAATATTTAGTTTCCAATCACAGCCCTCCTGCAACCATGTTTCACTGATCGCCACAACATCATACTTCCAGGTGTCAATCCAGGCTCTAAGTTCATCCACCTTTCTTACAATGCTCCTAGCATTAAAATATACACATTTAAGAAACCCACCCTCTCTTATTCTCTGTTTATTGTCTTTTTCTTCTCTCTCCCCTACATTTTGGGTCAGAGTGCTACCATTCTCTGCCTCCTGCCTCACACACTGACTGCTAGCTTTCCCAATTAGTGTCTCCCCCCCCAACCATACTAGTTTAAAGTCTCCCCAGTAGCCTTTGCAAACCTCCCTGCCAGGATATTGGTCCCCCTCGAGTTCAAGTGCAACCCGTCCTTTCTGTACAGGTCGCACCTTCCCCAAAAGAGGTCCCAATGATCCAGAAACTTGAATCCATACCCACTGCACCAGTCCCTCATCCACTCATTTATCCTCCACCTCGCTCCATTCCTACTCTCACTGTTGCATGGCACAGGCAGTAATCCTGAGATTGTTACCTTTGCAGTCCTTCTCCTTAACTCTCTACCTAACTCCCTAAAGTCTTCTTTCAGGACCTCTTCTCTTTTTTTACCTATGTCGTTGGTACCTATATATACCACAACCTCAGGCTCCTCTCCCTCCCATTTCAGGATTTCTTGGACACGTTTTAAAATGTCTTTTAAAAGTCATAATTGAGCTTCCTTGAGTAGCTCATTCCAGATACAGATTACTTTCTGATGTCCCTCCCCTTTCACCTTCAGCGAAAGGCGTTGAGCTTTCACTTTATCAATGACCATCATTATCTTGTACACCTCAACAAGGTCACCCAGCAACCTCCTAAGCTATAATATAGAAAATGATTAAATTAGACAAATCCTGACAGTTCCCATTTTGTATCTGGGAAAGATCAGGAACATTACGGTGTGGAAAAATAAATTAAATATACGTTTCTGTGAAGCAAAAGCTAAAACACAGATTCAGAAAGTATTCACAAAAAGGTTTATGAGTAAATATATTAGTGGGTTTATAATTGAAAGTGGGGAGTAGATGCATTATCTTCACAGATCCTTGATCAGATGTCACCTGCGGGATGATTGTCATTTTTAAAACACAAAGTGAAGGAAAGTTTTTTTTTCTTGATGGAAGGGAAAGTGCTGATTTGTTGGACAGTATAGCACATATTGATGGAGTCAAGAGTATTTAGAAACATAGAAACATAGAAAATAGGTGCAGGAGTAGGCCATTCGGCCCTTCGAGCCTGCACCGCCATTCAATATGATCATGGCTGATCATCCAACTCAGTATCCTGTACCTGCCTTCTCTCCATACCCCTGATCCCTTTAGCCACAAGGGCCACATCTAACTCCCTCTTAAATATAGCCAACGAACTGCCCTCAACTACCTTCTGCGGGAGAGAATTCCAGAGATTCACCACTCTCTGTGTGAAAAAAGTTTTCCTCATCTTGGTCATAAAAGATTTCCCCTTTATCCTTAAACTGTGACCCCTTGTTCTGGACTTCCCCAACATCGGGAACAATCTTCCTGCATCTAGCCTGTTCAACCACTTAAGAATTTTGTAAGTTTCTATAAGATCCCCCCTCAATCTTCTAAATTCTAGTGAGCCTAAATTCTATTTATTGCCATTGTGTACTGACAACAGAACATGAAACAATGTAATAATTAAATTCATACTTGCAGCAGATTAACAAGCCTACAGACACAATACACACAGATTATATATATCTACAATGTCATATTTAGAGCTTATATAGTGACAGAGGCATACAGCAGGATTCAGGACCTTTGGCCATGCTGACCAAGGTGCCCCATCTACACTAGTCCTACCTGCTCGTGATAGTAGAAAACGTCCATCTAAGGCTAAATACTGGCACATGGTAACTCAAATTTCACTGCACCAATTGGTGTATGTGACCATAAATGTAACTTGAACTTGAACTTGAACTAGTCAACAAGTACCATAAGGGAATGTTGGGAAGAACTTTGTAACTCATAGAGACTTTGTCAGGGAAATTGAAGTCATATTGATCCAACGTGAGTGTGTCTGTTTGTGGTGAGTCGAATAGCTTGTTTCTGCGGTATATCTCTAAATTAAACTATACTGAAAGGTTTAGAGAGTTGTGAATTGTGTAGCTAGAGGTTGAATTGTTTAAGAATGTAGGTGGAGAGGGAGGGAAGGTGGGAGATGGGTGCAAGGTCATCTGGGGCTCAGGGAGAGGGGAGGGGGGAATGAAAGGGGGGTAGGGCTATGGGGGAGAAAGGAGAGGAGGGGGAGGGGAGAAAAAGGAAATCATTTCAATAGCGCTGCTTGTCCTCCAGCTTTGTGATCTACATGAATAGCAGGTTAGCTGGATAGCAGGTTGGCTGGATGGGAGAAGGCAAAGGGTGGCAATAAAGGGGTCTTTCTCTAGTAGGCTGCCAGTGACCAGCATAATTCTACAGGAGTCGGTGCTGGGGCCGCAACTCTTCACATTGTGTATCAATTATTTAGATGAGGAGATTGAAGGTTTTGTGGCCAAATGTGCAGATGATACAAAGATAGATGGAGGAACAGGTAGTGTAGAGAAAGCAGGGACTTTGCAGAAGAACTTGGACAGGTCGGGAGAATGGGCAGATGGTGTAGTAGCAAAGTGTGGAGTTATGTATTTTGGTAGTAGGAATAAAGGCATATGCTATTTTTAAAATGGGGAGAGAATTCAGAAATCTTAAATGCAAAGGGACTTGGGAGTGCTGGTGTAGGAATCCCAAAAAGTTAATTTGCAAGTTTAATCAGTTGAAAGCAAACACAGTGCTAGCATTTATTTGAGAGGATAAAGATGTTATGACAGCAAATTTGGAAAGCTGTGACAGGATCAGTCAAAGTCAGCATGGATTTATGAAGGGGAAATCGTGCTTGACTAATCTTCTGGATTTTTATGAGGATGTAACAAACATAATGAATAAGGGGGAGCTTGTGGATGTGGTGTATCTGGACTTTCAAAAAGCCTTTGATGAGGTCCCACACAAGAGATTAGTGTGCAAAATTAGATCACATGCTATCGGGGGTAGGGTATTGATATAGATAGAAAACTGGTTGGCAGACAGGAAGTAAATAGTAGGAATTAACGGGGCATTTCCAAAATGGCAGGCAGTGACTAGTGGGGTGCTGCAATGCTCAATGCTGGTACCCAAGTAATTTACAAAATATATTAATGATTTAGAAGAGGGAATTAAATGTGACATCAGGTTTGCGGATGACACTAAGCTGGGTGGCAGTGTGAGTGGTGATGAGGATGCTATGTGTCTGCAGGGTGACTTGGATTGGTTGGGTGAGTGGGCAGATGCATGGCAAATGCGGTATAATGTGGATAAATGTGAGGATAAATGTTTGGTGGCAAAACAAGAAGGCAGATTATTATCTGTATGGTGTCAGATTAGGAAAAGGGGAGGTGCAACGAGGCTTGGTTGTGCTTATACATCAGTTACTGAAAGTAAGCATGCAGGTATAGCAGGCAGTGAAGTAAGCTAATGGCATGTTGGCCTTCATGACATGTTGGCCTTCATTGCAGGGCCCTGGTGAGACTGCACATAGATCATTTTTGCAATTTTGTTCTCCTAATTTGAGGAAGGACATTATCGCTATTGAGGGAGTGCAGCGTAGGTTCACAAGGTTAATTCCCGGGATGGCGGAATGACATATGATGAAATAATGGGTCGACTGGGCTTGTATTGATTGGGTGACCTGGACAGGTTGAGTGAGTGGGCAGATGCAGTATAATATATTGTATCTTGTATCTTGAGGCTTTATATGGTGCTGGTCAGACTGCATTTGGAATTTTGTGAGCAATTTTGGGCCCCATATTTGAGGAAGGATGTGCTGACACTGGAGAGAGTAGAGAGGAGGTTTACAAGAATTATCCCAGGGTTGATTGGGTTAACGTATGATGGGTGTTTGAGGGCACTGGTCCTCTATTAGCTGGAGTTTAGAAGAATGAGGGGAATCTCAATGAAAATTACCAAATAGTGAAAGTCTTGGATAATGGATGTGGAGAGGATGTTTCCACTAGTGGGAGAGTCTAGGACCAGAGCTCATAGCCTCAGAATAAAAGGATGTTCCTTTAGGAAGGAGATGAGGTGGAATTATTTTAGTCAGAGGGTGGTGAATCTTTGGAATTCATTGCCACAGACTGTGGAGGATGTCAATAGATATTTTTTAAGGCAGAGATAGATAGATTCTTGATTAATGTGGGTGTCAGGAGTTATGGGGAGAAGGCAGAAGAATGGGTTTGAGAGAGAGCTATAGATGAGCCATGATTGAATGACAGAGTAGACTTGTTGGGCCAAATTGCCTAATTCTGCTCATATGATTTACAAACTTATGGACATGAATCTTCCCTCTGTAGTCCCAGCCTTGCACAAGAAACTTGACTAAGACTGTATCCTTTCAAATTATTTATTTAATCAATTTTTATATTTCCTTATTAACAGACCTCAGTATATGACACTAGCACTACCCTGCACACTGGGGACAATTTTATAATTTTTACCGAAGCCAATTAACCTACAAACCTGTACGTCTTTGGAGTGTGGACGAAAACCCATAATGCAATCATATCATATACTTATTAAAACTCTGTGTGTGTCATTTCGCCTTTGATTCATATCGCCTCGAAAACCCGATGCCGAAATGATGACATTTTTACATATTCCGGTGGAGATTTATCTCATGATTTCAAAAATCCTCTCAAAAGAAAATTTGGTTAATTATTTCCCAAGTTTTTCCCTAAAATTTGTACACAAATCTGACTACATTTTCAAATCTAACCGTTGGCCAACTGATGATGTCACAATGCTTTTGCCCCCCGTTCTTCAAAAGGCGCAGAAAGAACAAGCAAGATCTGCAGATCCCGAGGTCACCGGAGCTCCCCCTCCTCTCTCCCCTTCTCTCTCCTCCTCCTCTCTCTCCCCCTCCTCCCTCTCCCCTCCTCTCTCTCTCTCCACCTCCCTCTCTCCCCTCCCCCTCTCCTCTCCCCCTCTCCTTCCCTCTCTCCCTCCCTTCCCCTCACCCCTCCCCTCTCCCCTCTCCTCTCCCCTCCTCTCCCCTCCCCTCCCACTCCACCTCCCACCCTCTCCCTCCCCCCACGTTCCCCTCTCCCCACTCCCCACTCTCTCCCCCCTCCCACCCTCCCTCTGCCCCCCCCTCCATCCCTCCCCTACTACCCTCCTCCCACCCTCCCCTTCCCCTCTCCCCCTCCTCCTCACCCCTCCCCCTATCCCCTCCCCCCTCACCTCCTCCTCTCTCATCCCCCTCCACTCCCCCTCCCACCCTGTCGGTGTGGGGAGTAGTTAGTGTGTGTGTGACGTTGCAGGCCCCCTCCCCCCACAACCGCGCATTGAGGGGATGGGACCCAACGGGTCCCCATTGGTCTAGTGTCAATTAATATTCTAATGTTTTTAACCTTAGTTCGGCATGGGAATATGTTGAAAATAAATTAATAAAATTACAGTGACTTACATGATTAATAGCATCATTGCACTGTGAAGTGATCAACATGCACAAACTAGTTATAATGTTGTCTGTGGCAATGTTGTTCACATAATAGCCTAATCATTATAATATATAAATGCAAGTATTGCAAAACTGACAAGGAAGTTGTTACGACTCCCGAATGCAGGTACTTCAGAGCCACGTAACATAATTCAAAAACCAGGTTCAAGTTCAAAAATAGTTTTAATTTTTCAATGGAACACAAAACCCAAACCTGATTTAAACAACCCAGTCAGGGATATGGATGGACTAACAAACAATTAAACAGTGCTCCAGCCAGCCACGTAATGGGCCGTCGAACCGGAGACTCTAAAACCTGCCTAAAGAGATATAACCCTGAAACAAAATACCCGAAAAGACTAAGGTCAGCCCATATCCGTCCCAATTCAATATTTGTTAACAAGTAATGGTGAAAGTACACAAAGTTCTATGCCATGTGGCCAGGCCTTCCTCAGCTCACACCAGCAGGCTGCTCACAAGTCAAGGTCTACGAAGAAGAGAGAGAATCCTGGGAAACTCTGGTATTTAAGCTTCAGATGAGTCACCCGTCACCTGACGCAGCTTGGCCAATTGGGTACAGGAGCCTTTAACCCCTTGATTCCAGACTCACAGCCACGAGGCCTGTACTCGGGAGAGAAACAGAGAAAGGTAAGTACATAGCATTCACCAGGGGGGAAAGCGCCTAACAAAAGTGTCTAAGCCTAATTAAATTCGAGTGGATTGGAAACAAAATCCTTTTCTCTCAACCTGTCCAATATTTTGGCATCTTTCTTACTTGAATTGCTAGATAGCTTACAAACAAAGAGTTCATTACTGTAATGAAGGGCCATTTCAGTGCATGAAAGACTTCAAGCCTATGTCGCCAATCAATGCAAAGTTTTCTAACTTTATTTACAGTATGTTCTATTTTTAGTAAGTAGAAAATTCAAATTCTTCAGAATAGCTTTGTAGCAGAACATCATTATTGTGACAGAAAATAAAATATTTAAATGAAATTCCTATTTCTCCAGAACTGTTGCATGGAAGAAATATTTATTTTGCTCTGACAATTTAATTACACTGAGCAACAAAAGAAAATGTTTTCCAGGTGAGTAGATGATGTGTGGAACTGCATTCACTCCCACAAATGCCCCTGTGATGTTGAACTACTCAAAAAATGTAGGGTATATGGTACACTCTCACACCTGTTCATGATGGCTCAGGAGTCTGGAAAACCTGTCATTGGAGCTCATTACAAGCATGCAGACAATGCTAACTCCAGTGTTTATTGTATGTACCATATCTGCAGGGTTGAGAAGTTGGGTGACACTCTTGACATATACAAGCACCTTAGATTACATAAGCATGGTAGACAAAATATCGTTCCTGTGAGGATGGGAATGTGGATAATATTACTAAGTTCTGTGATACTGCTTTCATCCAGGCAATGGATACAAACAAATAAGTGTTGTTCCTTCTGAGAAGACAAAGGTCCTTATGTACAACTTTCCCCAACATAGAATGTGCAGTTTGGGATCAGGCCCTTTGCCAACCATGATCCAATCTACCTAATCCCACCCTCACGCACAAGGTCTATAACCCTTCTTGCTCTGGCTATTTCATGTGTCTGTCTATATGGCTATTACATGTTGCTATAATTTCTGCTTCTACCACCTCCTTTGGCAGCATATTCCAGGTGCCTACCACTCTCTATTATAAAAACACTTGCCTCACTAATCTCCTTTCAACATCCCCCCTCTCACCTTCAATTTATGCCCGCTGGTCTTTGACATTCCCACCTTAGGTAAAATACTATGACTCTATCTATCTATCTATCTATCTATCTATCTATCTATCTATCTATCTATCTATCTATCTATCTATCTATCTATCTATCTATCTATCTATCTATCTATCTATCTATCTATCTATCTATCTATCTGTCTGTCTGTCTGTCTGTCTGTCTGTCTGTCTGTCTGTCTGTCTGTCTGTCTGTCTATCTATCCCCTCCCCTGCAACCCCTCTCCCCTGCACCCCCTCCCCCCCCCACTTCCCATTACCACACACACCCCTCCCACACACACCCCTCCCACACACACCCCTCCCACACAAGCCCCCATACCCCCCCCCCACTACACCCACCAACACCCTGAGTCCAGAGGTGAGTCCACAAGCCGTGGCTGACCGAACTGTAAGTCCATAAACCGTGGCTGACTGAACTGTGAGTCCACAATCCGTGTCTGACTGAACTGTGAGTCCACACGCCGTGGCTGACTGAACTGTGAGTCCACAAGACGTGGCTGAGTGAACTGTGAGTCCACAATCCATGGCTGAGTGAACTGTGAGTCCACAAACCGTGGCTGAGTGAACTGTGAGTCCACAAACCGTGGTTGAGTGTTCCGAAATGCACACAATTCCCCAAATGTGGCCGAACCAAAGTCCTGTACAGCTGCAAAATGATTTGCCTATTGTTTCCTCAATGCCCTAACTGATGAAGATAAGCATGCCATATGCCTTCTTTACTGCTTGTGTTGCCACTTTCAGTGAGCTATGGACTTGCATTGCAAAATTCCTCAGTGCATCTGTGCTCCAAATGGTCCTTCCATTTATTGTATACTTTCCTTTTACATTTGGCCTGCCAAAATGCAACACCTCTTACCTCATTAAACTCATGCCTGGATTAAACTCATGCCTGGATTAAACACCTCTTGCCTGAATTCCATCTGCCATTTATGTGCACAGATTTCCAACCGATTTATAATTTACTGCACCTTTGACAAACATCCTCACTATCCACAGCTCCACCAATTGTCATGTTGTCTGCTAATTTACCTGCATTATCAGTGAGATTATTTCACAAACAACAGGTCGAAGCATTGATCCTTGTGGAAGAGAATTGGTCACAGACCTCCGTTAAAGTAAAAACCCTGATGTACCATCCTCTGACTAATAAATAAGCCAATCTTGTGGGCAACTTGATGGATTCCATTTAACTTATTTTTCTAGACCAGCCTATCATGATGAACCTCTTCTAAATGCTCTTCTAAAACCCATATAGACAACATCCGTTGCCTTACCCTCATCAATTATCTGTGTTACTTCCTTAAAAATCCACAATTATATTTGTGAGATAGAACTAACCCCGCACAAAAAAAGCAGCCATGATGACTTTTCTTAAGTCAATAGACAATAGACAATAAGTGCAGGAGTAGACCATTCGGCCCTTCGAGCCAGCACCGCCATTCAATGTGTTCATGGCTGATCATCCACATTCAGTACCCCGTTCCTGCCTTCTCCCCATATCTCCTGACTCCACTATCTTCAAGAGCTTTATCTAGCTCTCTCTTGAAAGCTTCCAGAGAAGCGGCCTCCACTGCCCCCTGAGACAGAGAATTCCACAGACTCACAACTCTCTGTGTGAAAATGTATTTCCTCATCTTCGTTCTAAATGACTTACCACTTATTCTTAAACTGTGGCCCCTGGTTCTGGACACCCCAACATTGGAAACATATTTCCTGCCTCTATCGTGTCCAAACCCTTAATAATCTTATATGTTTCAATAAGATCCCGTCTCATCCTTCTAAATTCCAGAGTATACAAGCCCAGCTGCTCCATTCTCTTAGCATATGACAGTCCCGCCATCCTGGGAATTAATCTTGAGAACCTACGCTGCACTCTCTCTGTGCCTTTCCAAAGGCAGAGAAATACAGTCCATTTGGAATTTCCTCTAGTAATTTCCCTGCCACTGATTTATCCCTGATGCTCTTCTTTAGTTTAGTTTAGAGATACAGTGCACAAACAGGTCCTTCGGCCCATAGAGTCCGCACCGACCAGCGATCTCCGCACATTAATACTATCCTACTTTAGGGACAATTTTTACATTTATACCATGCCAATTAACCTACAATCCTGTACACTTTGAAGTGTGTGAGGAAACTGAAGTTCTCGGAGAGAACCCATACAGGTCACAGGGAGAACGTACAAACTCCGTACAGACAGCTCCCATAGTTAGGATTGAACCGGGGTCTCTGGCATTGTAAGTGCTGTATGGGAGCAACTCTACCACTGCGCTGCCCAATTTTAGTGCAGTCCACCAAGGGTGCCGCCATTTCAGCGGGTTAACCACCCAGAAGTCCCGCCGAAAGTGTGGCCCCTCGACTGGTCGAGGTGGCCAATCTCGACCTCATCTGGAGTTCAACGATTATCGTTTCTGCCGCCAAAGGGCTGTCAGCAGGCCAGCCGCCACCAATCCAGTGCTTACTCGACCCACTCGAGCCTCGGCATCATAATCATAATCAGAATCATAATCATCATAATCATACTTTATTAGCCAAGTATGTTTTGCAACATATGAAGAATTTAATTTGCCATACAGTTACACCAATAAAAAGCAACAGAACACACAAAATACATTTTAACATAAACATCCACCACAGTGACTCCTTCGCATTCCTCACTGTGATGGTAGGCAAACAAAATTGTTCAATCTCTCCTTTCTTTTTCCTCCAGCGGTCAGGGGCCTCTAACCTTCCGTTGATGGGACAATCTTACTCCCGTAGCCGGTGGCGGGCCTCCTCGTCGGGTGCGATCGAGCTCCTGCTTCGGGGGGGGGGGGGATCTCAGCTCCCCCGCGCCGGGCGATCCACCCCGGGTCGGGGCTGGTCGTTGTGCGGTTTTGTAGCTTCCCGACGTCGGTCTCAACCCAAGACTGCAAGCTCGTTGATGTTAACGTCTGCAGGCCGCAGTTGGTGCGTCAATCCCAGGCAAGGAATCAGCTCCGATGGTAAGTCCACACCCGCAGTGGGGCTCAAAGCCAATCCCGAGCAAGGCCTCCACTCCACGATATTAGGCCGCAGAGCGACTGGGGATACGATCCAGAAAACAATCGCATCTCCGGCAAGGTAGGAGATTGAAAAGAAGTTTCCTCTGACCCCCCCACCCATCCCCACATAAAACAAACCAGAGAACATTAACACATAATTTTTAAACATACTAAAGATAAAAATAAAAGACAAAAAGGACAGACAGATTGTAGGCGAGGCTGCCATTGAAGCGCCACCTGGTGTAATTTCGAATGGGGGCATCCAATGGGTTTTATCTCGGCGACTGCCATTGCCACTTCAAAAATCAGCCTAAACAAAGGGATGACACTGGCTATTCTCCATCATTCTGGATCCTCACCCGTGGCTAAAGAGAATATGAGGCCCCCGTAATATCCTCCCTTGCCTTCAATAGTTGTACAAAATGTCTTGAGCATTTCCATATTCCTAATTGCCAAGGACATTTCATGATTCTTTTTCGTCCTCCTAAGTGATTTTCTGCTTATTTCATATTACTCAAGGACCATGTCTGATTTCGGTTACCAAAACCTTACAAAGCTTTATTTTCCTTTTGGATTAATTGACAATACTCTTACCATCCAAAGTTCACAAACATTTTCATCCTTATCTTGCATTCCCATAGGCACACACTGATCCTGAATACTAACCCAGCTAGCCTTTAAAAAAAAAAACACCTAATACTTTTGTGATTAACCAATTCTGCACTTACACCAAACACCAGTCCTATCCCAATCAATAAATTTCTTAAACTTACAATATTATGATCTTTGTTTCCAAAATGCTCCCCTATTTAAACTTTGATCACCTGGCCAAACTCATTTGCCAATATAAAGACTAGTATGATCTCTTCCCTCGAACTACATGTTGTTACAAGAAACTATCTCCTGAATGCACCAAGCAAATTCTGCCGGATTTAAGCCCCGGCAGTACAAAAGTCCCAGACAATATTGTGGAAGTTAAAATCACCCACAGCTACTACCCTGTCATTTTCACATATTTTTATCATTTCCTTATCATAACTGTTCATTTCGATCCTGCTGGATCTATAGTATAATCCAGCTTAGTGAATGCACCTTTCTTATGTATGAGTTCTACCCAGATGGTCTCACTTGTTGAGTCCACTAAGATATCCTCTCTAAGTGCAGTTGCAAAGTTCTCCTTGATCAATTGTGTAACTCTCCCATATCTTTTACATCCCTCTCAATGACATCTGAAAAACTCTGGAATATTGTGCTGCCTGTCCTGCTCCTCTCTTAACCACGTTTCTGCAATGGCTACAACATCGTAACTGCATGCACTATTTTCATCAGTTGCACAGGCAAAGCCAAAGATGTTCCGTGTTAGCACGGGCTCCCACTTGTGAAAGAGGTGATAGCCTGGGGAAGAAGCTGTCCTAAGGCCGGGTGTCTGAGCTTTCAAGAACGTAGGAAAGAGTAAACTGCAACAGGTCAGTTTCTAGTTCCAGTGCATCACAATGGACCCTTGTAGCCTTTTGTTCCTCCATGGCAGCCGCAATATTCATTGCTGCTGTGTAGCTGTCATGTGGCTCGTGTGTTTAAGATGCCCTTCTTAGAATTTGTCAAAAACTGCCTTCAATTAAGCATGCTTTCATTATGATTCACAAAATGTCTCATGTCTCCCCATGGTCTGAGTCAGCACCACTTAACTCTTCCTCGTGCCATTTTTTGCCAATTCCACATTTTATAGTTGGGTAATTTGATGTTGGTACAATGTGCAATCTTCTCACTTTGAAATCTAGTTTCTTAACATTTATGTTAGTTGCTGGGATTAAAGTACATGAGACCTGGTTGCTTCACACTGATGAAGATAGCACATCACTATATTTACTTTCTTTATGGAACTGAGATGAATCCCCCAAACTTCTAAAATTGAGCTATAGAAAGTACTTTGATAAAACGTTTCTCAGCTGATAATGGTAAAGTGCCTGTCCCACTTTCACGACCGAATTCACGACCTCTGCTGAGTTTGCCCTTGACTCATACTCGCAGCATGGTCATCACGAGGTCGTAGGAGGTCGTAGGTAGATCGTAGGAGGTTGTGATGCTAGTCGTAGGTACTTGTGGCATCAAGTAGGTCGGGGCATTTTTCTAGCATGATTAGGTCGTCAAAGTGGGACAGGCCCTTTACTATTCTGCTTTTGACCACCTGAACCTACGGAAAGTAGTGAACACAGCTCAGTCCACCACAGGCTTGTCATTTCCATCCATCCAGTCCATCTTCATGATACTTTGCATCAGGAAGGCTGGGGGAATGTCTGCCATCCTAGCAATTCCTACCTTCTTAAAAGCTCAGACACCTAGACTTAAGAACAGCTTCTGGTTATCACTTCTTTCACATCCTCTTCATGGAGATGCTGGCACGTACTGTCACTCTTAACTCTGTCACATTTGGTTATTCCGTGATGGCTCTTTTGCATTTTTTTGCATGTCTTCAGATCTATTATTCATTAATTGTTTCATCAGTTGTATTTATCATTAACTACGATCTTCATGCAAACAAGGAATTTGATTGCACCCTGGTGTATAATGTCATTGACTAATCTGAATCTGAATCTGATTATTGGCTGCCAGATATACTCTCATTCACACATTTACTTCCATTGGAGTCAAAATGCTGACAGCTAGATTGTTGATGATTATAACAAATTGCTATTCAAAATATCCTGTACGGCCCAGTGGTTGTCCCAGAGTAGTTAACTCCCAATGAAGTACTTTAATTAAGAAAAAAATTATGGCACTCAACTGTGGCAACATTTTGCCACTTGTACAATGGGGTAGGATCAAATATAACAGTTCTGAACTTATTGGATAACAAAATTAAGGATAACTAATCAAGGGCAAGTCTCATCCCGGCCACCCTCTTCTACCCTCTCCCATCAGGCAAGAGGTACAGAAGTGTGAAAACGTACATCTCCAGATTCAGGGGCAGTTTTTTCCAGCTGTCATCAGGCAACTGATCCATGCTACCAACTAGAGAGCAGTCCTGAGCTACTATCTACCACATTGGAGACGCTTTGATCAGACTTAACTGGACTTTATCTTGCACTAAACGTTATTCATGTTCTTCCCTTTATCATGTATCTGTACACTGTGGATAACTTGATTTTAATCAAGCGTTGTTTAGTTTAGTTTAGTTCAGTTTGGTTTATTGTCACATGTACTGAGGTACAGTAAAAAAACTTTTGTTGTCTTTCCACTGAGTAATGAACACACCACAAAAAGCTTTTCACTGTACCTCGGTGAACATGACAATAAGCTAAACTCAAACTCAAACTCAAAAACAGTACAAATTAACGCTGTAGCTGACAAGCTGCTTGTCCATTTAAATAAATTAGCACTATTGGGATCTTCCAATGGAAATGGAGCTGCCGACTGCAAGGAAATCACATTGGCAGGAAAATTCCCGATCTCACGGAGATTCGCACTTCCAAGGAATACAGCCAGAAGACACCAGCAAGGCTTCCACTGAGTCCGAAAACATGGTTGACGAGGCAGATTAAAGCAATTCTAAAGCATGTGTCCTGCAACACCAGAGAATCAAACATCTTGACAACTGTTATTCCAACATCAAAGATGCCTTTTACTCCATCCCTCGCCTTCACTTTGGGAAATCCGACCACCAGGCTGCACTCCTTCTTATAGGCAGCAACTGAAGAGTGCAGCTCCAGCGGTGAAGACTGTTGGAGAGCTGGACAGGGGACGCAGAGGAACGACTTTGGGTCTGCTTAGAGTCGATATACAGGGCCGTGTTCATGGACTTGGCAAGGGACCTGAAAAAATACGCCACAGTTGATACCAATTTCAGAAGGAAATGTATGGAGGAGAGTGTTCCCATGAAAACCATTTGAGTGTTACCCAACCAGAATCCTTGAATGAAACAGGAGGTCTGCAACCTTCTGAGGACCAGATCTCGTACATGCTAGTCTGGCTATGTAGATTTATAATAATAATAATACATTTTATTTATGGGCGCCTTTCAAGAGTCTCAAGGACACCTTACAAAAATTTAGCAGGTAGAGGAAAAACATGTAAGGGGAATGAAATAAAAAGTAGAGACATGACTAGTACACAAAGTAAAGACAGAATACAATTCGAAACACAATATGAGGCAATTAATGCACAGATGAAAAGGGAGGGGGACGTGGGGCTAAGGATAGGCAGAGGTGAAGAGATGGGTCTTGAGACGGGACTGGAAGATGGTGAGGGACACGGAATTGCGGATCAGTTGGGGGAGGAAGTTCCAGAGCCTGGGAGCTGCCCTGGAGAAGGCTCTGGCCCCAAAACTGCGGAGGTTGGACTTGTGGATGGAGAAGAGACCGGCTGATGTGGATCTGAGGGACCGTGAGGGTTGGTAGGGGGAGAGGAGGTCAGTGAGATATGGGGGGGCCAGATGGTGGAGGGCTTTGTAGGTGAGGATCAGGATTTTGTAGGTGATCCGGTGGGAGATGGGAAGCCAGTGAAGTTGTTTGAGGACTGGAGTGATGTGATGCCAGGATTTGGTGTGGGTGATGACTCGGGCGGCTGCGTTCTGGACCAGTTGGAGTCGGTTGATGTAGGTGGAGCTGATGCCAAGGAGAAGTGAGTTGCAATAGTCCAGTCGGGAGGAGATGAAGGCATGGATGAGTCTTTCAGCAGCGGGAGGTGTGAGAGAGGGTCTGAGTTTGGCGATGTTGCGAAGATGAAAGAAGGAGGTTTTAATGACATGGCGGATGTGAGGCTCAAGGGAGAGGGTGGAATCAAAGATCACGCCAAGGTTGTGGGCCTTGGGAGATGGGGAGACAGTGGTGCCGTCGATGGTGAGAGTGGGGTTATTGATTTTGCTGAGTGTGGCGTTGGAGCCTATGAGGAGGAATTCTGTCTTATCGCTGTTGAGTTTGAGGAAGTTATGTTGCATCCGGGTTTTTATAGCTGACAAACAGGAGTTGATATGGGAGAGGGGGGGTTGTGGGAGGATTTGGTGCCGAGGTAGATCTGGGTTTCATCGGCGTAACAGTGGAAGTCCAGGTTGAAGTGGCGGAGTATCTGACCAAGGGGGAGGATGTAGATGATGAAGAGGAGGGGGCCGAGTACGGAGCCTTGGGGAACGCCTTGAGTGACTGTGGCTGTAGCAGAGGTGTGGTTGTGGAGAGAGATGAAGTGGGATCTGTTGGAAAGGTAGGAACGGAGCCAGCTGAGTGCAGAGCCTTCAATGCCGAGGTCTTTGTGTCTGGTGAGCAGGATGTTATGGTTCACTGTATCGAAGGCTGCGCTCAGGTCGAGGAGGATGAGGATGTTGAGGGAACCAGTGTCAGCAGAGGTGAGGAGGTCGTTGAGGACTTTGAGGAGAGCAGTTTCTGTGCTATGGAGGGGGCAAAAGCCAGATTGGAGGGGTTCAAGTAGGTTATACGCAAGGAGGTGGGAATGAAGTTGCGACGCAACGATACGCTCCAGGGTTTTTGAAAGAAAGGGGAGGTTTGAGATTGAGCGGTAGTTAATGAGAGAGGAGGGATCAAGACCAGGTTTCTTTAAGATTGGTGTGACAGCAGCAGTTTTGAAAGCGGAGGGGACAATTCCTTGGGACAATGAGGAGTTGAAGAGATTAGTGAGGCTGGGGCAGAGAACGGGGAGGCAGGACTTCAGCAGGGGAGTGGAGAGAGGGTCGAGGGAGCAGGTAGTGGGTTTGGAAGAGCTGATGAGTTTGGAGATTTCAATAGGGGTGACCAGGTCAAACTGGGAGAGGAAGCAGTGTGGAGGAGGGATAAGGAGGTCAGTGGAGATGTTGAAAGGAGGGGCCTTGGTAGATGGTGGAGTAGATGCTGGGGAGTCGGGTACAG
This sequence comes from Amblyraja radiata, assembly GCF_010909765.2. NCBI lineage: Eukaryota > Metazoa > Chordata > Chondrichthyes > Rajiformes > Rajidae > Amblyraja > Amblyraja radiata. Next base: position 96,970,213 of record NC_045956.1, on the reverse strand, counting down.
GGGATAAAGATTGATAAATGGTGCTGATTTTATCAGCGAAAAAGTGGAGGAATGAGTTGCAGAGAACCGGAGTAGAGGTAGGGAGAGTGTTTGCTCGAGGCTTGAGGAGGTTGCGCACTGTGGAGAAGAGGGTTCTGTGGTTTAGGCAGGGATCAGTGAATATGGAGGATAGGTAGGCAGATTTTGCAGCAATGAGGGCATCTTTGTGGTCAGTGAGGTGGAGTTTGTAAGCTTCAAGGTGGACTGTGAGAGATGATTTATTTGTGAGTCGTTCAAGTCGGCGACCAGTCTGTTTCAGTTTACGAAGTGCAGGTGTGTACCAGGGTGAAGATGTGTTGAAAGTTACGGTTCTTGTTTTGAGGGGGGGCCAGAGTGTTAAGGGAGGTAGACAAGGTGGAGTTGAGATGGTTTGTGAGATCATCAGGGGAGATGGGGGTTGAGTCCAGGGGGAGAGTGGTGGAGAGGAGATCAGAGCGATGGAGGGGATCAATGGATTTTAGATAACGGAAGGTGATTTCTCGGAGGAAGCGGGGGCGAGGTGTCGGAGAAGGGATGGTGAACCGTATAAGCTTATGATCAGAGAGGGGGAAGAGGCATGGATGGAGGTCGAGTACCGGTTGATTTGTGGAGCAGACCAGGTCAAAGATGTGACCTTTGTCATGGGTGGGAAAGGTGACGTGCTGAGTGAGAGAGAAGTTGTCAAGTAAAAAGGCGAATTCAGATGCGAGCTTGCACGTGGGGGAATCCATGTGAATATAGAAGTCACCAAGTAGCAGCAGACGTGGGGAGAGGGATGAGGCAAGTGTGAGGAGTTCAGTGAAGTCAGATAGGAAGGAGGGGATTGGTTTAGGTGGCAGGTAAATGAGGATGACTGTCATGGAGGAAAGGGTTTTGAAGGCGAGGAATTCAAATGATGCTACTGGGGGGAAGGTGAGTTCAGTGATCCGAAAATTCTGATTGAAAATAACAGCGAGGCCACCTCCATGGCGGGAGGTTCGGGGTTTGGAAATGTAATTAAATCCAGGTGGGGATGCTTGATTGAGGGGGAAGAAGACATTGGGTTGTTGCCAGGTCTCAGTGAGCAGAAGGAAGTCCAGAGTGTTGTCAAGGATTAGTTCATGGAGGGCAAGGGCTTTGTTGTTGAGCGACCTGGTGTTGAGGAGGGCAAAGTTAGCATTATGAGAGGGTGGAGGGATGGGGCAGGCTGGAGAGATCTGAGGTTGTCCCGGTTGACAGTGCGTGCGGTCAGCTGGGGTGGGGGGTGACGCAGTTGAGGGGGGGTAGAGCGTGGTAGTGAGCAGATGGATGGAATGGAATATCCATGGTTGAAGCAAACAAGCTTGCGCCGAGAGCCTCTGTGGATGAAACGGGGTCGACGTAGAAGTCTAAGCTGTTTAATGACTTGGATGCAGGATGGGATGTGGTTGTTGAAGAAACCAGTCATTTGTAGAGTTGAATATTTGAGCATGATGGTGAGGGTGCAGAGAGGTGCCCAGCAGTGCAGGTGCAGGTGGAGAGAGTATCCAGCGGTGAGGGAGCAGAGAGGTTGTCCAGCAGAGCGGGTGCAGCGAGGTGTCGAGCAGTGAGGGAGCAAAGAGGTTGACCAGCAGTGCAGATACAGCTAGGTGTCCAGCATTGAGGGAGCAGATAGGTTGTCCAGCAGAGCAGGTGTAGAGGTAGTCCAGCGATGAGGGTGCAGAGAGGATCCAGCAGTGCAGGCGCAGAGAGGTTGTCCAGCAGTGCAGGTGTAGAGAGGTTGTCCAACGGTGCGGGTGCAGAGAGGATCCAGCTCCCTCACTGGTGCAGGGAGGTGTTCAGCGTCAATGATGCACAGGCACAGGAGGTGCCCAGCGTCCAGCATCGATGGTGCACAGGCACAGGGGGGAACAGACAGGAGGGAACAGACAGGCAGGGAACAGACAGGCAGGTAGATAACAGGTAACAGGTAGGTAACAGACAGGGGGGGGGGGGGGAACAGCAGGCGGAGAAGCGGCGAACAGTCAATGCCAGCGTCCTCTCCGGGCAGCGTGCAGGGATTCTAGCGGTTCTGGCGGCTAGCAGCTAGCAGCTAGCAATATAGGCCGCAGGGGGACGATCGTTCAACGGCCGAAAACGGCCAAAAAACACCACAGACCACTGCAACCGGAGCGACCCTCCAGTGGTCCCACGTCAGGTGGTAGGTCAAGACCTCGTCCGGGATGGAAATAAACCGCAGTCGGCAATTGAAGCAGTTGAAGCCGATTCGCAGTAAGGGACCGTTGTTAATTTGAATCTCCCGCCGCCGCCATTTTTTTTCCCGAGCTTTTTTAGATTTATACAAGAAGTCCATGTATGATCTTGATAAGGACATCAAAAAGGCTCAACAGAACTTTTGCTCTAAACTGATGGATGAGATGGATGTTTGGCAGCTGTGACAGGGCTTGCACACCATCACATCCTACAAGACAAAACCAAGTGACATCACTCAAGGCAGAGCTCAAGCGTTCGATAGCGAGAATACTGATGTCCCTTCTCAGGCCTCCACAGCCCCCAAAGCGATTGTGATCTCAGACATTGAGGCCAACATCAGAAAATCCTTCAGGAGGGTGAACCCTCAGAAAGCATCTAAACCTGATGGGGTAATTAGTTACATTCCCAAAACCTGCACAAACCAACTGGCTGGAATTTGTATTGGCATTTTCAACCTCATTACTGAGGTCTGAGATTCTCGCCAGCTTTAAAAGGGCATCAATGTTACAGGCGCCCAGAAAAAGTAAGGTGACATGCCTGAATGATTACTGACTGGTGGCACTACTGGTGATGAAGTGCGTAGAGAGGGTGGTTATCAACTCCTACCTTTGCAAGAACCTGGATCCATCACAATTTACTGACCGCCACAATCTATGTTTCTATGTTTCTATGTTTAATAGATCAGCAGGGTTGGACAAAATGAGACATAGTCCACTCAGCCTGCATGCCAGACGTGCAAGAGTCCATGCTCTAGTTCTAATGAATGGTGTCCAATCCAAGTAAGCCCCAGGCTGCTGCAGACCTCCAGCCATCGCCTTCCTTCCTTACAATTCATGGGATCCAAGTAGGGATAACTGAATGGATAGCAAATTGGCTCCTTGGAAGGAAGCAGATGGTGATGGTGGAAGGTTGCTTCTCAGACTGGAGGCCTGTGACTAGTGGTGTGCCACAGGGTTCAGTGCTGGGCCATCACTGTTTGTCACGCACATCAATGATTTTCATGAGAACATACAGGGCAAAATTAGCAAGTTTTCTGATTATACAAAAGTTAGTTGTTTTGCAGATAGTGAAGATGGTTGTGAACGATTGCAGCAGGATCTGGATCGATTGGCCAGATTGGCGGAGGAATGGTTAATGGAATTTAATACAGAGAAGTGTGAGCTGTTGCATTTTGGGACGTCGAACAAATGCAGGACATACACAGTAAATGGTAGGCCTCTGGGTAGTGTTGTAGAGCAGAGGAATCTAGGAGTACAGGTGCAAGGTTCCTTGAAGGTCGAGTCGCAGGTAGATTAGGTGGTCAAAAAGGCTTTTGGCACTTTCACCTTCATAAGTCAGAGTATTGAGTATAGAAGTTGGAGGTTATGTTGCAGTTGTATAAGACCGCATTTAGAATATTGTGTTCAGTTCTGGGCACCAGGTTATAGGAAAGATATTGTCAAGCTTGCAAGGGTTCAGAAAAGATTCATGAGGATGTTGCCAGGACTAGAGGGTGTGAACTATAGGGAGATGTTGAGTAGGCTGGGTATCAATTCCATGGAGTGTAGGAGGATGAGGGGAGATCTCATAGAGGTATACAAAATCATGAGAGGAATAGATCGGGTAGATAGATGCACAGTGTTTTACCCAGAGTGGGGGAATTGAGGACAAGAAGACAAAGGTTCAAGGTGAGGGGGAAAGATTTAATAGGAATCAGAGAGGTAACATGTTTGCACAAAGGGTGGTGGGTGTCAAGCTGCCAGAGGAGGTAGTTGAGGCTGGGACTATCCCATCATTTATGAAACAGTTGGACAGGTACATGGATAGGACAGGTTTGGATGGTTATGGACAAAGCGCATACAAGTGGGACTAGGGTAGATGTTGGCCGGTGTGGGCAAGTTGGTCCGAAGGGCCTGTTTCAACACTGTATTACTCTGACTCTATGACTCTATGTGACCGCCCTTTCCTTGCCCATCTACCTTTGTGCCCCGGGAGCGCCTTCTGCGGCTGACCTTGAGGGCACGATAGGCCAGATCCCAGTTCCTTTTCCTACCAGCATTGTTCCTTGCCTACCGCGTCTGTAGTCGTCATCACCAACTCCATTTATGTATGTTTATTATGTTATCTGTTGAGTACTGTGTTCACAGACCTTCTATGCTGTTGCAATTTCACCATTCTGTTTAGGTACATATTAGACTAAGTGGGACCTGTTGGGTCCCATGTCCACAAGGGAGGGCTAGCCCCCCAATGCAATTTTCCACCTCTCCACCAATTCCAATATTGGTGACCAGTGGGGGAGCGAGGTGGTTTCTGGAGCGCCAATATGGGTGTTGTGGGCCGAAGGGACTGGTTTCCAGAGGGATAGTATGGACATTGTGTGCCGAATGGATTCTTAGGATCGCAGCTCAGTCACTGAGGCCTGGTGGGCTGGCAGCTCAGTCACTCAGGCCTGGTGGGCTGGCAGCTCAGTCACTCAGGCCTAGTGGGCTAGCAGCTCAGTCACTTAGGCCTGGTGGGCTGGCAGCTCAGTCACTTTAGGCCTGGTGGGCTGGCAGCTCAGTCACTTTAGGCCTGGTGGGCTGGCAGCTCAGTCACTCAGGCCTGGTGGGCAGGCAGCTCAGTCACTCAGGGCTGGTGGGCTGGCAGCTCAAAAACTGCCAGATATTCTGCCCAAAACAGGTGAGAGACTCTGTGAGGGAGAAGGGGGAGAGGGTTAAGAATCAATTTTAGAAATCTTTCATCTTTTTCTGCAGATCACAGCAATGAAGGAAAGTCTATCCTGGCCTGGATCTCGCAGGGAGCCAATGAAGGGAGGAAGAAAAATACTGGAGTGTGGTTTAATACTTGCAGGGGGAATACTTACTGATGGGCCAAAGGCTCCTCCTGGGCTAGTACAGACCTGATGGGCCGAATGGGCACATAAAAAAAATCTGAGTGCAAGGCACTTTTTCTGGACTTTTCCTGGCCTGGCACCGGACTTATGGGCCAAAATGCTCCTGGTGGGCTAATATGGCATGTTGGGCAAAAGGGACTGGTTTCTCGGCTAATATGGGCCCATATTTCACGCAGGCCAAACAACTTATTTCATTTCATTCCCATTTCAATTACAAGCACAGGGCAGGTCAAGCAACTTGTTTCATTTTCAATTCATTTCCATTTCCGTTGCAGTTTCAAGCACAGGGCAGGCCAAACAGCTCATTGCATTTTCATTTCATTTCCATTTCCATTGCAGTTTCAAGCCCAGGGCAGGTCAAACAGTTCATTGCATTTTCATTTCATTTCCATTTCCATTTCAATTACAAACACAGGGCAGGCCAAACAGCTCATTGCATTTTCTTTTCATTTCCATTAACATTGCAGTTTCAAGCACAGGGCTGGTCAAACAGCTCATTGCATTTTCATTTCATTTTCATTTCCATTTCCATTGCACTTTCAAGCACAGGGCAGGCCAAACAGTTAATTGCATTTTCATGTCATTTCCATTTCCATTTCCATTGCAGTTTCAAGCACAGGGCAGGTGAAACAACAAATTGCATTTTCATTTCATTTCCATTTCCATTACAGTTTCAAGTACAGGGCAGGCCAAACAGCTCATTGCATTTTCATTCCATTTCCATTGCAGTTTCAAGCACAGGGCAGGCCAAACAACTCATTGAATTTTCATTTCATTTCCATTGCAGTTTCAAGCACAGGGCAGGCCAAATAACTCATTGAATTTTCATTTCATTTCCATTGCAGTTTCAAGCACAGGGCAGGCCAAGCAACTTATTTCATTTTCATTAAGGGCTAACAAATCATTTATTGCAAGTACATTGCAGACTCATAGTTCAGTTGATTCACAGCTTAGGATCACAGTTGTGGCCTCTCCCTCACGATCTTCCAGAGTGACTGACTCACATCCAGGCATCTCGTGTTTTATAGTCCTGCCCCCCACCCTGGAAGGGGCATTACCTTCATCATGGTGATTGACAGTTGAGAGGACCAATCAGCTGATTTCAAGATTTTTTAAACACTCATAACTTTTTTATTTTTCATCGATTGGAAGAATCCTCGGGACTGCCTCAGGGGAGGAGGACTGTGTGTTAGATGGCCCAAAATCATAGCGATATAGGGTAGCGTTTTTTTCTAAAATGAATATAGAGCACAGACAGGAAATGGTCAAGATGAGACTTTTAGTTATATAGATGCCAATTCAACACTCTTCACTCTGATTTATCTCTCTTGTCACACTGAAGTTCAATGCAGATTTCAAAAGTTCTAATTGAGGAAGAAAATTATTTCGACAGGGAAAAAAAATGTTTCTTTTAATAATATAGCCATGTGTCTGCAATCAAAGTTAATAAAAATATAGAAAATTGAGCATGGAAACAATTATCTACCCACATATCTATCAATCTGAGGTAGCAAATTTTAACCACCTAAGAATTATGTTAAATATATTTGTTCAAAGGTGCTCCAGTAGAATGCAATCAGTATTTTAATCTTTTGGATGAATTACTGAAAAGAATGACATGACGCTTTATTAACTTCATTATTTTTGCAACTATTAAAGCATAGCTGCCAAAGGGTGACTTGGATTAGCAGCTGAGAGTGGCTGATGCAGGGAACCTGAACCTAAATTGCTTGTGCTTAATTGTGCTGTAAAATAATGTACAAGTATCCAAGTAAATAAAATCTACATCAGGAAACAATTAGTTTGTATTTACCACAAATAATCCACTGCTATGCCTCAATTGGCAGAACACTTGGCTCGGCATCCAAATATTTTAGGTTTGATCTCCACACATGCGTTCTCATGGAGCATTGAGGTACTAAATGCACAAAGTGCAATGATTCTTGATCCCAATGATTCAAGGCACAAGGCCTATGGAGCCTCTAATTATCTTAAGCATCCAAACCTTGGTCTTAGTTGTTCTGATGTAATCCAAGTTTTGCTTGTGTTCATTCATATAAGATTGGGGCTTGAACTGCTTGGTTTTGCTTTTGATTCAGTACAAGCGTATTTTTTTGTTCAAGCTTTCCTAATGTTTGACGATATTGGTTACTATGGGTTGTTAAAAATCTGCATTAACTTTTCATCTTTTATGGCAACATGCATTCTGTGTTTCTGAAAGTTCCAAGCAGTGCCTAATGCAGAAGAAAAATGGAATTGGACCAAATGTGTGTTTTGAAAGCCAAGTGCAGTATTCTGAAAAAAAAAAGTGAATTATGCATAGTCGGTATTTAATTCCAACACATTGATGTATTGAAGAAAACAAATAAAAACAATAGTCTGAATATGGCCTGTTGCCCAGACTTGGTTAGTTCATTCCATGATCTCACCATTCCAATGGATTCAATTACTGACAGTGTCATCCTATTTTTCAGACTGCCAATACATTATACCCTATCACACCTCACCGCCTTCTATATCTGTCCTTCGCAAAAGAAGGACCAAAAGGAAGCCCAGAATTAAACAATGTATTTCACAAACCTCAGCCATTGAAGGTTGTTGGGGCCGTAAATGGATATTTTTCGGCTAGAGATAGATAGATTCTTGATCGGTATGGGTGTCAGGGGTTATGGGGAGAATGGGGTTAGGAGGGAGAGATAGATAAGCCAAGATTGAATGGCAGAGTAGACTTGATGGGACGAATGGCCTAATTCTGCCATTATCACTTGACCTTATGACCTAAACCTCTAAATGCCCTCCATCTAGGCTTTCCCATTCACTGCAGTATATGCCTATATTTGCTCATCTTCGAATGGAAGTTGGTGAAAGTTTGGAATTCTTTGCCATAGAGGCTCATGGCCTCATATCAGCAGGGGTACTTAAAGAGGTCCATGAGCATAAAAGAAGAGATGGTCTAGTGTAGATCAGGCATGATTATATTGTTAGAGAGTAGAAACAGTTAAATACAGATGTGGAATTCTTTGCCACAGAAGGCTGTGGAGGCAAAGTCAGTGAATATACTGTATTTAAAGCAGAGATAGATAGATTCTTGGTTGGTACGGATGTCAGAGGTTATGGAGAGAAGGCAGAAGAATGGGGTTAGGAGGGAGAGATAGATCAGCCATGATTGAATGGCGGAGTAGACTTGATGAGACGAATGGCCTAATTCTATTCCTATCACTTATGATCTTATACTAGTTTACCAAAAAATGCTGGAGTAACTCAGCAGGTCAGGCAACATCTCTGGAGAACATGGATAGGTGATGTTTCTTGGGCCTTATGACCTTCTTCAGACAGACTTAATCTGAATATAATATCAATATAATATCAATTATATTGACAGTGTGACAGGCTTAAGTGGGCTGCTTCTGCTCCTGTTCATGTATGCACTTATGTTGTAATATGTTGTAAGTTCTATCTCACCTCCACTTTTTATTGCCTTAATTTTTTTCAGCTTTGCATTCATGAAGTACAGTATACCTGCTACAGTTATCCATTTAACTGGAACTTCAAAAGCTTTGGGTCTTATTCTGTTCATCTCAGAGGGTAGGACTGTGGCTCAGCGGTAGTGTTGCTGCCTTACAGAGCCAGAGATCCAGGTTTCTATCCTGACTATGGGTGCTGTCTGTACAAACAACAATCTTCGATAATGTTCATTCATGGTGAATGAATATGTGCAATAACCAATCTGTCCCAGCATATGGACTTTTAATAAGCAAAGTCCCATAATTTCACAATTATTTACAAGTAATATATTCAGTTAAGTGAACTTCCTGTTACAAAGTTGAAACACCTAAGTTAATAAGTGAGTGAGAATTCGAGAATTCCACCCAATTATTTTTTAAAAACTGCTTTCATTTTTGAAAATTGAACATGTGACTTTTGCCTGAAACCTTTCACATTTAACAAAATACTCTACTGCTAAATCCTGACATTCATTTTCAAAAGGTTCTAAATTAATTCATGAGGAGAACAATTTACTCCTCGGGCACAAAGGCAAATTTACCGGCGTTAATGATTAATTGTCGTTTACAACACAATTAATTGTATTTCTCTGAAGTGTTTACATCAATAGGTTTCTTTGTGCTATTGTGGTCATTTCAATGGATGTGAAAATTTACGGTAAATCCATAACAATACTCCATTGTTGACATTTTGAAAAGTGTCTAATTTGAAATGTGTTTTTTTCTTTATTGAATATAAATGTGTAGACATTTGATCACTCTAATATAGATTAGTTTATTGGGTAGACCGTCAGAGAAAGGTATGAGTTTGCTATTCATAGGATACAACGTTTAGTTTAGAGATACAACGCAGAAGCAGGCCCTTCGGCCCACCGAGTCCTCGCCTACCTGCGATCCCTGCACATTAACACTATCCCACACACACTAGGGACAATTTATACCAAGCCAATTAACCTACAAGCCGGTACGTCTTTGGTGTGTGTGGGGAAACAAATTAGAGGAGGAAATCAGAATTATGTGATTATCCGGCAGCAGAACTCTAATCAATAATAATTAATGGATTTTATTTTCAGAAACAATGAGCAGATGAAAAAGCAAATGATTGGAGTAGGAAGGTGATGCTTGCACAGCTCCAGAAACCAAGGTTCAATCATTCTCTAAAAATCATTTACATAGGTTATAGGAGCAGAATTCAGCCATTTAGTCCATCAATTCTACTGCACCAATCAATCATGGCTGATCCATCTTTCCCTCTCAAACCCATTCTCCTGCCTTCTCCCCATAACACCTGATGTCCATACTAATTACGAGTCTATCAATTTCTGCTTTAGAAATATCTACTGATTTGGCCTCCATATGGGCCTGTCCCACTTACATGACTTTTCAGCAACTGTCTTCGACCTTCAAGCTCGAGGGCACTCGCCTGAAAATTCTCGAGCTGGATCGATCGTCAGCGATGAAACCACGAGCAGGATCAACCGTCAGCACACACACACACACACACACACACACACACACACACACACACACACACACACACACACACACACACACACACACACACATACATACACACACACATACACACACACACACACACACATACACACACACACACACACACACACACACACACACACACACACACACACACACACACACACATACACACGCACACACACACACACACACACACACACATAAACACATCGCAAAGGCGGGGGCCAGGGAAAGCGGGGGGGCTGTTGTGTATTTGGATGCTTGGAACAGACTTTAATAAGGCTCGGACACGGGAGTAATCTAACAAGCTTCTTTATTCCAGGACGCCACCTTGAGTCTCCCCCGAACATGCGTACTTGCACCAGACATCACAAGACATCACAGATACTAATTACATATGCTAATTATCACATACCTAGCACTCCTCCCCCTTTAACTTGGAGGCAGGTAACACCATTTCTATTACATACCTAACACTCCTCCCCCTTTAACTTGGAGGCAGGTAACACCATTTCTATTACATACCTAACACTCCTCCCCCTTTAACCTGGAGACAGGTAACACCATTTCTATTACATACACCGCACTCCTCCCCTTTTAAGTCAATTTCACGGTATATGCTCTTTTCCTACATATCATTGTTTATTACACTGTTGCACAACGATATTATTACTTGAACCAAATACATTACTCCTTGCTTTATGTGTTATCATTTTCTGGTTCATGTACTTGATTTGTTTTCCTCTTTGTAGGTGGGATCTGACCCATGGCTGCAAGTTTTCGTTTTCTAGCAGCTTCCTCTGTTGTTCAATTACCATTCTCTGCTTATTTATCTGCTCTTGTTGTTTCATGAGATTCTGCAATGCATAACCATTTGTCCATTGCTCAGTAAAGGAGGCTCCATACTGGACTACAGTGAAGTGTCTTAATCGCAATCGGTCCTGCATACTTTTGTCTTGACCGACAAGCCTCTCTTCTATAGACTTTTCTATTAGCAGCTTTCTACTCATTGTCACACATTTATTTAATCTTTCTTTGTGTCATTTAAGCCTTTTCTGTTGTTCATCTATTTGTCTTCTTAAGTCACCTTTCTGGTTCTTCATCAGGAAGTAGTATCTATATTGTCTTTGCAATACAACACTGGCTTTGATTTGTGCTCTGTTTAGTTTTCTTGCTTCATATGCAAGGTAGTGAGTGCACTACAATTGCTGTATAATTCAGTTTGAGGAAGTCTTTCCTATATCGTTTAAGCCTTTTGTATCATTTCAGCCTTTTCTCTTGTGCCTCTATTTGTCTTCTTAAGTCTTTCCTATACCAACTCATACGGAGTACTGACTGAACTTTTAAGTAGCTCTCTTTTGCTTAACCCACTGCCTAACCACCATACTCTTGTAGGCAGCCTGAATGGTAATAGTTGCATCCCTCATTGACTGATATTGCACAAACTGGGAATGCCCTATTTTGCATGCTTTGTACCATCTCTGGATCGAAATGACTGCTTGTCGCATAGCTCTGTACCGTACCCTTAATCGGTAACCATGGTGTGCAGCTTGCAGAGTGACTACAGCCGCCTTTTGCATCAAGAAATGCTTTCTTGTAATGCACATTCTTATGAATGACTTAATACAGCGTGCTGCCTTGGTTTTCTCTACCAATACACTGGCTTTGATCCCGCGGTATAAGGCCTGAATACACACCACTGCTTCTCTCAAACTCTTATACTGTCTCACTTGGACATCTCTTATCTGGCATGCTCTGTATCGTTGCTGTACCGCAATGGCAGACCAGCGTAGTTTCTTAAAATACTGACGCTGTTTATGCATCTGATAATAAGTCTGTATGACCTTGGCAGATTTATGCATGCACCGCAATTGCTTTCGAACAAGCATTCCTCGGTAGGCTGCCTGAAGCAGCACAATGCTGCTGCGTACCTTCATGTAAGTTTTGCGATCACTTTCCATTTATGCACACATATTTACTTAAATCATTGATAACAGTCACCAATACATTAAATTCGTACAGTCCGGGACTCCGGAGCCTCAGCGACCTCTCGGGCTGTCCTCACGGACTGGCTTTTGCTGGCTTCTCGGTTGGCTTTCGCTGGCTTCACAGGCTGGCTTCCGCTGTCTTTACGGGCTGGCTGTTGCTGACTCTACGGGCTGGCTGTTGCTGACTCTACGGGCTGGCTGTTGCTGACTCTACGGGCTGGCTGTTGCTGACTTTACGGGCTGGCTGTTGCTGACTCTATGGGCTGGCTGTGCTCGCGGTTGGGTTGACCGTGCTCACGACCGGGACTGGCTGCCTCCGCTGGCTCACAGCCAAGTCGACTCCCGCTGCTTCGCTGACTTGCCTGTTGTCTCCCTTGGACACCCTGCGGAAAGTGAAGGTGAGTCGCTCCTAGTTTCTGCTGCCAGTCCCCGATGCTCCAAGACACTTTTAAGAAGCCAGACAACTTTTTTAATAAAGTTTGGCGGGCATTTAACATTACCAGTTGGTTTTCCTTGGTTCTGAAAACTCCAATAAGCCGACTAAAATGCCCGGTCAGCAAAGAACATTGCCTATGGCTACCCCGACTGCCTGTAACTACATTGAGCCCCACTACCACTGCACTACGAGTTCATATGAATCATGCCGACCAATTTTTACTCGTGGAAAATTTTGAACATGCTGAAAATGTTTCCTCGACCAAACTGAGGCCGCGAGTATGCGGGAACTTTTCTCGAGCATGAAGAAGAGTTACAGTGACCTCCTAAGACCACGTGTCAACCATGCTGTGAGTTTGTGGCGAGTGCAAACTCTTCTAAACTCACAAATTAGGTCGCCATAGTGGGACAGGCCCGATAGTATTCTTCGGCTATGAATTCTGCACATTCTGACTAAAAATATCCTCCTCATCTCCTTTCTAAAGGTATGTCCTGTTAGTCTGTGGCTCTGTCCTCTGGTCCTAGACACTCCCACTGGTGGAAACACCCACTGTGTGAAGTTGATGCATTTTCCCTATGATTCTGTGGGTTTCTAACAGATAGAAATTCTAATTTCTCCCCACACATGGTGAATGGTTAATTTGTTGCTCTCCTTCGTCCTTAATGTAGGTGGGTGGCAGGAGAATCAGGGAGAGTTGATGACCATTTGAGTAAAAATAGTTGATAGGAGGTAAGTGGGGGATTGGGATTGCTCGAGAGATGGCAAGGACTCAGTGGGCCAAATGGCATCCTTCTTGTCATAAGCAAACAAGAAACAAGAAATATTCCAAACTTAACTGGATCAAGTTAACTGTAATGTCCATCACACAAACCAACATCCCTCTACTGACTCCATTTATACCTAATGCTGCCTCGTCAAGGCCAGCAGGATAATCAAGGATGAGTCACACCCTGGCCACACTATCTTCCCCATTCTCCCATCAGGCAAAAGGTATAGAAGTGTACAAACGTACACCGCCAGTTTCGGGGACAGTTTCCCCCCAGCTGTTATCAGTCAACTGAACCATCCTAGCAAAACCAGAGACCAGTGCTGAACTACTATCTACCTCTTTGGTGTCTCTCAGACTCTCCTTGATTGGACTTTGTTGGCTTTACCTTGTACTAAATGTTATTCCCTTGTCATGTATCAATACACTGTAAATGGCTCAATTGTAATAATGTATGGTCTTTCTGCTGATACGTATTTCATGATACATTTCAATAAACTAAACTGAACTGAACTGTCTTCTACTGAAGTGTGGACAGATTTGGAAATGTAGAAAAACCCTCAAGAAAAACCCTCTTAAATATTAAATTACTCAGCATGTCAGACAGCTTGTTATCTCAACTGGTTCATCTGACATGCTAAGTGGTTCTAACAATTTAGTTTTGTTTATGAGTTCCATCAAGTACTCATAGGACAATGACGCAGCACCAAATGTACTTGCATATGTTTTGGTACTGAATGAGAACATGTTAAAAAAAAGATAGGAACATTATCCTTTTAATTCTGAGGCAGGAGTAGAAAAGTGTAATAAGTCTGTACTTCTGTTATAAATCACGAGTCCCATTTGCACTACCCAGTGGGTACAAGTAGACAGGACAGAACTATCTTGCATGTAAAATAATAATCTTGATGTTCATTATCTTGCTGAGATCGTTATGGGAATTGACATTTGGGAATCAAAAAATTCCCAGTTCCAATTATACTTCCTTAAGATTCAGGTATAAGTATCATAAGGGAAATGTAACAAGAGATCAGCATTTATCTGAGAACTGTACGATTTTATACTGTCACTTAGAACAAGTTGGAAATTATCTATACACCACCAACATCACTCATTAATGATATGTCAAAAACCTAGAACATAAAATGCATGTGTATTTTCATGTAATTTTGAAAGCCAAAAAAAACCTCAGCTTTTTATTCCTGATCCAAACATCCATATCACCAAAGGAAGTGCTAAATGTGACAGCAATTACAACCTTTAAAAGACATCATGGCACATACATAGATAGGAAGTGTGTAGAGGACTATGGGCCAAATAAATGCAAATGGGACTAGCTCTGTATGCTAAATTGTTCAGCATAGACAAGATGGGCTTAAAGGCCTGTTTCCATGTTATACAAAGTGTCCAAAGTGCTCCCCCATTGACACTCCAGGTTACTTGCCTTACCGCATTCCATTCCCTCAGAGAAGATCCAATGTTACACCTCCTCTCGCCAGGTCCTCTATATATTGATTATCCAATTAAGTGTAAGGTTTTGCACTTTAGCAGGTTGAATGTTTGGGCAAAATAACTAATATATATTTATTTATTTATTTATTTTTAAATTATTTTTATTAGAAGTACGGTAAATTACAATAATACACAACACATATATCTTAATACATTTTTTGTACCGCTTCATTTTTTTGAGCTTTAAGAAAAAGATAGAAGTAAGGAAAGTAAAGAAAGTGCGCAAGAGTCGTGAAGTGCAATAGAGTGTTGGGAAAAGAAAGTCCCTTAGAAAAGAAGTTAGAGAAGGAAGTAAAGTAAGAAAGTAGACCCTAGAAAAGAAAGAAAAAGAAAGTAGGAACAATCGCTCTATTATAACATTAAACTCCGCAGAAAGGGGACTACCAACCAAGTCTGTTTTTGTTGTTTTATCTCCCATTGCCAGGTCCTGATACCATTTATTTATTTATTAATTTTAAAATTACTATTGCACCTCATGCTTGTAATAGCTCCATAAACGTAGACCACGTCTTTTGGAATTGGTCTGCTTTACCTGCTAAGAGGAATCTCATCTCTTCCAGATGTAATGTTTCAAACATATTTGATGTCCACATTTTTATTGTTGGTGTGGGCGCATTTTTCCAGAATTTAAGTATGAGCTTTTTTCCCATTATTAGCCCGTAATTGAATAAATTCTTCTGATACACGTTTAATTCAGGGATACCTTCCGATATTCCAAAAATGATCCATTCTGGTTTTGGTACCAGTTTTATTTTAATTAATTTTGAAAAAATATCAAATATTCCATACCAGAATTTTTGGATTTTTGTACAGAAAACAAAAGAATGCACTATGGTAGCTTCTTGACACAGACATTTATCACAGATTTGTGAAACATTAGGAAAGATTTTATTTAATTTAGTTTTTGAATAATATAGTCTGTGTAATGTTTTGAATTGGATGAGCGTATGTCGTACGTTGATCGAACATTTATGCACCTGTAGTAAATGATTATCCCAGCTCTCTTTTGAAATTTTTATAGCTAATTCTTGTTCCCAGTCTCTTCTAATTCCATCTGTTGTGGGTATTTCTCTGTTTAAAATGATATTATATAAGTACGATATTAGATTAGCTGATTCCGCCTTTGTCTTCATTGCTTCATCCAGTAAGTCGGAAGGCATATTATGATAGTCTTTTGTGTATTTTTTCAGATAATCACGAATTTGAAGATATTTAAAATATTGGTTATTTTTCAAATTATATTTCAGTTGTAGTTATTGAAATTATAGTAATTTTCCCAATTCATACAGATCTTCGAGCGTTTTGATTCCCATTCTTTCCCATTGTATAAATGATTTGTCTATGATTGATGGTTTAAACGATGGGTTATTGACTATTGGTATTGAGAGAGATAGGTTTCTTAATTTTAGATTCTGTTTTATTTGTTTCCATGTTCTAATTGTGCTATGTATAATTGGATTTTTATTATAATTTTTATTATTCAAATTTATTGGTGAGAGGATAATCGCTCCTATATTACTCGGGGAGCAGTCCCCTTTTTCCATTACAATCCAGTCCGCCTGCTGGGCAGAATTGTCCAGCAGGTGAATCATATTTTTAATATTTACTGCCCAATTATAATACATAAAGTTAGGGAGCGCTAGACCCCCCAACTCTTTTCGTTTATTAAGGTGTGCTCTTTGTATTCTATGGGATTTATAATCCCATATAAAATTTGTAATGTCTGAGTCCAATTTTTTGAAAAACTTTTTTGGGAGATATATAGGTATTGATTGAAATAGGTATAGGATTTGTGGTAAGAAAATCATTTTTATAGCGTTTATTCTGCCTATTAAGGACATCGGAAGTGTTTTCCAGAATTTAATCAAATTATTTAATTTCTTAAATAAGGGATTATAATTGGCTTTAAACATATCCTGGTAATTTCTAGTAATTTCAATTCCCAAATATTTGAATTTTTCTGTAGCTATTTTAAAGGGGAATTTCCTGAGGTGTGTTGAGTCTTTGGTTTTATCGACATAATTTCACTTTTGTTCCAATTTATTCTATATCCTGAGAAGGATCCAAAGTCCTCAATTAAATTTAATATATTCGGTATACTAATTTGTGGTTTTGTGATGTACAGTAGTACATCATCGGCATATAGGGATATTTTGTTATTTGAATATTTTGTATTATAACCGTAAATATCCAGGTGTGTTCTTATTTTTTCAGCAAGGGGTTCAATTACCAAAGCAAATAACAGCGGAGATAATGAACAACCTTGTCTATTGCCCCTTGATAGTTCAAATTTCGAGGATAATATATTATTAGTTAGTATTCTAGCCATAGGTTTGTTATATAATAGTTTTATCCATGCAATGAAGTTCTCTCCCAATTGGAATTTTTGCAATACTTTAATCATATAATCCCATGCTACTTGATCAAACACTTTTTCTGTGTCCAGTGAGATAATAATAATAATAATAATAGTATATCTTTTATTGTCATTGCACATCAGTGCAACGAGATTTAGTGTGCAGCTCCACTGATGTACAAGAAAGGTAAATAAATACAATACATAAATAAACAAGCTGAATTGATTGACGTGACCATCTGAGGGAGACTGTCCAAAGGGGGTGGGTGGGGGGGCACTCATTAGGGCCGGTTCAGAGCCGCTATAGCTCTTGGGATGAAACTGTTCCTGAGTCTGGAGGTTCGGGCGTAGAAGGCCTTGTAACGTCTGCCGGAGGGAAGTAGTTGAAACAGACCGTGGCAGGGGTGTGATGAGTCCTTATGGATGCTGAGGGCCTTCCTGAGGCACCGCGTGTGGTAGATGCCCTCCAAGGCTGGTAGCTCTGTCCCTATGATCCTCTGCGCTCTGTTGACGACGCGCTGAAGAGCTCTCCTCTCCGCCTCCGTGCAGCTGAGATACCACACAGAGATGCCATACATTAGTATGCTCTCTGTGGTGCAGCGGTAGAACGTTGTCAGCAGCTGTTGGGGCAGACCAGTCTTTTTTAATGTCCTCAGGAAGAACAGTCGTTGCTGTGCCTTCTTGACCAGCGCGGCGGTGTTTGTGGACCATGTGAGGTCTTCTGAAATGTGAGTGCCCAGAAACGTAAAGCTGGACACTCTCTCCACACTTTCCCCATAAATGGAGATTGGGGCGTATTCTCCAGAATGGGACCTCCTGAAGTCAATAATCAGCTCCTTGGTCTTGGAGGTGTTTAGTGCCAAGTTGTTATTGGCGCACCAGTCCGCCAGGTTCTGCACCTCCGCTCTGTAGTTTGTTTCATCACCGTTGGTGATCAGCCCAATCACTGTTGTGTCGTCTGCAAACTTCACGATGGTGTTGGTGTCGAATGCAGGGACACAGTCGTGAGTGAATAGGGAGTAGAGCATGGGGCTTAGTACACAACCCTGTGGTGTGCCGGTGCTCAGGGTGATGGTGGAGGACAGGTGCGGGCCCAGTCTCACTGCCTGCGGTCGCTCCGTGAGAAAGTTCAGGATCCAAGCGCATATCGGTGAGCTGAGGCCTAGCTGGTGGAGTTTGGTGGTGAGCTTGGTGGGGATGACCGTATTGAATGATAGATAACTCTTGGTCATGAGATTTATGTGAGTGCATTATGTTAAGCAAACGTCTCAAGTTATTGAATGAATGTCTCTTAGGTATAAATCCTGTTTGATCCTCATTTATTAGTCTACTAACATACCTGCTTAGTCTACTGGCTAGTGTTTTCGCTATTATTTTTTGATCCGTATTTAACAAAGTAATAGCTCTATATGATCCTGGTTCTTCTATATTTTTATCTTTTTTAAGTATTAATATGATCGTTGATTCTGCTAGTGTTTCAGGTAAGCTTTGCTCTTTAAAAGTATATGTATGCATTTTCTGTAATCGTGGAGTAACTATGTCGTAAAAAGATTTATAAAATTCATTACTGAATCCGTCTGGTCCTGGTGTTTTTCCATTCTTTAGTGTTTTTATTGTGTCTTCTATCTCCTTAGAAGTAATTTGTGCTCCCAGTTCCTCTTGTTCCCTCGGTTCTAACTGTGGTAGGTTACAGTTATCTAGAAATTCTGAAATTTTATTATTGTCTATTAATGTTTTAGATGTGTATAGATTCTGGTAAAATTGAGCAAATCTTTTATTGATATCCTTGGGTAATGTTAATAATCCCCTCTGTCTGATTTAATCTTTAATATTGATTTCTCTTTTTCCCGTCTTTTCAGTTGGCGTGCTAGAAGTTTGTGGGGTTTGTCCCCGAATTCGAAGTGTTCTTGTTTTGTGATTTGAAATAATGTTATAACTTTCTCTGACAGTAATTTATTTAGCTTGAATTTCAATAATAGGATTTTATTATGTTTATCCATAGTTGGATCTTTAGCATTATCTGTATCTAGTTGTTTTATTTGTTCTTCTAAATGTCTTTGTTCATTCTTATTCTTTTAATTTTGATGAGCTTGAAATGAAATAATGACCTCTAATAAATGCTTTGAAGGATTCCCATAATAGCGTGGGGGATATATCTGGTGTATCATTTATCTCAAAAAATAGGTCCATCTGTTTTTTTAGATATATACTCCCTTGTGGGTCTTTTAAAATTTGCGAGTTAAACCTCCAGAACGATTTATTAATAGACATTCCTTCTAGTTTTAAAACAAAAGTTAACGGAGAGTGGTCTGAGATCGCATTAATGTGGTATTTAGGGTTCATAGTGTGCGGAATTAATTTTGTATCCACAAGAAAATAGTCTATCCGTGAGTATGTTTTATGCACCGTTGAATAAAACGAATAATCCCTTCCCGTCGGGTTTGCAATCCTCCACACATCTACTATATTTGTGTTTTCCATATATGTATGTAAAAGTTCACTGGTTTTAGATTTCATATTACCTTTTTGTTTTTGCATCGATTTATCTAGATAAGGGTCTAAAACACAGTTAAAGTCTCCTCCAATTATAACATTTTGATAATTAATTTCTGCAATTATATTCAGAATTTTATTAAAAAATTGAGGGTTATCAAAATTGGGCGCATATATGTTTACCAGCGTAATTGGCGTATTATTATTATTGATCTCTCCTGCTACTATAAGGTATCTCCCTTCCTTATCTGAAATAGTATTCTTTGATTTAAATGGAATTCCTTTACGAATAATGATTGCAGTACCTCTAGATTTGGAAGTGAATGAAGAGTGAAATGTTTGGCCTATCCAGTTCGCCCTCAGTCTCGTCTGATCTTGATGTTTAAGATGCGTTTCCTGTAGAAACAAAATGTCTGTGTTGTATGATTTCAACTGAGCTAGTATCTTGCCCCTTTTAATAGGTTCATTAATACCCCTTATATTCCAACTACATAGTGTGATTCCTCCCATTTTCTTTTGATTGTCGTCATACATTTTTACCAATTTTGATTACCTTATTTATTATGGTGCATTCATACCTCAGGACTCTGGTTATTTTGGGGGCATTTATATTATAGACTTCCTTGGTAGTTCCCTTCTGCGATTGTCCTTGAAAAAAAAACACATAGATGTGACATATTGTGATTAAAAAAAAAAGTATATCAAATAAATTTACGGAGTCTGAGTTTCCGACACCGTAGTGAGTGGCCCACTCGTCTGTGGGGTACGACATTGATATCGCTTCCGGCGTAGATGTTATGAGGTTAGCCCCGCTGCCTTTATTACCCAAAACCTAGGGGGTCGGTACCGTTTCCAAATCAGTTCTATTTCACCCAGTTGCAGTATATATATATGTTTCATTCCGACTTATCAAATCTAATCATGTATTCAGTTACATATATTCCTCACTCTTTATCTCTTAACTATTTGTAATTGGTTTTAGTATTGTTAAAAGTGAGCTGTTCGCTGAAAGGGTTAACCGGAGTCAGGCTCCTGGCATTATGCCAGGTGCCTGAGTCTCCTCCCCTCCCCACTCGAGCTGCGGAACATATGTGATTACTGTTGTCTGCGTTATAAAGCAGGCAACACATTTTTATCAGTTTCAATTGCTATTTCTATATTAGTATTGTTAATTATTAATTATTATTAATTCTCAATATTTTGTAAAACTATATAAGCCATGTGATGTTTTTCGCTCTCAGCTCAGCTCAGCAGATCATCACTCCCATGTTATCAGTCTTTCCTCGTTTGAGCACAGTGTCCTTGAGTTAAATTCCGCAATGTTCAAGGGGAGATAATAATGTCTAGACACGTCTCGTGGAAAATCTGTTGCGTGTAATAATTTTTAAAGATTGGTGTTGTTCACTTATTTCACTTTTCTTGTGATATTCTTGTTGGGGGAATAAGCAAATTAATTTGTTCATGACGTCTTGGTGATCAATCTTCAATTATTGCTGCCTTGGCCACGATTTCTTGAGCGTATTTAAGAGATTCTACCGAGTTAATGAATGTTTTTGACATTCCCATGAAAGTAATACGCATCCTGGCCGGATAATACACTCCACATATGACACCCTTGACACCGTAAAGAGCTTCTCTGGTCTGTGAGAACTTTCTTCTCTTTTGCACAATCTCGTAAGGGTAGTCCCGTAGGAGTTTAATAGAATCATTTCTGTACATCATCTTCTCTCCGTATTTGATTTTTTTCATCAGCGCTTCCATTGTTGGGATATCCCGAAGTTTGATTATGATCTGTCGTGGGTAGGCATGTTCTCCTTGAGATCTTGGTTTAAATCTGGGTAGTCGATGTGCTACTTCAATTACAGGTGCCTCAGGTAGATTGAGTACGTGTTTGATTAGATTGGCAGTGAACTCACAAGCATTGTCCCCCTCAGCTCCCTCTTTTACTCCACGTATTCGTATATTTTGACGTCTTGAGCGAGCTTCTAGGTCAACATATTTATCAGAAACTTTTGTAAGTTGGCTCTTGAGGCTGTCTATTTCTAACTTCATCGTCTGCATCTCTCCGGTCATCTCTTCCACAACAGCTTCCATATCTTTCACTGCAGTTACATTTGCAGAAACAGTTTCATGCACAGCCTCAAACATCTTTGTGGTCTCTTCTGCCACCTTATTAATTTTCCCGTTAATTCTTCTTGCACATCATCAACTCTTTTTTGCAGAGCACCAATGCCCGCAAGTATTTTTTCATTACCGGCATTAATGGATTGCATGTTTTCCATCAAATTTAAGTTTCCAGCTTTCAAATCATTTTTCAAATCTCTTACCGAGTTCTTTAACTCCTCCATTTCGGTTTTCTCTTTTGTGGTCATCTCAGTCTTAGATCGTGTAGCCATTCCAGAGACCACTCCAGAGGTCAGTTTTGCAGTTTCTTGATGTTCCTGAGTCTTCAGCAGTTGTTTTGTGACTTTCCTCTGTGGGCTCTGACCTGGAGACGTACTTTTCATTTAAAATGCCTTTCCCTCCGTTAAATTCACGGCGCTTACTGATGACGTCATCAGCACCGCGACATGAGGCTCCGGTAAGTTTTATAAAACGGTCCCGACCTCCAGACCCGATTTTAACGCGAAAAATCGCGATTTTTTCAGCGGAACTAGAAAATGTGCGACTGCTAACAAAGCATGGCGCCACCGGAATAACTAATATGACCCTTAACAAAATTGATGTACAGAAATTTTGTGGTCCAAAATCCATAAGTCTCTGAAAGTGCCAACACAAGTAGATAGAGTAGTAAAGAAAACATGTGGTATGCTTGCTTTCATAGGTCGGGGCCTTGAGTATAAGAGTCAGAAAGTCATGATGCAGCTTTATGCTTTGGTTCATCGGTTCAAAGGTATTTTATTGTCACGTGTACCAATTAAGGTTCAGTAAAATTCAATTTACCATACAGCCATACTGAAAGAAGCAACAAGACACACAACTACATAAAAGTTAACATAAACATCCACCACAGCGGATTCCCCACATTCCTCACTGTGATGGAAGGCAATAAAGTCGAGTCTTCTTCCCATTTTATTCTCCTGCGGTCGGGGCAGTCGAGCCATCTGTAGTCGGGATGATTGAAGCTCCTGCAGCCGGCATTCGAAGCTCCCGAACTCGATCCCTAACCAAGGGCCCGCGAGCTCCACGATGTTAAAGTCCGCAGGCTCCGGCAGTTGGAGCTCTAAGGCCGCCCCCGACAGGGACCGCCAGCTCCAAGATGTTAAGTCCTGCAGGCTCCTGCGGTTGGAGCTCCCGAAGTTGATTCCCAGCAAGAGGCCGCCAGCTCCACGATGTTAGGCCGCAGTGCAGATGGAGATACGATAAGGATTTTTAAAATCTCCGTCAAGGTAAGAGATTTAAAAAAAGTTTCCCCCCCCAACCCCCCACATATAACAAAGCTTAAAAGGCCTGTCCCACTTGGTGATTTTTTCGGCGACTGCCGGCGTCATTGACTGACATATCAGGGTCGGTGAAAGATTTTGAACATTTCAAAATCCAGCGGCAACAAAAAAAATGTTGTGATACTTGAGGAAACACCTTGCGTCAATACATCATCACACCGCATCACGCCGCGACCTTTTCGATAACCTGATGCATCAGTCAATGATGCCGACAGTCGCCAAAAAAATTGCCGAGAGGGATAAGCCCTCAAGAGCACTAAAACATAAATTTAACACATATGAAAAGAAGATAAGGAGAAGACAGATGTTCAGCTGAATTTGGAGTATTGTATGCAGTTCTGGTTGACCCATTGCAGGAAGGTTGCTTTGGCGATCCTCAAAAGCCTCCTCTGCAATGAAGGTTTACCATAATGATACATGGATTAGTGGGTTTTAGCTACAGGGAGGGGTTGGACAGACTTGGATTGTTTTCTATGGAACACCAATGGTTGCGAGGAGCCCTGATGAAAGTATAGAAGATTATGGGATACATACGTAGATAGGGTAGACAGTCAGAATGTTTATCTCAGGATGGAAAAATTATATACTAGCACTCATAGCTTTAAGGTGAGAGGGACAAAGTTTAAAGGAGATTTGCGGGGCAGATTTTTTTACACAATGGAATGCATTGCCGGGCATGGTGGTTGAAGCATATATGTTGGTGGCATTTCAAAGATATTTGGATAGGCGTATGAATATGCAGGGAATGGAGGTATATGGACTGTATGTAAGTAGTTCAGTGATCGTCTTGGCTTTATGTTTGGTGTGCTTATGTTGTACTGTTCTATGCTCTATGACACATTTAACAAATTCTACCATCTAAGCCTGTTACACGATGGAAGGCCAAATCAGTATTATGGAAGTTGAAATCTCGCACTTTACTAAGCTATTAGTAATACAGTTATCTGCATCAGGGCCGGATTTAGATGACGAGAGGCCCTACGCTGTTCCACTTGTGAGGCCCCCTCCGCGTTGGTTTTCAGCGCTGGCGACGAGGCAGCGACCGGACAGCCATGGCGGCCAAATCTCCCACAATTCAAAGCGAGGGAGAAAGTGCCCAGCGCTGACCAGTTGCCGTTGCAATGCGCATGCGCAGGGCGGCCGATGATGTGCTAGCCTTGTGGTTGTGCGCATGTGCAGGGGGGAGGACGTGCAGCCCGCAGCAATGCGCATGTGCAAGGCGGCCTGCTGTGCCGGCGGATGAAGAGCGAGCGGAGCCCGGCGGACCGGACACGGATAGCGAGGGGAGATGGAGAGAGAGAGATAGAGAGGGGGGCCCGCCCAAAGTTGAACGGTAGGTGTCCTGCCTTGGCCGGAGGCCCCCCTAGACCTCGAGGCTCTAAGCTTAAGCTTGTCTAGCTTATAGGTAAATCCGGCCCTGATCTGCATTCAAAAATATCGGAAGCATCCTGACCCAAAATGTTGCCTATCCATTCCCTCCATAGGGAATGCCTAACCTGCTGCCTGATCCACTGTGTTACTCTAGTTCTTTGTATTTTATTCGGAAATATATTGTTGTTCTGAATGGTAATGGTCTTTCTTAAAACGCTGGAATAAACATTTCATGGTGTTCTTGGAAATAAATACACAACATATTTTACATAATTTATAATAATTGATTTAATAATAATAACACAATGTGTGTGATCATTAAAGATAGTTCCTCCCAAGCCAAGGATTGTGAGAATATAAATGTGAATTAAGTTTTAGCTACAGTTTGGGAGCCATGTTTCAAACAATGCCGGAAAAAGTGGCTAAGACTGAAGTGTTGAAAGACTACAGACTTGACCTCATACAATGCTAGTCCACATGTTTTCTACCCAGTACACCAATGAATGTTATAAATTAATACCTGTTTGAATACATGTTATTTCTATTTGCAAATCTCCTAATATGCTTCACATTAGTACATTAGCTTTTAGCGCAGTAAATTTATACCATCAAATAAACTAATCAATTGTTTCTACAGTTTTGATAAGCAATGCAGCTGGTGTGTTGTGTGATTTTATGACTTAGATTCATGGAGACATACAGCATGGAAACAACCCTTCAGCCCAATTTGCCTATACTGACCAAGATGCTCCACCCTACCTAGTCCAATTTGCCCAACCCTTGCCCGGAAGTGGCGGCGCTGTTAACAGCTGCGGCTCGCCTGCAGTCCGTCTGTTTTTACTTTTTTCTGTTGTTTTTTTTGTCTTGTTTTGGTTAAGTTTTAGTTTGTTGGGTTGAAGGGGTGAAACATGTTCTCTGTCTCTTCCTTCGGGGGAATGCGACTTTTTCGTGTCGTATCCCTCTTCTCTGCCTCCGTCTGCGCTGAGGCCTAATGGCGGAGCTGGCGGCCTCCAACCTGCGACCGACCCCGAGGTTCCGGAGGCAGAGCCAGCCAGGACTTACCAACGAGAGGCTGGCCGTCTTTGGGGCTAAGGCAGCGGTGGCCCGACTTGCTGGTGCGGCGTTCTGGCTTTCTGCGGCGGCCTGGAGCTGATGCTGTGGGGCTCGGAGCTGAGACTGCGGGACCCGGAGCAGGGGCAGCGGCCTGGAGCTGGGGCGGTGGCCCGGAGCTGGAGCGGCGGCCCGGAGCAGAGACTGCGGGACCCGGAGCTGGGGCGGCGGCCCGGAGCGGAGACTGCGGGACCCGGAGCTGGGGCGGCGGCCCGGAGCAGAGACTGCGGGACCCGGAGCTGGGGCGGCTGCCCGGAGCTGATGCTGTGGCGGGCCGTCTCGGAGCGCAGACGGCGTTCCGGCTTTCGGCGGCGGCGACATCATCACGGAGGTCCGCTGGACTGGAGAGCGGCATCTTCGGCCTGGATCGATCGCCTCAGCGCAGAGGGAGAACAAGGAGGGAAGAGACGGAGACTAAGACTTTGCCTCCATCACAGTGAGGATATGCTTGGTGAACTCACTGTGGTGGATGTTTAATTTGTGTTTATTGTATGTTTTGTTATTATTGATTCTGTGTATGACTGCAGGCAACATAATTTCATTCAGACCGAAAGGTCTGAATAACAATAAAGGATCTATCTATCTATCTATCTATCTATCTATCTATCTATCTATCTATCTATCTATCTATCTATCTATCTATCTATCTATCTATCTATCTATCTATCTATCTATCTATCTATCTATCTATCTATCTATCTATCTATCTATCTTATCCCCCTAAACCATTTCTATCCGTGTAACTGCCCAAATGTCTTTTAAATATTGTTATTGTAACTGCCTCAACTACTTCTTTATGCATCTTATTCTATATACCCACTACTCTTTGTGAGAAAGTAGCTCCTCAGGTTCCTATTGAATCTTTCTACTGTCACAGACCCTCTAGATCTTGACCCCTCTACGCTGGGTAAAAAACTGCATTCAGCCTCTCTTCACATTGTGTTTTTGATTTTCTGTTTTTGGACTGAATTCTGTTTTTAATTTGTGTCTCTGTGATGTCTTTATTACTTATTTTATTTTGATTATATGTTTTTATTTCTATTAATCTATGTAAGGTGTCCTTGAGATGTCTGAAAGGCGCCCATTAAATAAAATTTATTATTATTATTTTCCTCTTGATTTTATACAAAATCAGAATAAATGCCAAGCGTGCCCAACTTCTCACTGTATTTCAGGTCCTGGGGGCCCTAGTATGTTCTTGTGAAAATTGTTTCTGCACTTTCCATCTTAATGACAAGTTTCCTTTCGCTGGATGACCAAAAGCAAACACATTACTTCAAGTGCAGCCTCACCAACATCCTGTACAACAGTACATAATGTCCTAATTTCTATGTTTCATTTCCAGACTGATGAAGATCAACATGTCAAAAAATCTTGTTCATGTGAAGCCACTTTCAGGGAACTAGGTACTTGTACTCCTTGTAAAATGCTCCCCAGGCTGCTACCATTCACTGTGAAGGCTCTGCCCTGGTCTGACTTCCCAAAATGCAGCCCCTCTGCATTTTATCTGAATTTAACTCCATTAGCCATTCCCTAGCCCACTTGCCATACAGATCAAGATGCCAATGTAATTATTTGTTCTTATTTTCACTGTCTACAATACCACTTAGTTTTGTGTTAACTTCAAACTTACTAATCATGTCCAAAACATTGATGTAACTGACAAACATCCATGGATCCAGCAACAATCCCTGATGTACTGTACACCATTAGTTCAAAAAACAACCTTTTACCACCACCTTCTGTATGCTACCATGAAGCCAATTCTGTTTCCAGTTAGCTAGTTCTCCATGGATCCCTTGTGATCTGATCCTCTGGAGCAGCCTACAATGCAGAGCTTTATCGAAGGTCTTTCTGAAGCACACATAGACTTCCAAAAGTCATTGGATAGACTGTCACATAACAGGATTTCCAGCAAGATTGATGACATGGAACAAAAGCAGCAGCAGTAGCATGGCTAACAAGTGAAGAGCTTAAAAATGCTGGAGTGATGGGACAAAATGTAGTTTGATGCTGGGTGAACAGCTTTTCATTATTAATGGCTTGGACCTGCATGCATATAAGACCATTTCAAAATATATATAGAAAAAACCAACGTGGAAAAATAATAAATGACAAGGAGAATACTGATAGACTTCAAAAGGACTTAAAGAGGCTGATGAAATAAGCACACTTCTGGCAAATAGTATTTAAATATAAAAAAAGGCAAATTATACATTTCACCAGAGCATTCTGCAGATGCACCATTTCCAAAAGTCCTATTTTCAGGTTACAAACCAGGATGCTTATGCTCTCAGTTATTTCCAAGAATTGCATGCAGAGATGTTGTACATTTAAATTCTGACAAATCTCATTCACTTTAGTTTAGTTTATTATTGTTATGTGTACTGAGGTACAATGAAAATATTTTTTGTTGCGTGCTATCCAGTTAGAGACAAGACTACACATGATTACAATGAAGCTGTCCAAAATGTACAGATACATGATGAAAGGAATAATGTATTTTGCACGATAAAGTCCTGTAAAGTCTGATAGTTCAAAGGTCTCCAATGAGGTAGATGGTAGGTCATTGCTCAAGGATTTCTGTAATTTGAATCACAGCTTTTGTCTACTGGCAGAACTTTGGCTGTATTTCTTTTCCATCAACTTATCCCATCCCTCATGTACAACCAAAATAACAATAACAATCTGCTTTCATAGAACCCTCCATAAATCACTGTAACATCAGATTAAAATAAAAGTCTCCATAGGATGCAACCTGCGATCATTAAATAATTGGTTGTCCCAGTTTATCCTTTCAGGGCTAGTAGAAATATTGAAGCATGCAAGTGGGAGTAGACCCTTCACCTCTTGGATATTAATGAAATATAGATCATGGCGGATTTGGGATCAAATTCCCTGCAACTAACATCTTTATATCCCTTAAATGTTTTAAGTAGAATTATTAGTTTTAAAGTTAGGAATTACCCAGCCTTACCTGGCATTTAGAACATTGAACATTTGCAACACAGTACAGCACATCAATGGGTCCTTCAGCTCACAATGTTTGTGCCAAACATGATGCAGACATATTGTCCAAAATTTGACCAACCTCTGACAGCAGAATTCTTTCCCAACGTCACTTTTGAAGGGGAAAAAAACTGTTGGAAAGAGAATGAAACACAGTTAATGTTTCGGACCCATCGTCTTTAGAACTCATTAGAAGTTTCTTATGAAAGGGCCATGAATAAAATATTTACTCTATTTTCCCTCCATAAATGCTGCCTGACCCCCTGAATATTTACAGTGGTTTGAATAGCCTCAAATAGGGAAGTGTAATTCATATCAACTGTGCCCTATTGAATTTCTGGAATAAACTGTGAGAAATATAATTTATCACATTTCACTCCATCCCAAAGTGGATTTTCAATCATGCATCTGATGTAAATAGCTCATTGTGATCTAATTTCCAGGCCTGCCAATTTTAAACCAAATTAAATCAAGTGAGATTACTTTTGGCCTCATTATGTAAGACCTCCAGACTGAGAGTAATTTCACTTGTGAACTACAGTATCCATCACTGGACACCTGGCCAAAGGGCAAGAAAATATGCCTCTATACCTAGGAAATTTAGTGTATTTGCTTTCATCACCTTGGAGAATTATGACCATCTTGTGACTTTCAGAAGTTTCAAAAAGTGAGTAGAGTGCAGGGTTTGGAAAGAAAACACTTTAAACGAAGACACTGGCATAGAAAATTAAAAATAAAACTGCAAAGGCTAGAAATCTTAGGTAAGAGAAACACACAGGTCAGGGAACATTTGTGGAGGTATTTAATATCTCATATCTGTAAATATTAAATAATTTATTTTTATAGCATACATTTTGTACCTTAGGTAGTCCTTGCTATATCTTGATCATTCCTTCACAGTATTCTATGCAGTACTTAACACTGTTTCAATGGCAATAAAAGTGAGTCTACCCGTGTTGGGAAAGGTACCAAACTAACCATGCTGGATCTGTTTATTTACAGCAAGTTATGAGCAAAATGGGAGTAATTGGGGTGGATGGGGTGGATGGGGTGGATGGGGTGGATGGGGTGGATGAATCAGGAACAACGTGTGGCTCACTTTTCTGAATAACAAATCGTTTTTGAAAAGGAAACATGAAAAGGAATGTCTAATATGTCTAACAGGGTGATACAATGGCTCAGTGGTAGACTTGCTGCCTATGGGGCCTGCCCCACTGCGGCGACCTAATTTGCAAGTTTAGAAGAATTTGTGCTCGATTCAAATTTGACGCCTGGTCGACACGTGGTCCTAGGAGGTCCTCGGAGGTCACTCTAACTCTCCTTCATGCTCGAGGGAAGTTCCCGCATACTAGCGCCTGCTGAAAAATTTTCCACGAGTAATAATTGGTCGGCATGGTTTTTTGAACTCTTGGTGCAGTGTAGTGGGGTCGAGAGGCAGTTGTGGTAACCGCAGGCAATCTCCTTTGCTCCCTTCTCCCCCCCCCTCCACCCTTCCCCCCCTTCTCCCCATTTCTCCCCCCTTCTCCCCCCCCCCTTCCCCTCTCTCCCTATCTCCCCCCCCCCTTCTTTCCTCCAAAACTCCAGAGATGTACAGGTTTGTAGTTTAATTGGCTTCTGTAAATTGTAAATTGTCCCTAGTGTACAGGATAATGGTAGTGTACGGGGGAATTGCTGGTTAGCACAAACACAGTGGGCTGAAGGGCCTGTTTCCATGCTGTAGCACTAAAGTAAAGTAAAGTAATATAAAGATTGGAGATAAAAGTCTGATGAAGGGTATCAATGGAGATACTGCAATTGATATTGCTTTCAGTAAGGCATTTGACAACCTCCCACGTGGGTGATTGGTGCAAGAGGTAAAAGCCCATGACATTCAGGGCAAGTTGCCAAGTTCCAAATTTGACTTGCTCCTAGGTGGCAGAGGGTGGTAGTTTATGCAAATGAAAGCCTGTGACCAATGGTGACGTGCAGTGATCCATGCTGGCACTCTTGCTATAAATTATCTACATTAACAATCTTGATGTCAATGTAGACATGATTAGTGATTTTGCAGATTATATAAAAATTGGTGATGAAGATAGACACAAAGTGCTGGATTGACTCAGTGGGTCAGCCAGCATCTCTGCAGACAAAGGTTGGGTGATGTTTTGGGGTGGAACCCTTCTTCAGACCCTCTTCTGAAGAAGGGTTCCAACCCGAAACACCGCCATCCTTTTTTTCCAGAGATGCTTCAAGACCCACTGAGTTACTCCAGCACTTTGTGTCTATCTTCGGTATAACAGCATCAGCAGTTCCTTTCTAAGCATAACAGCTTCCACATCCTTCCTGTAATGGGGCGACCAAAACTGCATGCAATGCCTCAAGAGCGACCTAACTAAAGCCCTATCCTCTGCCTAAAGAAGTTCCTCCGCACCTCATTTTTAAAAGAGCGCCCTTTAATTCCTAGGCTATAACCTTTGGTCCTAGACTCTCCCACCAGTAGAAACATCTTTTCTACATCCACTCTATCTGTGCCTTTCATTATTCTGTAAGTTTCAATGTGGTCCACCCTCAACCTTCTAAACTCAAGCGAATAGAGGCCCAGTGCTGTCAAATGCTCAATGTTGTGGATAGATTGGATAAACTGGGTTTGTTTGTTTGTTTTATGTGCAGAGAAAGGTCAAGTCAAGTCAAGTCAAGTCAAGTTTATTTGTCACATACACATACGAGATGTGCAGTGAAATGAAAAGTGGCAATGCACGCGGACTTTGTGCAAAAAGACAAACAAACAAACAACCAAACAAACTACAAACAGAATCACATATTCTTTTACATATTAAATATTGTGGGCGGAAGGAAAAAGGTTCAGTAAAGTTAGTCCCTGGTGAGATAGGAGTTTACAGTCTGAATGGCCTCTGGGAAGAAACTCCTTCTCAACCTCTCCGTTCTCACAGCATGGCAACTGAGGCGTTTGCCTAACCGTAGCAGCTGGAACAGTCCATTGCAGGGGTGGAAAGGGTCTCCCATGATTTTATTGGCTCTGGAGTTGCACCTCCTGATGTATAGTTCCTGCAGGGGGGCGAGTGTAGTTCCCATAGTGCATTCAGCCGAACGCACTACTCTCTGCAGAGCCTTCTTGTCCTGGGCAGAGCAATTCCCAAACCAGATGGTAATATTTCCGGACAAGATGCTTTAAACACATGTCGCTGAGTAGAAGCACTGGAGGATTCTCGGAGACACTCTGAATTTCCTCAATTGCCTGAGGTGGTAAAGGCGCTGCCTTGCCTGGTAATGGGAGATATACAAAAGCTCAGCTTATCAGTATAACCAAGATATACAAAATTATAATGGACATTAATGAATAAATAACAAGAAACTTATCTGCTTAACAATGTTGTCTGTATCAGTGGGGCAATGTTTTAAGGTAGGTACTGTATGAAATTTTGAGGAAGAAATGTATCCACCAGAGGGTGGCTGAAATCTGGAACACATTGCCTCAAGGGATGGTGGAGGAATGTACTCTCACAACATGTAATAAATATTCAGATCAGCACTTAAAACATCATTGTATAAAAGAATATGGTCTCAGTGTTGAAAACTGTGATGGATTAGTTTAGTTAATTTTTTTACCATCACATGTACCGAGGTACAGTGATAAACTTGTGTTTGCAGTCTATACATGAAATGTCTGTACATGAATACAATCAAGCCGTCCACAGTGCACTGATAAAGCTAAAGATAAAGGGTAAAGGGTCTAGTAAAGCTGGAGATAATTAAAGGCTGGCACACACATGGTGAAACAAAGGTATTGTTTTTGTGCTGCATGAGTTTACGATTCCATGCTGTTGCCCATTCACTCAGCTTGTCTCAATACCCTTGAAGACTCTTTGACTTTGCATCATTATTTAAATTCCTTCTTAGATTTATGTAATTGGAAAACATGGAAATCATTGATATAGCTTGTGAATATTTGGAATCATACACCAATCCCTTTGGTGCTCCACTGGACATACCAAGCCACCTGGAGAAGAACCCATTTATTCCTTGTCAGTATTTTCCATTTTTAACCAACTCTCAACCACACTAGTATATTATCATTGATCCCATGAGCTCCAAAAGATTTCACCACCCACCTGCAGGTGACCTTATCGAAACCTTTCTAAATATCTAAATATACTGCATGCACTGAATCCCCCATCTATTCTGCTAGCCACACTCTTAAATCAATAGAAGAGTCGAACATGATATTCCTTTCCTACTTCATATTTACACTGGTCAATCATGAATTATTTTCTAAGTGGCTGACAAGTCAGTAATTTACTATTTTCTCTTTTACTTCTTTATTAAATAGTGTTGAACTTGTGGAACAGTGCCGTAAATTGAAATGACTGTAGTTTACAAGATCATCGATCATAATAGAAAACAAAAGCAAAAAAAACAATATGCTCTTTGAAGAAAAATCTATCAGATGCAAAAAAATGTGAAACACAGTTATTGCTGAGAACTAAAAAAAATCAAGCTGACAGAGGAGCTCAGTGGGCCAGGCAGCATTTGTGGCGGGAAAGAGACAGGAATGTTTCGGTTCAGGATCCTTCGTCAGATTTTTTCTACTCCACTTTGAAATGTCCTGAAGACATGCCCAGTCTAAAAAGTTTCTCTCCTGATTCAATTTTGCAAAGAACTGTTTATGTTGTTTATTTAAAATGGTGCTGATTAGTGAAACACTGCTTCACTGGGCCAACCATCAAAGGGTGAATTTAAATGCTATCCTGAAAGGTGTGAGCTGATTTTTTCAATTATTCAATCTGACTATAATTGTATTTTATACAGCAATTATTGTGATGGCATGTTCTTATTTTTTTTTTTTTTTTTTTCACTGTTGTTAAATTTGCATACCCTAAATCAGGTCAGAAAATTACAATTTTGCTGAGGACTCATTTTCTGACTGCGACTCTATGTTAAGTTGGTTGATTTTGACAAGTGGAACTGCTGCAGTTTGAATATTTTTTCCTTGTCATAAACATTCCTGTTGTGTCCTTCCCTTCCCTTTCCCCTTTTCATCTTAAAATTATTATCTTTAATCTTTTCTCCTTTGAATGGAATGGAATTTACCTGAATTGTTAGCTCTAGTTCTCTCTTCTCAGATGTGGTCACACTTGCAGTAAACTTCCCAGTATTTTCAATATGTTATATTACTAAAAGTCTGATCTTGACCACTTCCTGTTTTTCTGTTTCATGATTTTTCGGGAAAAAAACATTACCACTTACGGTTGTGATTTTTGGCCATCTTACTCAGAGTCCCCCTCTACTGCCCAGGACAAGAGGTTTTTTCCCATCGATAAAAAATAAAAGAGTTATTAATGTTTAAAAAATGTTGAGATTCTCTCTGGTTCCCCTGCCGGTGGGAGGAGGGAGGGACTATAAAACCCAGGAGTGTTGTGCCTCAGTCAGTCTCAGCAAGATAGGGGAAGTGAGAGGGTCACATCTCTCAGTCTGAGCTGTGAATAACACTGAACACATGTATACTAAACTGTGAGTGTGGTTTTACTGACCTTGAGTGCCCTTAATGTGGTTTGAAAATGAAAATGTGGTTGGTTTGAAGTAAAAGCACTGCAAATGGTTGGTGGGGGTTTGGGTTGAAGTAAAATCACTGCAAATGGTTGGTGGGGATTTGGACTGAAGTAAAAGCACTGAAAACGGTTGGTGGGTGTTTGGTTTGATGTAAAAGCACTGCAAACGGTTGGTGGGGGTTTGGGCTGAAGTAAAAGCACTGCAAATGGTTGGTGGGGATTTGGGTTGAAGTAAAAGCACTGCAAATCGTTGGTGGGGGTTTGGGTTGAAGTAAAAGCACTGCAAATGGTTGGTAGTCTAAACTAAACGCTACCACTTATGGCTGTGATTTTTGGCCATCTTACTCAGCCCCCCTCTGCTCATCATGTGCAGAGGATTCTTCCCATCATTGAAAAATAAAAGTGTTATTAGTGTTTAAAAAATGTTGAGAGTCTCTCTTCTGTCAATCATGCCATGCAGGCCAAATCTTTTCCAGTGGGAGTAGGGAGGGATTATAAAACCAGGAAGTGTGGGTGTGGCTCAGTCTCTGCATGATCGGGAGGGAGAGGTCACGACTCTTTCTGAGCTGTGAATCAACTGAATGTCTATTGAACTGTGAGTCTGGTGTTTTGTGTCATTTTATGGTGGTTTTATGGTGGTTTCACCCTGCTTGAAATGGTATGAAACTGCATTTGAATATGGTGGCCTTGCACCCTGCATGAAATGGTATGAAACTGCATTTGAATGTGGTGGTCTTGCACCCTGCATGAAATGGTATGAAACTGCATTTGAATGTGGTGGTCTTGCACCCTGCATGAAATGGTATGAAACTGCATTTGAATGTGGTGGCCTTGCACCCAACTTAAAATGGTATGAAACTGCACTTGAATTTGGTGGCCTTGCACCCTGCTTGAAGTGGTATGAAACTGCACTTGAATTTGGTGGCCTTGCACCCTGCTTGAAGTGGTATGAAACTGCACTTGAATTTGGTGGCCTTGCACCCTGCTTGAAGTGGTATGAAACTGCACATGAATTTGGTGGCCTTGCACCCTGCTTGAAGTGGTATGAAACTGCACTTGAATTTTGTGGCCTTGTACCCTGTTTGAAGTGATATGAAACTGCACTTGAATTTGGTGGCCTTGCACCCTACTTGAAGTGATATGAAACTGAACCTGAATTTGGTAGCCTTGCACCCTGCTTGAAGTGATCAGAAACTGCACTTGAATTCAGTGGCCTTGCACCCTGC